>NC_091358.1:18310687-18645515 GCF_038502225.1 Cherax quadricarinatus | reverse complement strand
AACCGCTCAACCAGCACAATAAAAACAGCATAGTAAGTTTATTCAGGTATATATATATATATATATATATATATATATATATATATATATATATATATATATATATATATATATATATATATATATGCAAAACAACCACTCTGAAAGAATAGTGAAATTCCAAGCGCTTTCGTGACTACTCACATTATCAAGGAACTATGAAAGTGAAGCATCCAAGGAAGCTATATAAGGGGTCGGCCAGCACCTCACTATCAGATCCCACAACGGTTAAACACGTGACGCGCGGCGAGCCAACTTGGATAGGTCCTTTGCAAAACTCACCCCCAAGCTATTTATTTGTCCAGTGTATTATTAAATTCTACCCAAATTCTATTAATTATAAATGGATCTAATTTATATAAACCAAAGGAAATATTCATATTATTGTCAAAACTGCTTTTTATGAAACAAGATTCAATTATATTCCTGTCGACATGGTCGACAGGAATATAATTGAATGCTTGGAATTTCACTATTCTTTCAGAGTGGTTGTTTTGCATATTTTGAAATCACCTGTTTACTGTGATCTTATTGCATATATATATATATATATATATATATATATATATATATATATATATATATATATATATATATATATATATATATATATATATATATATCTTTCAACACACCGGCCGTATCCCACCGAGGCGGAGTGGCCCAAAAGGAAAAACAAAACGAAAGTTTACATTTAGTAATATATACAGGAGAAGGGGTTACTAGCCCTTTGCTCCCGGCATTTTAGTCGCCTCTTACAACACGCATGGCTTACGGAGGAAGAATTCTGTTCCACTTCCCCATGGAGGTAAGAGAAAATAAACAAAAATAAGAATTAGAAAGAAAATAGAAGAAAACCCAGATGAGTTTGTATATATGTGTTTGTACATGTATGTGTAGTGTAACCTAAGTGTAAGTAGAAGTAGCAAGACGTACCTGAAACCTTGCATGTTTCTGAGACAAAAAAGGACACCAGCAATCCTACCATCATGTAAAACAATTACAGGCTTTCGTTTTACACTCACTTGGCAGGACGGTAGTACCTCCCTGGGTGGTTGTTGTCTACCAACCTACTACTGCTAGCAGTACACTATCCCACATCCCTAAAGCAGCTCGCCCATATGCAGCAGGGAAATTCACAGACCTTCTTAAGCGGGCGAATGGAGGTTCCACCAACTTAGAAGCCCGAGGCACCATCCAAGCATGGCGCAACCTTCTCTTGTTCGGCAATGTCTGTCTTGCAGTTCCTGAAAGACGAGGCAAACTGCTAACCACGTCAGTTATCAAGGCAGTGCGCAACTACCCAAGAACTGATAACTGTGTCCCTCTGCCCCATCATCGCAGGAATCAAAGAGGCAGACCCAAGAAAAGTCCTACTGAGAACGAGAAAATTTGCGCACAGGTTAGCAAAAAAATTGAGGAAGGTAACACAGTGGGAGCAATAAGAATAATTACAAGTGACAACACTGTAGCCCCCAAGGATGAGACCACGGCCCAAGCACTAAGAGACAAGCACCCAACCAGGGACACCACAACCATCAACGACAACCCTGAGGAAGACCCTATCACTGAACAATTAATTTTGCCAGAATCGGAAGTCTATAAGGCGATCGTGTCATTTCCAGCAGGATCTGCAGGAGGTTACACTGGAATTCGACCTCAGCACCTCAAAGAGATGGTAAATCCAGTACTCGGTGAATCTGCATCAATTCTTCTCACCGAGTTAACAACTTTCGTCAACAATTGCCTGGCTGGGCGAATCCCAGAAGAAATTAAACCTTTCTTTTTTGGAGCCTCACTATGTGCTTTGAAGAAGAGGGATGGGGGAATCAGACCCATTGCAGTTGGAAACACTCTTCGCCGTCTCGTTGCCAAAGCAGCAGTGAGAAACATTCGCCTAGAAGCTGCCACTTTACTCCAGCCACACCAACTGGGCTTTGGGGTCTCTCAAGGCAGTGAAGCTGCAGCTCATGCGGCAAGGGCCTACATCAGGGACCTACCAGAAGACAAGGCCATAGTCAAACTTGATTTTAGAAATGCCTTTAATATGGTGAGGAGAGATGCTGTTTTGCCAGCTGTTCGGGTTCGGTTCCCCAGTCTCTTTCCCTTCATTTCAGCCGGCTACAGCAAACCCTCAATTCTTTTGTTTGGAGAACATGAAATTCAATCATCAGAGGGTGTTCAGCAGGGTGACCCACTTGCTCCGCTTCTCTTCTGCTTGGCAGTAAGAGAACTAACTTCCAGCCTACGCAGTGAGCTCAATATATGGTACCTGGATGACGGCACTCTGGCAGGTACTGAAGAGTCCCTCGTGGGGGACCTACAACTGGTGAAAACACAGGGAGAAGGCTTGGGACTCATCCTCAATCCCTCTAAGTGTGAAATCATCACAGCGAACCAGGAAATAATCAATGCTGTGCGAAGAATCCTCCCGGAAATCTCAACTACAACTCCGTCCAACAATACCCTCTAGGGGGCACCGCTGGGTCACCAGGCCATCGATACTGTCATCAGGGACAAATTGAATGACCTTATGAGAATGGAGGAGAGAATAAGCGATCTTGATGCCCATGATGCTCTGTATCTCCTCACAAGGTGTCTTACTATGCCAAGACTCACTTACTTCTTGAGGTGTGCACCCTCTTTTGACAACCCAACACTCGATGAATATGACGCACACCTGAGATCAACTTTTAAGAAGGCACTGAACCTGTCACTAGAGGATGAGCAATGGGATCAGGCAACCCTCCCAGTGCGACTGGGAGGTATAGGGGTGCGTAAAGCAACGCATGTTGCTTTACCTGCTTTTCTGTCTTCGTGTTTGGCTTCCAGTGCATTAGTCAAGAAGATAGTGCCCGAACGCTTGAGAGACTTGGTAGGAGCTCAAGACCCCAGGTTTACTGAAGCAGCAATTCGGTGGGACACCCTTACAGACTCCTCCAGTAGACCAGCTCCTCCCAAACAGCACAAACAGTCCCACTGGGACAAACCGATCATGGAAAAAATCGCCAACACAATGCTCTCCAATGCTTCAGGAAAGAACAAAGCTCGTCTCCTGGCAGTGAAGGCACCACACTCAGGAGATTTCCTGTTAGCTGTTCCCAATTCCTCCCTGGGCACCCGTCTCGACCCACAGGCCATTCGGATTGGTGTTGCTCTTCGCCTAGCCGCCCCCATCCTCACCGAACATAGGGGTATTTGCGGCAGGGCGACAGCTGATCAATTCGGACTCCATGGTCTCGTGTGTCACACAGCAGAAGGGAAGTATGCCAGACATGAGGAGATCAATGACATAATAAAGAGAAGCCTCGCCACAGCCCGTTGTCCAGCTCAACGGGAACCCCAAGTACAGAGGTCTGATGGAAGTCAAAAGCGTCCTGATGGAACCACTATGCTACCCTGGAAGGATGGAAAGCAGATTGCCTGGGACTACACCTGTGCTGCCACATTGGCAGACACCTACTTGCCATACTCCGTAGTGGAAGGGGGTGGAGCTGCCAGCCACAGGGAGACCCAGAAGATCCGAAAATATGAAGACCTTCCCCCTTGCTATAACTTCATTCCAATAGGGTCGGAGACCCTTGGAGCATGGGGCAAGTGTGCTCTAAAGTTCCTCAAAGAGCTGGGTGAAAAGCTCATCATAGAAACCAAGGACCACAGGGCGACCAGCTTCCTCTTTCAGAGACTCAGTGTTGCGATCCAGAGAGGAAATGCCTGCAGCATTCTGGGCACGCGGCCCACTGCAGGGGAGCTGGACGAAGTATTCGAGATGTAGCTCTGAGTTACCTATGTTGTTTTACTTTGTATCATACTTTTGTGAATGTTTCGTCAATGAATTTTGTCTTTAAATAAAATATATATATATATATATATATATATATATATATATATATATATATCGGTCATGCATGCTTGGAGTAGACCTGGAGAGGGTTTCGGGGGTCAACGACCCTACAGCCTGGTCGATGACCAAGCCTGATGGTGGATCAGGGCTTGATCAGCCAGGCTGTTACTGCTGGTCACACGCAAACTGACGTATGAACCACAGCCCGGCTGGTCAGGTACTGACTTTAGGTGCCTGTCTAGTGCCTTCTTAAAGACAGCCAAGGGGTCTATTGGTAATTCCCCTTATGAATGCTAAGAGGTAGTTTGAATAGTCTTGGGCCCCTGGCACTTACTGTGTTGTCACTTATCGTGGTAATGGCACCCCTGCTTTTCACTGGGGGGATGTTGCATCGTCTGCCGAGTCTTTTGCTTTCACAGGGAATGATTTTCGTGTGCAAGTTCGGTACTAATCCCTCTAAGATTTTCCAAGTGTATATAATCATGTATCTCTCCCGCCTGCTTTCCAGGGAATACAAGTTGAGGAACTTCAAACATTCCCAGTAACTGAGATGTTTTATCTCTGTTATGCGTGCTGTGAAGGTTCTCTGTACATTTTCATGGTCAGCAATTTCACCTGCCTTGAAAGGGGCTGTTAGTGTGCAGCAATATTCCAGCCTAGATAGAACAAGCGACCTGAAAAGTGTCATCATGGGTTTGGCATCCCTAGACTTGAATGTTTTCATTATCCATCCTGTCATTTTTCTAGCAGATGTGATTGATACAATGCTCTGGTTTTTGAAAGTGAGATCCTCTGACATTATCACTCCCAGGTCTTTTACATTAGTTTTTTGCTCTATTGTGTGGTTGGAATTTGTTTTATACTCCGATATAGTTATAATTTCCTCATTCTTTCCATATCAGAGTAATTGAAATTTCTCATCATTGAACTTCATATTGTTTTCTGCGTTCCATTTAAAGATTTGGTTGATGTCCACCTGGAGTCTTGCAGTGCCTTCAGTAGGGGACACAGTAATGCAAATTCGATTGTCATCTGCAAAGGAAGACACGATGCTGTGGCATGCATCCCTTTCTATGTCAGATATAAGGATGAGGAACAAGATGGGAGCGAGTACTGTGCCTTGTGGAACAGATCTTTTCTCAGTATCCGCCTCAGACATTACTCTGTTTACTACTACTCTTTGTGTTCTATTTGTTAGGAAATTATAGGTCCATCTGCCATTTTTTCTTGTTATTCCTTTATTACGCATATTGTGTGCAATTACACCATGGTCACACTTGTCAAAGGCTTTTGCAAAATATGTGTATACTACATCTGCCTTTTGTTTGACTTCTAGAGCATCCATGACCTTGTCATAGTGGTCCAGTAGTTGGGACAGGCAAGAGCGACCTGCTTTAAACCCATGTTGCTGTAGGTTGTGTAACTGATAGGTATCTAGATGAGTGGCAATCTTGCTTTTGTTGTTTTCTGCAAGTGTGGGACGACCCCTGTGTCCATATTCCCTTTTCATAGGCTGTTAAAAGCACATGACAGGGGCTTCTTGCAGTTCTTGATGAACACGGTGTTTCATAAGTCTGGGCCTGGGGCAGAGTGCATGGGCATGTTATTTATCGCCTTTTCGAGGTCATTTGGCATCAGGATAACATTAGATAAGTTTGACTCTACCAAATTCTGTCTCACTCATTAAAAAATTCATTTTGGTCTTCGACTCTCAGTCTGGTTAGGGGCTCACTAAAAACCGAGTCATATTGGGACTTAAGTAGCTCAGTCATTTCCTTGCTGTCATTTGTGTAGGGCCGCTCTCGTCTAAGTAGGGGTTGATTAATGGATGTTGTTCTCGACTTAGATTTGGCATAAGAAAAGAAATATTTTGGGTTTCTTTCAATTTCATTTATGGCTTTAAGTTCTTCCCATGTTTCTTGACTTCTGTAAGATTCTTCTAGCTGAACTTCGATGTTTGCTATTTCTCTTACCAGTGACTCCCTTCGTGTTATAGATGTATTGACCTCTGTTAGCCGCTCTGTTATTCTTCGCCTTCGCCTGTATAGGGAGCGCCTTTCTCTTTCTAGTTTACATATTCTCTTCCTTTTCCTTAAAGGAATATGCCTTGAGCATACCTAGAGTGCCACAGACTTAATTTGTTTTAGACATAGGTTTGGATCCGTGTTGCTTAGGATATATTCCCAGTTTATATAATTAAGGACCTGGTTGACTTAGTCCCACCTTATATTTTTGTTACTGAAGCTGAATTTGGTAAAAGTTCCCTCGTGACTGATCACATTTTGTTGTTCTGGAACCCCGCACATACATGCCTCAACCTCTATTATGTTGTGATCTGAATATATTGTTTGTGATATGGTAATATTTCGTATCAGATCATTATTGTTAGTGAAGATGAGGTTCAGTGTTTTCTCCAATCTTGTTGGCTCTATTATTTGCTGGTTTAAGGTGAATTTTGTGTAGAGATTTAAAAACTCATGTGTGTGTGAGTTTTCATCTAAGCTGCTTCCTGGGGTTGTCTCTGCTACAGCCTTATTTGCTACATTCCTCCATTTTAGGTTCCTTAGGTTGAAATCCCCCAGGAGCAAGATGTTTGGGGCAGGGACTGAAAGATTTTCCAGACATTGGTGTATTTTCAAAAGCTGGTCCTGGAATTGTTGGGAAGTTGCATCCGGAGGCTTGCATACAACTACAATGAACAGGTTTTGGTTCTCGATCTTTACTGCCAAAACTTCAACTGTATCATTTGAGGCATTTAGTAGTTCCAAGCATATCAGTGCCTCTGTGATGTACATACCAACCCCCTCCCTCTCTTTTTGCCTGTTCACTCTGTCACATTTGTATAGGTTATAACCCGGGATCCATATTTCATTGTCAAAGTGATCGTTTGTGTGGGTCTCTGTGAAAATAGCAAACATTGTGTTTGGCGTTTGACTCTATAAGCAGTCCATGGATGAAAGGAATTTTGTTGTTCGTTGCAAAATGAATGTCATCGTATTGGTGGTATAATGAGTTATTAGTGAAAATTTTAATTGGGTCACACAAACACACACACGAGCACACACACACACACACACACGCACACACACACACACACACACACACACACACACACACACACACACACACACACACACACACACACACACACACACACACACACACACACACACACATGCGCAGGGAGACACTGGTCAGAGAAATAGCAAGCATCGAACTTAAGCTAAAAGAATCCTTTAGGAGTCAGGAATCGCGGGAAGAACTAAAAGCCATAAATGAAATCGAAAGAAACCCAAAGTATTTCTTCTCCTATGCCAAATCAAAATCGAGAACAACGTCCAGTATTGGGCCCCTACTTAAACAAGATGGGTCCTACACAGATGACAGCAAGGAAATGAGTGAGCTACTCAAGTCCCAATATGACTCAGTTTTTAGCAAGCCGCTAACCAGACTGAGAGTCGAAGATCAAAATGAATTTTTTATGAGAGAGCCACAAAATTTGATTAACACAAGCCTATCCGATGTTATCCTGACGCCAAATGACTTCGAACAGGCGATAAATGACATGCCCATGCACTCTGCCCCAGGGCCAGACTCATGGAACTCTGTGTTCATCAAGAACTGCAAGAAGCCCCTATCACGAGCCTTTTCCATCCTATGGAGAGGGAGCATGGACACGGGGGTCGTCCCTCAGTTACTAAAAACAACAGACATAGCCCCACTCCACAAAGGGGGCAGTAAAGCAACAGCAAAGAACTACAGACCAATAGCACTAACATCCCATATCATAAAAATCTTTGAAAGGGTCCTAAGAAGCAAGATCACCGCCCATCTAGAAACCCATCAGTTACACAACCCAGGGCAACATGGGTTTAGAACAGGTCGCTCCTGTCTGTCTCAACTACTGGATCACTACGACAAGGTCCTAAATGCACTAGAAGACAAAAAGAATGCAGATGTAATATATACAGACTTTGCAAAAGCCTTCGACAAGTGTGACCATGGCGTAATAGCGCACAAAATGCGCGCTAAAGGAATAACAGGAAAAGTCGGTCGATGGATCTATAATTTCCTCACTAACAGAACACAGAGAGTAGTCGTCAACAGAGTAAAGTCCGAGGCAGCTACGGTGAAAAGCTCTGTTCCACAAGGCACAGTACTAGCTCCCATCTTATTCCTCATCCTCATATCCGACATAGACAAGGATGTCAGCCACAGCACCGTGTCTTCCTTTGCAGATGACACCCGAATCTGCATGACAGTGTCTTCCATTGCAGACACTGCAAGGCTCCAGGCGGACATCAACCAAATCTTTCAGTGGGCTGCAGAAAACAATATGAAGTTCAACGATGAGAAATTTCAATTACTCAGATATGGTAAACATGAGGAAATTAAATCTTCATCAGAGTACAAAACAAATTCTGGCCACAAAATAGAGCGAAACACCAACGTCAAAGACCTGGGAGTGATTATGTCGGAGGATCTCACCTTCAAGGACCATAACATTGTATCAATCGCATCTGCTAGAAAAATGACAGGATGGATAATGAGAACCTTCAAAACTAGGGAGGCCAAGCCCATGATGACACTCTTCAGGTCACTTGTTCTATCTAGGCTGGAATATTGCTGCACTCTAACAGCACCTTTCAAGGCAGGTGAAATTGCCGACCTAGAAAATGTACAGAGAACTTTCACGGCGCGCATAACGGAGATAAAACACCTCAATTACTGGGAGCGCTTGAGGTTTCTAAACCTGTATTCCCTGGAACGCAGGAGGGAGAGATACATGATTATATACACCTGGAAAATCCTAGAGGGACTAGTACCGAACTTGCACACGAAAATCACTCACTACGAAAGCAAAAGACTTGGCAGACGATGCACCATCCCCCCAATGAAAAGCAGGGGTGTCACTAGCACGTTAAGAGACCATACAATAAGTGTCAGGGGCCCGAGACTGTTCAACTGCCTCCCAGCACACATAAGGGGGATTACCAACAGACCCCTGGCAGTCTTCAAGCTGGCACTGGACAAGCACCTAAAGTCAGTTCCTGATCAGCCGGGCTGTGGCTCGTACGTTGGTTTGCGTGCAGCCAGCAGCAACAGCCTGGTTGATCAGGCGCTGATCCACCAGGAGGCCTGGTCACAGACCGGGCCGCGGGGGCGTTGACCCCCGAAACTCTCTCCAGGTAAACTCCAGGTAAACACACCAACCACGAAAACCCAAATGCAACCAGACAATCTAACACAAAACCCACTCAAAACACACACCTCCCCACTCATCACAAACTCCCTTCATATTTCAGATATATTGGCTTCTTTTAACCGCTCTGTTATTCTTCGCCTTCGCCTGTATAGGAAGCGCCTTTCTCTTTCCAATTTACATCTTCTCTTCGTTTTCCTTAAAGAAATATGCCTTGAGCATTCCTCGAGTGCCACAGAGTTAATTTGTTCTAGACAGGTTTGGATCTGTATTGCTTAGTATAACTTCCCAGTTTGTAACTTGGTTGACTTGGTCCCAATTTATATTTTTCTTATTGATGTTGAATTTGGTGAAGGCTCCCTTGTGACTGATCATATTTTGTTGCTCTGGGACACCGCACATACATGTCTGAACCTCTATTATGTTGTGATCTAAGTATAATGTTTTTGATATGGTAATATTTCATATCAGATCATCATTTTTAGTGAAGATGAGGTCCAGTGTATTCTTCAATCTCGTTTACCAGGAGTTTACCTGGAGAGAGTTCCGGGGGTCAACGCCCCTGCGGCAAGGTCTGTGGCCAAGCCTCATGGTGGATCAGAGCCTGATCAACCAAGCTGTTACTGCAGGCTGCATACAATCCAATGTACGAGCCAAAGCCCGGCTGGTCAGGTACCGACTTTAGGTGCTTGTCCAGTGCCAGCTTGAAGACATCCAGGGGTCTATTGGTAATCCTCCTTATGTATACTGGGAGGCAGTTGAACAGTCTCGGGTCCCTGACACTTACTGTATTGTCTCTTGACGTGTTAGTGACACCCTTGCTTTTCATTGGGGGGATGTTGCATCGTCTGCCGAGTCTTTTGCTTTCGTTGTGAGTGATTTTTATGTGCAAGTTCGGTACTAGTCCCTCTAGGATTTTCCAGGTGTATATAATCATGTATCTCTCCCGCCTGCGTTCCAGGGACTACAGGTTCAGGAACTTCAAGCGCTCCCAGTAATTGAGGTGTTTTATCTCCGTTATGCCCGCCGTGTTTACCAAATTCTGTGGCTCTCTCATAAAAAATTCATTTAGATCTTCGACTCTCAGTCTGGTTAGTGGCTTGCTAAAAACTGAGTCATATTGGGACTTGAGTAGCTCACTCATTTCCTTGCTGTCTTCTGTGTAGGACCCATCTTGTTTAAGCAGGGGCCCAATACTGGATGTTGTTCTCGACTTTGATTTGGCAAAAGAAAATAAATACTTTGGATTTCTTTCGATTTCATTTATGGCTTTTAGTTCTTCCCGCGATTCCTGACTCCTATAAGATTCCTTTAGCTTAAGTTCGATGTTTGCTATTTCTCTGACCAGTGACTCCCTACGCATTTCAGATAAATTGGCCTCTTTTAGCCGCTCTATTATTCTTTTCCTCTGTTATTCTTTTCCATCAATATAACTACAAATGTCGTTATATTGATGGAATTTAAGGGGTTTTTATTTACTGGCTCTAATATCTGTTGTTCTGGAGTGGAGGCCAATAACTGTGCCTCTGCTCCAGAAGTGCTTTGAGTTGGTGTAAGATTTCTGTTATTTCTTGCCATTCTTTTTTCCTTCCTGGCACTTAAAGACCTCTTTCTCTGGAGAGGTTAAGGCTCCCCTCTTTTGTTTCCCATAGTCTGGCTAGCCTGTCTTCTTGTCCCCTTTAGATGATGTTCCTGGCAGTTTGTGTTTCAGCATTTTCTTTCATGGAGTGACGAGTGATACATTTCGGGGTGAATTAAGTTACAAGAAGGGAAGTTGCATCCTCCTGTTGTCATGTGGGTGCAGCATTTTTTGGGATGGTCAAAGGTGCATGTCTCACCTGTTTTTTCAGATATGCTGTGCCTTCAGATACCCAAGACATAGTATTTGCATAGATTGGAATTTTGTTTGCTAGGCTTTTTTGTAGCTGCTTTTGCTGCTGGTACATTTTTTCTGTTTTTCCCTCTACCTACAGATCCTGTATGGACATCAGTGCTTCCACCAGTTTTTGCTGGTAATGCTTCAACACTATTCCCTGAGGCATCATCCCCTTTTGTTCCATTTCCATCAGTATTGTTATTTTGAACCTCTGTAAATTGAATAGAGTTGTCTTGACCTGTTTCATCACCAGGGCCACTATCTCCTTTTGGTGCACTGCCCTCCAGGACAATGCCAGCACCCTCAGGAGCACTGTCTTCCAAGACAGCCACATCCAACCCACCCATTTTATTTTCCCTTCTGTCATACCATGCTGACATGTCTTTCAAGAAGGACCTTTTATTGGTGTTCTTGTCTTTTAATATAGATGTAATTTCTTCATACAGGTGTATCTCATTTGGGAGACCCAAAAATATTTATCTGATTTTATATCAAATATGGTCGCTGGTTTAACCTGCACAACCCATGGGACCATTTACCACAGAGATTGCAAGCAATCCAGGCATAATTTCGTCCATTACCCTTTCTACAGACTACACTGATTTTCATGGTGGTGGTCATTTACAACACTTTACAACTCTCCTAACTAGCTAGACTATAACTACTTGAAGTATTTAGTTGCCTTTAACAGTTCTTCTGGTTTGGCTAGCTAGGATATTCTTTCTATATAAAAGATTGTATATATATATATATATATATATATATATATATATATATATATATATATATATATATAAAATAGGGAGGTACCACCTCTAGAACTGTAATAGGGACCCTCATCCTCAGAGAAAAGAATAAACTTGCTTCAGGGAAAACTCAAGATTCTCCCTGAAGCTGTTTGAGAATTTTCTCCTACCACCCCCTATATTATGTATATATATTTTATTTAAAGACAAAATATATATATATATATATATATATATATATATATATATATTCTTCTTTCAACATGCCAGCCGTATCCCGCTGAGGTGGGGTGGCCCAAAAGAAAAAACTAAAGTTTCTCCTTTTAAATTTAGTAATATATACAGGAGAAGGGGTTACTAGCCCCTTGCTCCCGGCATTTTAGTCGCCTCTTACGACACGCATGGCTTACAGAGGAAGAATTCTGTTCCACTTCCCCATATCTATCTATCTATCTATCTATATATATGTATATATATATATATATATGTATATATAAATATATATATATATATATTTATATATATATATATATATATATATATATATATATATATATATATATGTATATATAAATTATATATATATATATATATATATATGTATATATATATATATATATATATATATATATATATATATATATATATATATATATATATATATATATATATATATATATATATATATATATATATATATATATGTCGTGCCGAATATGTAAAACTGGTCAATTAGCAAGAACTCATTTAAAATTAAGTCCTTTCTAAAATTTTCTCTTATACGTTTAAAGATATATTTTTTTCATTAATGTCAATGTAAAAATTTTTAATTTTGCACCAAAAGAATCTTAGAAAACTTACCTAAACTTATTATAACAAAAAGAATTTATTTTAGCCTAACCCAACTATATATATTTTAGATTTGTTTACAATAATTTAATACTAAACAAACACAGTGAAATATATTTTTTCGTTAGGCTCAGAATGATTTTGGCGAAATTATTGCATACACAAATTTTCACTTGTCCTATATGGCAAGATGAGCGTTGCTATTTAAGCCAAGATGGCAAGTTCTGCCTATGCGGCACGACATATATATGTATATATATATATATGTATATATATATGTATATATATATATATGTATATATATATGTATATATATATATGTATATATATATGTATATATATATGTATATATATATATATGTATATATATATGTAGTAGGTAGTAGGTTGGTAGACAGCAACCACCCAGGGAAGTACTACCGTCCTGCCAGATGACTGTGAAACAAAAACCTGTAACTGTTTTGCATGATGGTAGGATTGCTGGTTTCTTTTTCTGTCTCATAAACACGCTAGATAACAGGGATATCTTGCTACTCCTACTTACACTTTGGTCACACTTCACAGACACGCACATGCATATATATATACATACATTTAGGTTTTTCTCCTTTTTCTAAATAGCTCTTTTTCTTCTTTATTTCTTCTAATGTCCATGGGGAAGTGGAAAAGAATCTTTCCTCCGTAAGCCATGCGTGTCGTATGAGGCGACTAAAATGCCGGGAGCAATGGGCTAGTAACCCCTTCTCCTGTAGACATTTACTAAAAAAGAGAAGAAGAAAAACTTTATAAAACTGGGATGCTTAAATGTGCGTGGATGTAGTGCGGATGACAAGAAACAGATGATTGCTGATGTTATGAATGAAAAGAAGTTGGATGTCCTGGCCCTAAGCGAAACAAAGCTGAAGGGGGTAGGAGAGTTTCAGTGGGGGGAAATAAATGGGATTAAATCTGGAGTATCTGAGAGAGTTAGAGCAAAGGAAGGGGTAGCAGTAATTTTAAATGATCAGTTATGGAAGGAGAAAAGAGAATATGAATGTGTAAATTCAAGAATTATGTGGATTAAAGTAAAGGTTGGATGCGAGAAGAGGGTCATAATAAGCGTGTATGCACCTGGAGAAGAGAGGAATGCAGAGGAGAGAGAGAGATTTTGGGAGATGTTAAGTGAATGTATAGGAGCCTTTGAACCAAGTGAGAGAGTAATTGTGGTAGGGGACCTGAATGCTAAAGTAGGAGAAACTTTTAGAGAGGGTGTGGTAGGTAAGTTTGGGGTGCCAGGTGTAAATGATAATGGGAGCCCTTTGATTGAACTTTGTATAGAAAGGGGTTTAGTTATAGGTAATACATATTTTAAGAAAAAGAGGATAAATAAGTATACAAGATATGATGTAGGGCGAAATGACAGTAGTTTGTTGGATTATGTATTGGTAGATAAAAGACTGTTGAGTAGACTTCAGGATGTACATGTTTATAGAGGGGCCACAGATATATCAGATCACTTTCTAGTTGTAGCTACACTGAGAGTAAAAGGTAGATGGGATACAAGGAGAATAAAAGCATCAGGGAAGAGAGAGGTGAAGGTTTATAAACTAAAAGAGGAGGCAGTTAGGGTAAGATATAAACAGCTATTGGAGGATAGATGGGCTAATGAGAGCATAGGCAATGGGGTCGAAGAGGTATGGGGTAGGTTTAAAAATGTAGTGTTAGAGTGTTCAGCAGAAGTTTGTGGTTACAGGAAAGTGGGTGCAGGAGGGAAGAGGAGCGATTGGTGGAATGATGATGTAAACAGAGTAGTAAGGGAGAAAAAGTTAGCATATGAGAAGTTTTTACAAAGTAGAAGTGATGCAAGGAGGGAAGAGTATATGGAGAAAAAGAGAGAGGTTAAGAGAGTGGTGAAGCAATGTAAAAAGAGAGCAAATGAGAGAGTGGGTGAGATGTTATCAACAAATTTTGTTGAAAATAAGAAAAAGTTTTGGAGTGAGATAAACAAGTTAAGAAAGCCTAGAGAACAAATGGATTTGTCAGTTAAAAATAGGAGAGGAGAGTTATTAAATGGAGAGTTAGAGGTATTGGGAAGATGGAGGGAATATTTTGAGGAATTGTTAAATGTTGATGAAGATAGGGAAGCTGGGATTTCGTGTATAGGGCAAGGAGGAATAACATCTTATAGGAGTGAGGAAGAGCCAGTTGTGAGTGTGGGGGAAGTTCGTGAGGCAGTAGGTAAAATGAAAGGGGGTAAGGCAGCTGGGATTGATGGGATAAAGATAGAAATGTTAAAAGCAGGTGGGGATATAGTTTTGGAGTGGTTTGTGCAATTATTTAATAAATGTATGGAAGAGGGTAAGGTACCTAGGGATTGGCAGAGAGCATGCATAGTTCCTTTGTATAAAGGCAAAGGGGATAAAAGAGAGTGCAAAAATTATAGGGGGATAAGTCTGTTGAGTATACCTGGTAAAGTGTATGGTAGAGTTATAATTGAAAGAATTAAGAGTAAGACAGAAAATAGGATAGCAGATGAACAAGGAGGCTTTAGGAAAGGTAGGGGGTGTGTGGACCAGGTGTTTACAGTGAAACATATAAGTGAACAGTATTTAGATAAGGCTAAAGAGGTCTTTGTGGCATTTATGGATTTGGAAAAGGCGTATGACAGGGTGGATAGGGGGGCAATGTGGCAGATGTTGCAAGTGTATGGTGTAGGAGGTAGGTTACTGAAGCCAGTGAAGAGTTTTTACGAGGATAGTGAGGCTCAAGTTAGAGTATGTAGGAAAGAGGGAAATTTTTTCCCAGTAAAAGTAGGCCTTACACAAGGATGTGTGATGTCGCCGTGGTTGTTTAATATATTTATAGATGGGGTTGTAAGAGAAGTAAATGCGAGGGTCTTGGCAAGAGGCGTGGAGTAAAAGATAAAGAATCACACACAAAGTGGGAGTTGTCACAGCTGCTCTTTGCTGATGACACTGTGCTCTTGGGAGATTCTGAAGAGAAGTTGCAGAGATTGGTGGATGAATTTGGTAGGGTGTGCAAAAGAAGAAAATTAAAGGTGAATACAGGAAAGAGTAAGGTTATGAGGATAACAAAAAGATTAGGTGATGAAAGATTGAATATCAGAGTGGAGGGAGAGAGTATGGAGGAGGTGAACGTATTCAGATATTTGGGAGTGGACGTGTCAGCAGATGGGTCTATGAAAGATGAGGTGAATCATAGAATTGATGAGGGAAAAAGAGTGAGTGGTGCACTTAGGAGTCTGTGGAGACAAAGAACTTTGTCCTTGGAGGCAAAGAGGGGAATGTATGAGAGTATACTTTTACCAACGCTCTTATATGGGTGTGAAGCATGGGTGATGAATGTTGCAGCGAGGAGAAGGCTGGAGGCAGTGGAGATGTCATGTCTGAGGGCAATGTGTGGTGTGAATATAATGCAGAGAATTCGTAGTTTGGAAGTTAGGAGGAGGTGCGGGATTACCGAAACTGTTGTCCACAGGGCTGAGGAAGGGTTGTTGAGGTGGTTCGGAC
Source organism: Cherax quadricarinatus (assembly GCF_038502225.1). Taxonomy (NCBI): domain Eukaryota; kingdom Metazoa; phylum Arthropoda; class Malacostraca; order Decapoda; family Parastacidae; genus Cherax; species Cherax quadricarinatus. The sequence goes on along the minus strand of NC_091358.1, from coordinate 18,629,449 downwards.
ATGTAGAGAGAATGGAGCGAAACAGAATGACTTCAAGAGTGTATCAGTCTGTAGTGGAAGGAAGGCGGGGTAGGGGTCGGCCTAGGAAAGGTTGGAGGGAGGGGGTAAAGGAGGTTTTGTGTGCGAGGGGCTTGGACTTCCAGCAGGCATGCGTGAGCGTGTTTGATAGGAGTGAATGGAGACAAATGGTTTTTAATACTTGACGTGCTGTTGGAGTGTGAGCAAAGTAACATTTATGAAGGGATTCACCGAAACCGGCAGGCCGGACTTGAGTCCTGGAGATGGGAAGTACAGTGCCTGCACTCTGAAGGAGGGGTGTTAATGTTGCAGTTTAAAAACTGTAGTGTAAAGCACCCTTCTGGCAAGACAGTGATGGAGTGAATGATGGTGAAAGTTTTTCTTTTTCGGGCCACCCTGCCTTGGTGGGAATCGGCCAGTGTGATAATAAAAAAAAAAATATATATATATATATATATATATATATATATATATATATATATATATATATATATATATATATATATATATGTATATCATTGTGACCACTCGTTCGTGGTCACAATAATATATATACTGCTTGTGGAGGCTAGTACACCAAACAGGGATAAGAATGAAATTAGCTCAGAGGCACCCACACCACCGTATGTCCTTGGACCAAGGGTAACACACTTAGCTTGGCTGGGTGCATGATTCTTGTAGTATTGTGTGGTCCAGTGAGTTAAGAGCATCATGTGATTTTCGCTCACCATGAGGCAGGGCCAAAACGACGAGGGTTCGAATCCTCGGCTAGTCACAGTATTGTTATTGAGATGAGGGTCCCCACGGCAGTTCTAGAGGTGGTACCTCCCTATATAATATATATATATATATATATATATATATATATATATATATATATATATATATATATATATATATATATTTATTTATTTATTTATTTATTTATTTATTTAAAAATTTGTGCACACATACAGAGGTACAAAAAATACAGAAAAGAGCAGTATGCCAAAGCCACTTATACTATGCATAGCATTACGGGCTGGCTTAAAATTAACTTAAGATGAACTAAGCAATGATGACATCGGTGATAAAACTTTAATGTAAACAGATTACTATAAAGCACAAGTGAGTATTACAAAGACAGGTCATATGGTTGTATGCATTGTTGTACATTCAGTAGAATGGAGTATTCTGTTAGGTAGTGTATTTAAAAAATAATAAAGTTAGATTGGGTTTTAGGTTTAACATTTATGTGATATAATTGTGAGAAACATTTAAGATATACAATTTATAAGGTTCAGTTATTCAGTATTTATTTGGTTTTGGGTGAGTAAGTGATCTTTGAGAAGAGACTTGAATTTATAAACAGGTAGTGTTTCTTTTATATTTACAGGTAATGAGTTCCAGATTTTAGGGCCTTTTATGTGCATCGAGTTTTTGCATAGTGTGAGATGGACACGAGGAACATCAAAGAGTGATCTGTGCCTTGTGTTATGGTCATGTGTTCTGTTGAGGTTGGCAAGGAGATGTTTGAGGGGAGGGTTAATATCAGAGTTAAGTGTTCTATGTATGTAATAGGTGCAGTAATAAGTATGAATGTTTTGTATGGTGAATAGGTTTAGTGTATTGAATATTGGTGGAGTGTGCTGCCTATAGTGAGAATTTGTTATCATTCTAACTGCAGCCTTTTGTTGGGTAATTAGTGGTCTGAGATGGTTACTTGTTGTTGAGCCCCATGCACAAATTCCATAGGTGAGATAGGGGTAAATAAGAGAGTGATATAGGGCCAGGAGGGCTGACTGTGGAGCATAGTACCGTATCTTCGATAGTATGCCTACAGTCTTGGAAATTTTCTTAGAAATTTGTTGTATATGTGTATGAAATTTGAGTCTATTATCAAGGTGGATTCCTAAGAATTTTCCCTCTGTTAGCTTTGTGATAGGTGATCCGTTTATCATTATGTTTATTATTATATATATATATATATATATATATATATATATATATATATATATATATATATATATATATATATATATATATATATATATATATATATATATATATATATATATATATATATATATATATATATATATATGTCGTGCCGAACAGGCAGAATTTGCGATCTTGGCTTAAATAGCAACGTTCATCTTGCCATATAGGACAAGTGAAAATTTGTGTATGCAATAATTTCGCCAAAATCATTCTGAACCTAACGAAAAAAATACATTTCACTGTGTTTGTTTAGTATTAAATTATTACCTGGAGTTTACCTGGAGAGAGTTCCGGGAGTCAATGCCCCCGCGGCCCGGTCTGTGACCAGGCCTCCTGGTGGATCAGAGCCTGATCAACCAGGCTGTTGCTGCTGGCTGCACGCAAACCAACGTACGAGCCACAGCCCGGCTGATCCGGAACTGACTTTAGGTGCTTGTCCAGTGCCAGCTTGAAGACTGCCAGGGGTCTGTTGGTAATCCCCCTTATGTGTGCTGGGAGGCAGTTGAACAGTCTCGGGCCCCTGACACTTATTGTATGGTCTCTTAACGTGCTAGTGACACCCCTGCTTTTCATTGGGGGGATGGTGCATCGTCTGCCAAGTCTTTTGCTTTCGTAGTGAGTGATTTTCGTGTGCAAGTTCGGTACTAGTCCCTCTAGGATTTTCCAGGTGTATATAATCATGTATCTCTCCCTCCTGCATTCCAGGGAATACAGGTTTAGGAACCTCAAGCGCTCCCAATAATTGAGGTGTTTTATCTCCGTTATGCGCGCCGTGAAAGTTCTCTGTACATTTTCTAGGTCGGCAATTTCACCTGCCTTGAAAGGTGCTGTTAGTGTGCAGCAATATTCCAGCCTAGATAGAACAAGTGACCTGAAGAGTGTCATCATGGGCTTGGCCTCCCTAGTTTTGAAGGTTCTCATTATCCATCCTGTCATTTTTCTAGCAGATGCGATTGATACAATGTTATGGTCCTTGAAGGTGAGATCCTCCGACATGATCACTCCCAGGTCTTTGACGTTGGTGTTTCGCTCTATTTTGTGGCCAGAATTTGTTTTGTACTCTGATGAAGATTTAATTTCTTCATGTTTACCATATCTGAGTAATTGAAATTTCTCATCGTTGAACTTCATATTGTTTTCTGCAGCCCACTGAAAGATTTGGTTGATGTCCGCCTGGAGCTTTGCAGTGTCTGCAATGGAAGACACTGTCATGCAGATTCGGGTGTCATCTGCAAAGGAAGACACGGTGCTGTGGCTGACATCCTTGTCTATGTCGGATATGAGGATGAGGAACAAGATGGGAGCGAGTACTGTGCCTTGTGGAACAGAGCTTTTCACGTAGCTGCCTCGGACTTTACTCTGTTGACGACTACTCTCTGTGTTCTGTTAGTGAGGAAATTATGGATCCATCGACCGACTTTTTCTGTTATTCCTTTAGCACGCATTTTGTGCACTATTATGCCATGGTCACACTTGTCGAAGGCTTTTGCAAAGTCTGTATATATTACATCTGCATTCTTTTTGTCTTCTAGTGCATTTAGGACCGTGTCGTAGTGATCCAATAGTTGAGACAGACAGGAGCGACCTGTTCTAAACCCATGTTGCCCTGGGTTGTGTAACTGATGGGTTTCTAGATGGGTGGTGATCTTGCTTCTTAGGACCCTTTCAAAGATTTTTATGATATGGGATGTTAGTGCTATTGGTCTGTAGTTCTTTGCTGTTGCTTTACTGCCCCCTTTGTGGAGTGGGGCTATGTCTGTTGTTTTTAGTAACTGTGGGACGACCCCCGTGTCCATGCTCCCTCTCCATAGGATGGAAAAGGCTCGTGATAGGGGCTTCTTGCAGTTCTTGATGAACACAGAGTTCCATGAGTCTGGCCCTGGGGCAGAGTGCATGGGCATGTCATTTATCGCCTGTTCGAAGTCATTTGGCGTCAGGATAACATCGGATAGGCTTGTGTTAATCAAATTTTGTGGCTCTCTCATAAAAAATTCATTTTGATCTTCGACTCTCAGTCTGGTTAGCGGCTTGCTAAAAACTGAGTCATATTGGGACTTGAGTAGCTCACTCATTTCCTTGCTGTCATCTGTGTAGGACCCATCTTGTTTAAGTAGGGGCCCAATACTGGACGTTGTTCTCGATTTTGATTTGGCATAGGAGAAGAAATACTTTGGGTTTCTTTCGATTTCATTTATGGCTTTTAGTTCTTCCCGCAATTCCTGACTCATAAAGGATTCTTTTAGCTTAAGTTCGATGCTTGCTATTTCTCTGACCAGTGTCTCCCTACGCATTTCAGATATATTGACCTCTTTTAGCCGCTCTGTTATTCTTTTCCGTCGCCTGTAAAGGGAGCGCCTGTCTCTTTCTCTTTTACATCTACTCCTCCTTTTTCTTAGAGGAATAAGCCTTGTGCATACATCGAGTGCCACCGAGTTAATCTGTTCTAGGCATAAGTTGGGGTCTGTGTTGCTTAGTATATCTTCCCAGCTTATATCGGTTAGGACTTGGTTTACTTGGTCCCACTTTATGTTTTTGTTATTGAAGTTGAATTTGGTGAATGCTCCCTCGTGACTAATCTCATTATGTCGGTCTGGGGCTCCGCGCATACATGACTGAACCTCAATTATGTTGTGATCTGAGTATATTGTTTTTGATATGGTGACATTTCTTATCAGATCATCATTGTTAGTGAAGATGAGGTCTAGTGTATTCTCCAGTCTAGTAGGCTCTATTATTTGCTGGTTTAAATTGTATTTTGTGCAGAGATTTAAAAGCTCGCGTGAGTGTGAGTTTTCATCAGAGCTGCCTCCTGGTGTTATTACTGCAACAATATTATTTGCTATATTCCTCCATTTTAGGTGCCTTAAGTTGAAATCCCCCAGGAGCAAGATGTTGGGTGCAGGAGCTGGAAGGTTTTCCAGACAGTGGTCAATTTTTAACAGCTGTTCCTGGAATTGCTGGGATGTTGAATCCGGAGGCTTGTAGACTACCACAATGACTAGGTTTAGGTTCTCGACCAAAATAAATTTAAAATATATTTAGTTGGGTTAGGCTAAAATAAATTTTTCTTGTTGTAATAAGGTTAGGTAAGTTTTCTAAGTTCCTTTTGGTGCAAAATTATAAATTTTTACATCAACATTAATGAAAAAAATGTATCTTTAAACGTATAAGAGAAAATTTTAGAAAGGACTTAATTTTAAATGAGTTCTTGCTAACTGACCAGTTTTACATATTCGGCACGACATATATATATATATATATATATATATACATATATATATATATATATATGTATATATATATATATATATACATACATATATGTATATATATATGTACATATATATATATATATATATATATATATATATATATATATATATATATATATATATATATATATATATATATATATATATATATATGTACATATATATATATATATATATATATATATATATATATATATATATATATATATATATATATATATATATATATATATATATATATATATATATAGATATATATATACATATATATATATATATATATGTATATATATATATATATATATATATATATATATATATATATATTTATATATATATATATATATATATATATATATATATATATATATATATATATATACATATATATATATATATATATATATATATATATATATATATATATATATATATATATATATATATATATATATATATATATATATATATATATATATATATATATATGTATATATATACACTGTAGTTTGATCTGGAACAATCTTACTACTGCTAACAGTAACTGTTTTGGGTATTTGGTTTGATAGGGGCACCTAAAAAAAAGCCATCAGCTTGTGAATCTGGTCAGAGGATACCTTTTTCTTCAATCCGGTTGGGTGTCAAGGGCGCCTAGAAACTGTCAGCTTTGAATCCGGTCATGGGTTCATGAATCGAGACGAATTCAGTCAGTGGATGGCTTATTTTTGAACGAATCAGGTCTGTAATTTGGACTAGCTCGTGAAAGGACTTCTGGAATATTATTTAACAGAGTAATATGTGTTCAGTTTGATACAAAAAGCATAACTTGCTTGATGAAGAAACCAGTGACTTCTGGTAGCTCCTACCATGACGAAGAGCCTGTACCTCTGCCCCCTTGTTTTTTTTTATTACAGCCTGAGGTTTTGGGCACTGATATCACTGTATTTAGCTTTTCTAGATTGTTTTCATCTTGACCACATCAAATGCTATTTTATCACCATTGTTGGCTGGTGAATAAAAGATTACTGGAAGAATATTTGCTTACCATTGTGTACATTGTGATCACTGCCTACTACAGGCTTTACGTATTTCCACAAGTAACGTTACTATATGTAGTGATACTGCTCCTGCAGGGAGCAGCAGCAGGACACAGTACTGCACAAACTCTCAGTGGCCTTTAATAACAACAAACATAGTAGTCGATGCTAGAAGCCCGGCACACCTTTTGTTCCTTCTTCTCTCTTACGCAGATATGTTGGTGATGCAGATTACATGGTAAGCTTAAAATAAGTGGTCAGTAGTTATCGCTTTATGAGGACATATGCACCTTACATAATCCTTCCTGCAACAGCAGTCAATAGATGTATTGGATATGTATTATTATTATTATTATTGCCTTTGTTGTTGCAGACATGAGTAGTCATAATTTCTACAGGGGGGCTCCTTCCGGTTTAGGGCCTTCCACTGGGAGGCTCCTTCCGGTTTAGGCCTTCCACTGGGCGGTGTATCCGGTCTAGGACCAGCAGCTGGAGGGTCACCTTTTCACACCTAGGTGTTACTTCCGGTTTTGACCATGACCTCGCCCTCGAGACTACCTCACCCTTGACCCCCCCCACCAATACCCCCGCCCACGACCCCCGCCACGACCCCCCCCACCCACGACCCCCCCCCTTCGCGACCCCGCCGTCGCGCCGCGCGCCCGCCCGCCCGCGCGCCCCGCCGCGCCTTCTGCTGCGCCTTCTGCAGCGTCGTCTGGATCGCCCCCGCGCCTCGAATTTTTTCCGATTTTTTTCGAATTTTTTTTGAATTTCATTTTCTTTTGCTCTCCATCTCCTCGGATGAAGTTTTTAAGGTTGCCCCTCTCACTTTCACCCCCATCCCAAAATTTCTCGAAATCAAAGTCTCCATCTCCTCAGATCAAATTTTTAAGGTTCCCCCTGCCACTTTCACCCCCCAATCCCAAAAATTTCTCGATAATACAAGTTTTGGATCCCCCCTATGGGGTTTCGAAATTCTTATGATCTCCTCGATCAAGTTTTTTGGATTCCCCTCTATGGGGTTTTCGAAATTCTCCATCTCCTTGGATCAAATTTTTGGGTACCCCTCCTTTCACCCCCCCCCATCCCCAAACAATTTCTCAATATCAAAGTCTCCACTTCCTCGGATCCCCCTCCCACTTTCACCCCCCAACCCCAAAAATTTCTCGACAATACAATTTTTTGGATCCCCCCCTATGGGGTTTTCGAAATTCTCCATCTCCTTGGATCAAGTTTTTTTTTGGATTCCCCCCCTATGGGGTTTTCGAAATTCCTCGGATCAAGTTTTTTGGAATCCCCCCCTCTGGGGGTAAGCATGCTTACTACAGGTCTAAACATCTTCCCCTTATTATTTTAAAATGAACTAAAAGTTTCCTCTCATTAAGTCAAATGAACTAAGAAGGGTGTTTACTCGGCGGTCAGTGACGTCACGCGCACACAGGTTGAATCAGGTCGCCCCCTATGTCAGTGACGTCACGTGATGACCGCGCACACAGGTTGAATTTTGTCTACCCTTTTACCCACCCTCCCAAACCCTCACACTCCAACCAACACCTCACAATTTTCACTCATAACCCCCAATTTTTCTCGTTTTAACCCTTTTAGTTCATTAAAGTTAATAAGGGGACACATGCATCAGAAAGTCACCACATCGCTTACATCCACTTTCGTTAAATTCACTACTCACAATTTTACATATTACGAAGTTAAATACGCACTTTTACTTTGAACATCTTCAAAACACTTTCATAAATCATTTGAATACTCACAAAAAATACCTTTATACATTTCCAAACAACACTGAAATACTCCAAAACATCATTCGAACACCCCCAAATCATCTCTGAATACTCCCAGAACACCTTCATAAATACTCTTGCACATCATTTGAACACCTTCATAAGTACTCTCATAATCATTTGTACACCTTCAAAAAACACCTTTGAATACTCACATAAACACCCTTGAACACCTTTAAAACACCTTCAAAGCACTCTCATAATCATTTGAACACACTCAAAACACCTTTGAATAACCTCAAAACACCTTTGAACACCTTCAAAACACCCTTGAACACCTTCAAAACACCCTTGAACACCTTCAAAAACAACATTTGAACACACTCAAAACACCTTTGAACATTTCCAAAACACTATTTGAGTACTCCCAAATAAGATTTGACATCTCTAATTTATCTGCACTTACACATTTTCATTAAATTACAACTCATCCCTCAGTCTCCAGACTAGGCATTTTCTCGTTTTTACCCTTTTAGTTCATTAAAGTTATTAAGGGGACACAATACATCAGAAAAAAAAAAAAGTCACAAAAACTAACTCAAACACTTTACTTTGAACACCCCCAAAAACACTCTCATAATCATTTGTACACCTTTGAATACTCACATAAACACCCTTGAACACCTTCAAAACACCTTTGAATAACCTCAAAACACCTTTGAACACCTTCAAAACACCCTTGAACACCCTTGATCACCTTCAAAAAAACAACATTTGAACACACTCAAAACACCTTTGAACACCTTTGAACATTTCCAAACAACACTGAAACACTTCCAAAAACACCATTTGAGTACTCCCAATTACACCACTGAATACTACTAAAACACCGCTGAATTCAATCAAAACACCCTTCAACATCTTCAAAACACCTTTGAACACCTTTGAACATTTCCAAAAACACTATTTGAGTACTCCCAATTACACCACTGATTACTACTAAAACACCGCTGAATTCAATCAAAACACCCTTCAACACCTTCAAACACCCTTGAACACCTTCAAAACACTCTTGAACACCTTCAAAAACACCTTTGAACATTTCCAAAACACTATTTGAGTACTCCCAATTACACCACTGAATACTACTAAAACACCGCTGAATTCAATCAAATCACCCTTCAACACCTTCAAAACACCTTTGAACACCTTTGAACATTTCCAAAACCCTATTTGAGTAATCCCAATTACACCACTGATTACTACTAAAACACCGCTGAATTCAATCAAAAACACCCTTCAACACCTTCAAACACCCTTGAACACTCAAAACACCCTTCAACACCTTCAAAACACCTTTGAACACCTTCAAAACACCTTTGAACACATTCAAAACACTCTCATAATCATTTGAACACACTCAAAACACCTTTGAATAACCTCAAAACACCTTTGAACACCTTCAAAACACCCTTGAACACCCTTGATCACCTTCAAAAAAACAACATTTGAACACACTCAAAACACCTTTGAACACCTTTGAACATTTCCAAACAACACTGAAACACTTCCAAAAACACCATTTGAGTACTCCCAAATACACCACTGAATACTAAAACACCACTGAATACACTCAAAACACCACCAAAATCACCATAAACTAAGATCAACACCCACATCCCACAACACCCACAACCCACAACACCCACAATTTTTTCTCGTTTTATCTAATTTCATCAGAAAGTCACAACACCCACACCTCCCATTTTTTTTCTCGTTTTAACCCTTTTAGTTCATTAAAGTTAATAAGGGGACACACTACATCAGAAAAAGTCACAAAAACAACCCACTTATAACGTCTTTTCGGTATCTCTAGTTCGACAACAACACCCACATCCCACATCACCCACATCCCACATCCCACACACAGACACACACACACACACACACACACACACACACACACACACACATCCCTAACCTAGCCTAACCTAACCTAACTTATCCTAACCTAACCTAACCTAACCTAACCTAACCTAACCAAACCTAACCTAACCTAACCTAACCTAACCTAACCTAACCTAACCTAACCTAACCTAACTTATCCTAACCTAACTTATCCTAACCTAGCCTAACCTAACCTAACCTAACCTTACCTAACTCATCCTAACCTAACCTAACCTAGCCTAACCTAACCTAACTTAACCTAACCTAACCTAACCTAACCGAACCTACCCTAACCTAACCTTACCTAACATAACCTAACCTAGCCGAACCTAACCTAACCTAACTTAACCTAACCCAACCTAACCTAACCTAGCCTAACCTAACCTAACCTAGCCTAACCTAACCTAACCTAACTTAACCTAACCCAACCTAACCTAACCTAACCTAGCCTAACCTAACCTAACCTAACCTACCCTAACCTAACCTAACCTAACCTATCTTAACCTTACCTAACCTAACCTAGCCGAACCTATCCTAACCTAACCTAAAATATATTGGAACACTTCCAAAATACATTAGAGTACTCCAGAATTACTTTGAACGACTCCATTTTTTTTTTGGATATTTCCAAATTAGTTTTGAAAACTTTATCGTAAAATCGAACATTATTTTCTTGTTGGTAAACACACTCAACGGTAGAAATATTTACTCGATTTCCGAATAGAAACACTTTCCTCGCTCTGAGAGACTCATTGTGGGTCACCCCTTCCCCCCCAACACCACTGGGTAATGCGGTTCACACCCATGGTAGAACATAACACCTGCGTTAACTCAGGACAGACAGACGCCATGAAATGCGGGAAACATCCAAGGTAGAAAATCATCTCTTTCCAGACCAACTGTCTATCCTAACCTAACCTAACCTAACCTAATTCCTAACCTAACCTAACCTCACCTAACCGAACCTAACCTAACTCCATCAATCACCTCTATCCTAACCTAACCTAACCTAACCCAACCTAACTCCATCAAACACCTCTATCCTAACCTAACCTAACCTAACCTAACCTAACCTAACCTAACCCAACCTAACTCCATCAAACACCTCTATCCTAACCTAACCTATCCTAACCTAACCTAACCCCATCAAACACCTCGAATACTACCTAACTTAACCTAACCTAACCTCACCTAACCTACCAAACCTAACCTAACCTAACCTAACCTATCCTAACCTGTCCTAACCTAACCTAACCTATCCTAACCTAACCTAACCTAACCTAACCCAACTTATCCTAAGCTAACCTAACCTAACTTATCCTAACCTAACCTATCCTAAGCTAACCTAACCTAAAATAACGAACCTAACCTAACTTATCCTAATCTAATCATCCTAACCTAACCTAACCTAACCTAACCCAACTTATCCTAAGCTAACCTAACCTAACTTATCCTAACCTAACCTAACCTAACTTATCCTAATCTAACCTATCCTAACCTAACCTAACCTTACCTAACTCCATTAAACACCTCGAATACTACCTAACTTAACCTAACCTAACCTTACCTAACCTACCGAACCTAACCTAACCTAACCTAAATCAAACACCTCTATCCTAACCTAACCTAACCTAACCTAACCTAACCTAACCTAACCTTACCTAACCTAACTCCATCAAATACCTCGATTACTACCTAACTTAACCTTAACCTAACCTACCTAACCTACCGAACCTAACCTAACCTAACCTAACCTAACCTAACCTAATCTAACCTAAATCAAACACCTCTATCCTAACCTAACCTTACCTAACCTAACCTAACCTTACCTAACCTAACTCCATCAAATACCTCGATTACTACCTAACTTAACCTTAACCTAACCTACCTAACCTACCGAACCTAACCTAACCTAACCTAACCTAACCTAACCTAACCTAACCTAACCTAACCTAACCTAACTTATCCTAATCTAACCTATCCTAACCTAACCTAACCTAACCTTACCTAACCTAACCTAACTCACAAACACCTTTGAACATTTCCAAACAACACTGAAGCACTTCCAAAATACCATTTTTGATTACTCCCAAATAAGATTTGACAGCTCTAATTTATCTACACATACGCATTTCATTAAATTACAAACTCTTCCCCCCAAACTCCTCCCTCATTCTCCAGACTTTACAACATTAGCACAAAAAAAAACTAACTCATACACTTATGACATGAGACATTACCATATCTAACACACTGACTAACTTTGAACCAACTCTGAACACCACTGATCTTCTTCAAAAAATGCTCTGCACATCATTTGAACACCTTCAAAAAAACACCATCAAACACCTCCGAATACTCCCAAAAAACACTACTGATTACTACCAAATCACCACTGAATACTACCAAATCACCGTCAAAATCACCAGAAACTAAGTTTAACATCACCATCTAACATCCTTTTTATAGAAATCCCCTCAAATCACTATAACCAAGAACTCCCTCCCCATTTGGCGCATGAAAAAAAAAAAAAAAAGCATGAACACAAACCTAATACGCAAACACTTAGTACATGATCACCATCAACTGAAAACATATCTTATACACACACACACATAATATAAGACAATCACCAACTACAATCACCCATGTTCACTTACCTCAAAATCACTAATATCACAGAAAACAATCATTTTTATAAACATTTCACACACACACACAAAAAAAAAAATCATATTTGACAATATCTAAGCGCACTCACCTCACTACCACCAACACACGATGTCTCACCTCACAGGACCGACGAGCTCACCTCCAGTGACGTCACACTCCCATTGTGTTACTTGGTGGTTGGTAACATCACACCTAACCCCCCTTGTTTCAACCTGTTGTACCCCACATTATCTAAGAACACTATATCCAAGACGATTACCAGATTTTATGATCCCCAACACCAAGATCACAGAAAACACACATTTTTATAATTATTCACACAAAAATCACGATCACCAATTCCATATCATGTTTACCGTCATCTATCAACACTAATCACCAAGATCACCAAAAAAATCTAAGATCATGCATCTCAAAACTACTATGATCACTGAAAACACTTATTTTTAAACATTCGCACAAAAATAAGACATACACAAAAATACCACAACACTTCCACCAACATCTATAACATAACATGAGCACTATAACATATCACTATCACAAAAAAAAAAAATAATACACAGACACCCACATATTATACATTTCAATTGCAAATTTAAGACATGAGACATACACACCAAATCTAAGACATTCACCTCCAACTAAGACATACACATCACCCTTAAAACTTCCTTCCTTATTCATTCCGTATATCTCCTAGAGCTGTTTTAACCCCGACGGTTCCATCACGACGCAGGAGCCAGAGGAACCATCACCACTCCAACACCACCTACTACACTCTGGCTCCTACGTCGTGATGGAACCGTCGGGGTTAAAACAGCTCTAGGAGATATACGGAATGAATAAGGAAGGAAGTTTTAAGGGTGATGTGTATGTCTTAGTTGGAGGTGAATGTCTTAGATTTGGTGTGTATGTCTCATGTCTTAAATTTGCAATTGAAATGTATAATATGTGGGTGTCTGTGTATTATTTTTTTTTTGTGATAGTGATATGTTATAGTGCTCATGTTATGTTATAGATGTTGGTGGAAGTGTTGTGGTATTTTTGTGTATGTCTTATTTTTGTGCGAATGTTTAAAAATAAGTGTTTTCAGTGATCATAGTAGTTTTGAGATGCATGATCTTAGATTTTTTTGGTGATCTTGGTGATTAGTGTTGATAGATGACGGTAAACATGATATGGAATTGGTGATCGTGATTTTTGTGTGAATAATTATAAAAATGTGTGTTTTCTGTGATCTTGGAAAAACAGATGGGACGTGCAACTATGACCACCCTAGAAAATGTCATGCCCATATGACAACAGGAAAATGCAAACTCCCTTCCTGTAAGCTTTTTCACCCTGAAATGTGTACCTCTTCAGTACAGGAAAGACTGTGCTATAACTTAAATTGCCAGGCATACCATCTAAAGGGGACAAAAAGATACAAAACATCCAGGCCATGGGAAAACCTGGGTAGCCACAGCCACTCAAGAAGGAGAGGTTTTTTAGTGCCAGGAAGGAAAAAAAACTGGCAGGAAATGGCAGAAATCGTACACCAAATCCAGTCATTCCTGGAGTGGAACCACACTCGATGGCCTCCACTCCAAACCAACAGATACAGATACTAATGCCGGAAAAAAAATCCCCCCCCAGTACCAACAATACCACCAGTCCGATAACATTCTTCTTTGCAAATATACAGGGTCTAAAGCCAGCAACAAACAACAAAATACCTTTCATCCGTGGACTGCTTGCAGAGGCAAAGGCAATGTTCGCGGCTTTCACTGAGACCCACATAGAGGATCACTTGGACAACGAAATATGGATCCCAGGTTACAACCTATACAGATGTGACAGAGTGAACAGGCAAAAGGGGGGGGTTGGCCTGTACATTGCAGAGTCACTTGTTTGCACAGAACTGCTTAATGCCTCAAATGACGTAGTGGAAGTTTTAGCAGTAAAGGTCGAGAACCAAAACCTAGTCATTGTGGTAGTCTACAAGCCTCCGGATGCAACATCCCAGCAATTCCAGGAACAGCTGTTAAAAATTGACCACTGTCTGGAAAATCTTCCAGCTCCTGCACCCAACATCTTGCTCCTGGGGGATTTCAACTTAAGGCACCTAAAATGGAGGAATATAGCAAATAATATTGTTGCAGTAATAACACCAGGAGGCAGCTCTGATGAAAACTCACACTCACACGAGCTTTTAAATCTCTGCACAAAATTCAATTTAAACCAGCAAATAATAGAGCCTACTAGACTGGAGAATACACTAGACCTCATCTTCACTAACGATGATGATCTGATAAGAAATGTCACCATATCAAAAACAATATACTCAGATCACAACATAATTGAGGTTCAGACATGTATGCGTGGAGCCCCAGACCGACAAAATGAGACTAGTCACGAGGGAGCATTCACCAAATTCAACTTCAATAACAAAAACATAAAGTGGGACCAAGTAAACCAAGTCCTAACCGATATAAGCTGGGAAGATATACTAAGCAACACAGACCCAAACTTATGCCTAGAACAGATTAACTCGGTGGCACTCGATGTATGCACAAGGCTTATTCCTCTAAGAAAAAGGAGGAGTAGATGTAAAATAGAAAGAGACAGGCGCTCCCTTTACAGGCGACGGAAAAGAATAACAGAGCGGCTAAAAGAGGTCAATATATCTGAAATGCGCAGGGAGACACTGATCAGAGAAATAGCAAGCATCGAACTTAAGCTAAAAGAATCCTTTAGGAGTCAGGAATCGCGGGAAGAACTAAAAGCCATAAATGAAATCGAAAGAAACCCAAAGTATTTCTTCTCCTATGCCAAATCAAAATCGAGAACAACGTCCAGTATTGGGCCCCTACTTAAACAAGATGGGTCCTACACAGATGACAACAAGGAAATGAGTGAGCTACTCAAGTCCCAATATGACTCAGTTTTTAGCAAGCCGCTAACCAGACTGAGAGTCGAAGATCAAAATGAATTTTTTATGAGAGAGCCACAAAATTTGATTAACACAAGCCTATCCGATGTTATCCTGACGCCAAATGACTTCGAACAGGCGATAAATGACATGCCCATGCACTCTGCCCCAGGGCCAGACTCATGGAACTCCGTGTTCATCAAGAACTGCAAGAAGCCCCTATCACGAGCCTTTTCCATCCTATGGAGAGGGAGCATGGACACGGGGGTCGTCCCTCAGTTACTAAAAACAACAGACATAGCCCCACTCCACAAAGGGGGCAGTAAAGCAACAGCAAAGAACTACAGACCAATAGCACTAACATCCCATATCATAAAAATCTTTGAAAGGGTCCTAAGAAGCAAGATCACCACCCATCTAGAAACCCATCAGTTACACAACCCAGGGCAACATGGGTTTAGAACAGGTCGCTCCTGTCTGTCTCAACTACTGGATCACTACGACAAGGTCCTAAATGCACTAGAAGACAAAAAGAATGCAGATGTAATATATACAGACTTTGCAAAAGCCTTCGACAAGTGTGACCATGGCGTAATAGCGCACAAAATGCGCGCTAAAGGAATAACAGGAAAAGTCGGTCGATGGATCTATAATTTCCTCACTAACAGAACACAGAGAGTCGTCGTCAACAGAGTAAAGTCCGAGGCAGCTACGGTGAAAAGCTCTGTTCCACAAGGCACAGTACTAGCTCCCATCTTGTTCCTCATCCTCATATCCGACATAGACAAGGATGTCAGCCACAGCACCGTGTCTTCCTTTGCAGATGACACCCGAATCTGCATGACAGTGTCTTCCATTGCAGACACTGCAAGGCTCCAGGCGGACATCAACCAAATCTTTCAGTGGGCTGCAGAAAACAATATGAAGTTCAACGATGAGAAATTTCAATTACTCAGATATGGTAAACATGAGGAAATTAAATCTTCATCAGAGTACAAAACAAATTCTGGACACAAAATAGAGCGAAACACCAACGTCAAAGACCTGGGAGTGATTATGTCGGAGGATCTCACCTTCAAGGACCATAACATTGTATCAATCGCATCTGCTAGAAAAATGACAGGATGGATAATGAGAACCTTCAAAACTAGGGAGGCCAAGCCCATGATGACACTCTTCAGGTCACTTGTTCTATCTAGGCTGGAATATTGCTGCACTCTAACAGCACCTTTCAAGGCAGGTGAAATTGCCGACCTAGAAAATGTACAGAGAACTTTCACGGCGCGCATAACGGAGATAAAACACCTCAATTACTGGGAGCGCTTGAGGTTTCTAAACCTGTATTCCCTGGAACGCAGGAGGGAGAGATACATGATTATATACACCTGGAAAATCCTAGAGGGACTAGTACCGAACTTGCACACGAAAATCACTCACTACGAAAGCAAAAGACTTGGCAGACGATGCACCATCCCCCCAATGAAAAGCAGGGGTGTCACTAGCACGTTAAGAGACCATACAATAAGTGTCAGGGGCCCGAGACTGTTCAACTGCCTCCCAGCACACATAAGGGGGATTACCAACAGACCCCTGGCAGTCTTCAAGCTGGCACTGGACAAGCACCTAAAGTCAGTTCCTGATCAGCCGGGCTGTGGCTCGTACGTTGGTTTGCGTGCAGCCAGCAGCAACAGCCTGGTTGATCAGGCGCTGATCCACCAGGAGGCCTGGTCACAGACCGGGCCGCGGGGGCGTTGACCCCCGAAACTCTCTCCAGGTAAACTCCAGGTTGGTGTTGGGGATCATAAAATCTGGTAATCGTCTTGGATATAGTGTTCTTAGATAATGTGGGGTACAACAGGTTGAAACAAGGGGGGTTAGGTGTGATGTTACCAACCACCAAGTAACACAATGGGAGTGTGACGTCACTGGAGGTGAGCTCGTCGGTCCTGTGAGGTGAGACATCGTGTGTTGGTGGT
This sequence comes from Cherax quadricarinatus, assembly GCF_038502225.1. Classification (NCBI taxonomy): domain Eukaryota; kingdom Metazoa; phylum Arthropoda; class Malacostraca; order Decapoda; family Parastacidae; genus Cherax; species Cherax quadricarinatus. Next base: position 18,611,893 of record NC_091358.1, on the reverse strand, counting down.
AGTGAGGTGAGTGCGCTTAGATATTGTCAAATATGATTTTTTTTGTGTGTGTGTGTGTGTGAAATGTTTATAAAAATGATTGTTTTCTGTGATATTAGTGATTTTGAGGTAAGTGAACATGGGTGATTGTAGTTGGTGATTGTCTTATATTATGTGTGTGTGTGTACAAGATATGTTTTCAGTTGATGGTGATCATGTACTAAGTGTTTGCGTATTAGGTTTGTGTTCATGCTTTTTTTTTTTTTTCATGCGCCAAATGGGGAGGGAGTTCTTGGTTATAGTGATTTGAGGGGATTTCTATAAAAAGGATGTTAGATGGTGATGTTAAACTTAGTTTCTGGTGATTTTGACGGTGATTTGGTAGTATTCAGTGGTGATTTGGTAGTAATCAGTAGTGTTTTTTGGGAGTATTCGGAGGTGTTTGATGGTGTTTTTTTGAAGGTGTTCAAATGATGTGCAGAGCATTTTTTGAAGAAGATCAGTGGTGTTCAGAGTTGGTTCAAAGTTAGTCAGTGTGTTAGATATGGTAATGTCTCATGTCATAAGTGTATGAGTTAGTTTTTTTTTTGTGCTAATGTTGTAAAGTCTGGAGAATGAGGGAGGAGTTTGGGGGGATGAGTTTGTAATTTAATGAAATGCGTATGTGTAGATAAATTAGAGCTGTCAAATCTTATTTGGGAGTAATCAAAAATGGTATTTTGGAAGTGCTTCAGTGTTGTTTGGAAATGTTCAAAGGTGTTTGTGAGTTAGGTTAGGTTAGGTTAGGTTAGGTTAGGTTAGGTTAGGATAGGTTAGATTAGGATAAGTTAGGTTAGGTTAGGTTAGGTTAGGTTAGGTTAGGTTAGGTTAGGTTAGGTTAGGTTAGGTTCGGTAGGTTAGGTAGGTTAGGTTAAGGTTAAGTTAGGTAGTAATCGAGGTATTTGATGGAGTTAGGTTAGGTAAGGTTAGGTTAGGTTAGGTAAGGTTAGGTTAGGATAGAGGTGTTTGATTTAGGTTAGGTTAGGTTAGGTTTGGTTAGGTTAGGTTAGGTTAGGTTCGGTAGGTTAGGTAGGTTAGGTTAAGGTTAAGTTAGGTAGTAATCGAGGTATTTGATGGAGTTAGGTTAGGTAAGGTTAGGTTAGGTAAGGTTAGGTTAGGTTAGGTTAGGTTAGGATAGAGGTGTTTGATTTAGGTTAGGTTAGGTTAGGTTCGGTAGGTTAGGTAAGGTTAGGTTAGGTTAAGTTAGGTAGTATTCGAGGTGTTTAATGGAGTTAGGTAAGGTTAGGTTAGGTTAGGATAGGTTAGATTAGGATAAGTTAGGTTAGGTTAGGTAAGGATAAGTTAGGTTAGGTTAGCTTAGGATAAGTTGGGTTAGGTTAGGTTAGGTTAGGTTAGGATGATTAGATTAGGATAAGTTAGGTTAGGTTCGTTATTTTAGGTTAGGTTAGCTTAGGATAGGTTAGGTTAGGATAAGTTAGGTTAGGTTAGCTTAGGATAAGTTGGGTTAGGTTAGGTTAGGTTAGGTTAGGATAGGTTAGGTTAGGTTAGGACAGGTTAGGATAGGTTAGGTTAGGTTAGGTTAGGTTTGGTAGGTTAGGTGAGGTTAGGTTAGGTTAAGTTAGGTAGTATTCGAGGTGTTTGATGGGGTTAGGTTAGGTTAGGATAGGTTAGGTTAGGATAGAGGTGTTTGATGGAGTTAGGTTGGGTTAGGTTAGGTTAGGTTAGGTTAGGTTAGGATAGAGGTGTTTGATGGAGTTAGGTTGGGTTAGGTTAGGTTAGGTTAGGATAGAGGTGATTGATGGAGTTAGGTTAGGTTCGGTTAGGTGAGGTTAGGTTAGGTTAGGAATTAGGTTAGGTTAGGTTAGGTTAGGATAGACAGTTGGTCTGGAAAGAGATGATTTTCTACCTTGGATGTTTCCCGCATTTCATGGCGTCTGTCTGTCCTGAGTTGACGCAGGTGTTATGTTCTACCATGGGTGTGAACCGCATTACCCAGTGGTGTTGGGGGGGAAGGGGTGACCCACAATGAGTCTCTCAGAGCGAGGAAAGTGTTTCTATTCGGAAATCGAGTAAATATTTCTACCGTTGAGTGTGTTTACCAACAAGAAAATAATGTTCGATTTTACGATAAAGTTTTCAAAACTAATTTGGAAATATCCCAAATAAAATGGAGTCGTTCAAAGTAATTCTGGAGTACTCTAATGTATTTTGGAAGTGTTCCAATATATTTTAGGTTAGGTTAGGATAGGTTCGGCTAGGTTAGGTTAGGTAAGGTTAAGATAGGTTAGGTTAGGTTAGGTTAGGGTAGGTTAGGTTAGGTTAGGTTAGGCTAGGTTAGGTTAGGTTAGGTTGGGTTAGGTTAAGTTAGGTTAGGTTAGGTTAGGCTAGGTTAGGTTAGGTTAGGCTAGGTTAGGTTAGGTTGGGTTAGGTTAAGTTAGGTTAGGTTAGGTTCGGCTAGGTTAGGTTATGTTAGGTAAGGTTAGGTTAGGGTAGGTTCGGTTAGGTTAGGTTAGGTTAGGTTAAGTTAGGTTAGGTTAGGCTAGGTTAGGTTAGGTTAGGATGAGTTAGGTAAGGTTAGGTTAGGTTAGGTTAGGCTAGGTTAGGATAAGTTAGGTTAGGATAAGTTAGGTTAGGTTAGGTTAGGTTAGGTTAGGTTGGGTTAGGTTAGGTTAGGTTAGGTTTGGTTAGGTTAGGTTAGGTTAGGTTAGGTTAGGTTAGGATAAGTTAGGTTAGGTTAGGCTAGGTTAGGGATGTGTGTGTGTGTGTGTGTGTGTGTGTGTGTGTGTGTGTCTGTGTGTGGGATGTGGGATGTGGGTGATGTGGGATGTGGGTGTTGTTGTCGAACTAGAGATACCGAAAAGACGTTATAAGTGGGTTGTTTTTGTGACTTTTTCTGATGTAGTGTGTCCCCTTATTAACTTTAATGAACTAAAAGGGTTAAAACGAGAAAAAAAATGGGAGGTGTGGGTGTTGTGACTTTCTGATGAAATTAGATAAAACGAGAAAAAATTGTGGGTGTTGTGGGTTGTGGGTGTTGTGGGATGTGGGTGTTGATCTTAGTTTATGGTGATTTTGGTGGTGTTTTGAGTGTATTCAGTGGTGTTTTAGTATTCAGTGGTGTATTTGGGAGTACTCAAATGGTGTTTTTGGAAGTGTTTCAGTGTTGTTTGGAAATGTTCAAAGGTGTTCAAAGGTGTTTTGAGTGTGTTCAAATGTTGTTTTTTTGAAGGTGATCAAGGGTGTTCAAGGGTGTTTTGAAGGTGTTCAAAGGTGTTTTGAGGTTATTCAAAGGTGTTTTGAGTGTGTTCAAATGATTATGAGAGTGTTTTGAATGTGTTCAAAGGTGTTTTGAAGGTGTTCAAAGGTGTTTTGAAGGTGTTGAAGGGTGTTTTGAGTGTTCAAGGGTGTTTGAAGGTGTTGAAGGGTGTTTTTGATTGAATTCAGCGGTGTTTTAGTAGTAATCAGTGGTGTAATTGGGATTACTCAAATAGTGTTTTGGAAATGTTCAAAGGTGTTCAAAGGTGTTTTGAAGGTGTTGAAGGGTGATTTGATTGAATTCAGCGGTGTTTTAGTAGTATTCAGTGGTGTAATTGGGAGTACTCAAATAGTGTTTTGGAAATGTTCAAAGGTGTTTTTGAAGGTGTTCAAGAGTTTTTTGAAGGTGTTCAAGGGTGTTTGAAGGTGTTGAAGGGTGTTTTGATTGAATTCAGCGGTGTTTTAGTAGTAATCAGTGGTGTAATTGGGAGTACTCAAATAGTGTTTTTGGAAATGTTCAAAGGTGTTCAAAGGTGTTTTGAAGATGTTGAAGGGTGTTTTGATTGAATTCAGCGGTGTTTTAGTAGTATTCAGTGGTGTAATTGGGAGTACTCAAATGGTGTTTTTGGAAGTGTTTCAGTGTTGTTTGGAAATGTTCAAAGGTGTTCAAAGGTGTTTTGAGTGTGTTCAAATGTTGTTTTTTTGAAGGTGATCAAGGGTGTTCAAGGGTGTTTTGAAGGTGTTCAAAGGTGTTTTGAGGTTATTCAAAGGTGTTTTGAAGGTGTTCAAGGGTGTTTATGTGAGTATTCAAAGGTGTACAAATGATTATGAGAGTGTTTTTGGGGGTGTTCAAAGTAAAGTGTTTGAGTTAGTTTTTGTGACTTTTTTTTTTTCTGATGTATTGTGTCCCCTTAATAACTTTAATGAACTAAAAGGGTAAAAACGAGAAAATGCCTAGTCTGGAGACTGAGGGATGAGTTGTAATTTAATGAAAATGTGTAAGTGCAGATAAATTAGAGATGTCAAATCTTATTTGGGAGTACTCAAATAGTGTTTTGGAAATGTTCAAAGGTGTTTTGAGTGTGTTCAAATGTTGTTTTTGAAGGTGTTCAAGGGTGTTTTGAAGGTGTTCAAGGGTGTTTTGAAGGTGTTCAAAGGTGTTTTGAGGTTATTCAAAGGTGTTTTGAGTGTGTTCAAATGATTATGAGAGTGCTTTGAAGGTGTTTTAAAGGTGTTCAAGGGTGTTTATGTGAGTATTCAAAGGTGTTTTTTGAAGGTGTACAAATGATTATGAGAGTACTTATGAAGGTGTTCAAATGATGTGCAAGAGTATTTATGAAGGTGTTCTGGGAGTATTCAGAGATGATTTGGGGGTGTTCGAATGATGTTTTGGAGTATTTCAGTGTTGTTTGGAAATGTATAAAGGTATTTTTTGTGAGTATTCAAATGATTTATGAAAGTGTTTTGAAGATGTTCAAAGTAAAAGTGCGTATTTAACTTCGTAATATGTAAAATTGTGAGTAGTGAATTTAACGAAAGTGGATGTAAGCGATGTGGTGACTTTCTGATGCATGTGTCCCCTTATTAACTTTAATGAACTAAAAGGGTTAAAACGAGAAAAATTGGGGGTTATGAGTGAAAATTGTGAGGTGTTGGTTGGAGTGTGAGGGTTTGGGAGGGTGGGTAAAAGGGTAGACAAAATTCAACCTGTGTGCGCGGTCATCACGTGACGTCACTGACATAGGGGGCGACCTGATTCAACCTGTGTGCGCGTGACGTCACTGACCGCCGAGTAAACACCCTTCTTAGTTCATTTGACTTAATGAGAGGAAACTTTTAGTTCATTTTAAAATAATAAGGGGAAGATGTTTAGACCTGTAGTAAGCATGCTTACCCCCAGAGGGGGGGATTCCAAAAAACTTGATCCGAGGAATTTCGAAAACCCCATAGGGAGGGAATCCAAAAAAAAACTTGATCCAAGGAGATGGAGAATTTCGAAAACCCCATAGGGGGGATCCAAAAAATTGTATTGTCGAGAAATTTTTGGGGTTGGGGGGTGAAAGTGGGAGGGGGATCCGAGGAAGTGGAGACTTTGATATTGAGAAATTTTTGGGGGACGGGGGGTGAAAGGAGGGGTACCCAAAAATTTGATCCAAGGAGATGGAGAATTTCGAAAACCCCATAGGGGGGAATCCAAAAAACTTGATCCAAGGAGATCATAAGAATTTCGAAACCCCATAGGGGGGATCCAAAACTTGTATTATCGAGAAATTTTTGGGATTGGGGGGTGAAAGTGGCAGGGGAACCTTAAAAATTTGATCTGAGGAGATGGAGACTTTGATTTCGAGAAATTTTGGGATGGGGGTGAAAGTGAGAGGGGGAACCTTAAAAACTTCATCCGAGGAGATGGAGAGCAAAAGAAAATGAAATTCAAAAAAAATTCGAAAAAAATCGGAAAAAATTCGAGGCGCGGGGGCGATCCAGACGACGCTGCAGAAGGCGCAGCCGAAGGCGCGGCGGGGCGCGCGGGCGCGCGGGCGGGCGGGCGCGCGGCGCGCCGGCGGGGTCGCGAAGGGGGGGGGGCGGGGGTCGTGGGCGGGGGTATTGGTTGGGGGGGTCAAGGGTGAGGTAGTCTCGAGGGCGAGGTCATGGTCAAAACCGGAAGTAACACCTAGGTGTGAAAAGGTGACCCTCCAGCTGCTGGTCCTAGACCGGATACACCGCCCAGTGGAAGGCCTAAACCGGAAGGAGCCTCCCAGTGGAAGGCCCTAAACCGGAAGGAGCCCCCCTGTAGAAATTATGACTACTGACATGTACTATGGATTCTGTGTTCAATACAGCCCAGAGATAAGGCCTGTGTTTCTATCACAACACTAAACTTCTTGTATTTCAATAAAGAACAGTTTTCAAATTTTCGTCACTCCACCACACTAAGTACCTTTTATCACTGTTATTAACTATGGTAACACTGGTGAAAAGGTTTCTGGATGATAAATGTTGTTGTGTTGCTGCGTTCACTGACAACTCTACACTGTTGTTGTGTTGCTGCTTTCACTGACAACTCTACACTGTTGTTGTGTTGCTGCTTTCACTGACAACTCTACACTGTTGTTGTGTTGCTGCGTTCACTAACAACTCTACACTGTTGTTGTGTTGCTGCATTCACTATAACTCTACACTGTTGTTGTGTTGCTGCGTTCACTATAACTCTACACTGTTGTTGTGTTGCTGCATTCACTAACAACTCTACACTGTTGTTGTGTTGCTACGTTCACTAACAACTCTACACTGTTGTTGTGTTGCTGCGTTCACTAACAACTCGACACTGTTGTTGTGTTGCTGCGTTCACTAACAACTCGACACTGTTGTTGTGTTGCTGCGTTCTTTACAACTCTACACTGTTGTTGTGTTGCTGCGTTCATTACAACTCTACACTGTTGTGTTGCTGCGTTCACTATAACTCTACACTGTTGTTGTGTTGCTGCGTTCACTATAACTCTACACTGTTGTTGTGTTGCTGCGTTCACTGACAACTCTACACTGTTGTTGTGTTGCTGCGTTCACTATAACTCTACACTGTTGTTGTGTTGCTGCGTTCACTGACAACTCTACACTGTTGTTGTGTTGCTGCGTTCACTGGCAACTCTACACTGTTGTTGTGTTGCTGCGTTCACTGACAACTCTACACTGTTGTTATGTTGCTGCGTTCACTGACAACTCTACACTGTTGTTGTGTTGCTGCGTTCACTGACAACTCTACACTGTTGTTGTGTTGCTGCATTCACTGACAACTCTACACTGTTGTTGTGTTGCTGCATTCACTGGCAACTCTACACTGTTGTTGTGTTGCTGCATTCACTGGCAACTCTACACTGTTGGTGTGTTGCTGCGTTCACTAACAACTCTACACTGTTGTTGTGTTGCTGCGTTCATTACAACTCTACACTGTTGTTGTGTTGCTGCGTTCACTATAACTCTACACTGTTGTTGTGTTGCTGCGTTCACTATAATTCTACACTGTTGTTGTGTTGCTGCGTTCACTAACAACTCTACACTGTTGTTGTGTTGCTGCGTTCACTATAACTCTACACTGTTGTTGTGTTGCTACGTTCACTAACAACTCTACACTGTTGTGTTGCTACGTTCACTAACAACTCTAAACTGTTGTGTTGCTACGTTCACTGACAACTCTACACTGTTGTTGTGTTGCTGCGTTCACTAACAACTCTACACTGTTGTTGTGTTGCTGCGTTCACTATAACTCTACACTGTTGTTGTGTTGCTGCGTTCACTATAACTCTACACTGTTGTTGTGTTGCTACGTTCACTGACAACTCTACACTGTTGTTGTGTTGCTACGTTCACTGACAACTCTACACTGTTGTTGTGTTGCTACGTTCACTGACAACTCTACACTGTTGTTGTGTTGCTACGTTCACTAACAACTCTACACTGTTGTTGTGTTGCTGCGTTCACTATAACTCTACACTGTTGTTGTGTTGCTGCGTTCACTGACAACTCTACACTGTTGTTGTGTTGCTGCGTTCACTATAACTCTACACTGTTGTTGTGTTGCTGCGTTCACTATAACTCTACACTGTTGTTGTGTTGCTGCGTTCACTAACAACTCTACACTGTTGTTGTGTTGCTGCGTTCACTATAACTCTACACTGTTGTTGTGTTGCTACGTTCACTAACAACTCTACACTGTTGTTGTGTTGCTGCGTTCACTGACAACTCTACACTGTTGTTGTGTTGCTGCATTCACTAACAACTCTACACTGTTGTTGTGTTGCTGCGTTCACTATAACTCTACACTGTTGTTGTGTTGCTACGTTCACTAACAACTCTAAACTGTTGTGTTGCTACGTTCACTGACAACTCTACACTGTTGTTGTGTTGCTGCGTTCACTGACAACTCTACACTGTTGTTGTGTTGCTGCGTTCACTATAACTCTACACTGTTGTTGTGTTGCTACGTTCACTGACAACTCTACACTGTTGTTGTGTTGTTACGTTCACTGACAACTCTACACTGTTGTTGTGTTGTTACGTTCACTGACAACTCTACACTGTTGTTGTGTTGTTACGTTCACTGACAACTCTACACTGTTGTTGTGTTGTTACGTTCACTGACAACTCTACACTGTTGTTGTGTTGTTACGTTCACTGACAACTCTACACTGTTGTTGTGTTGCTGCGTTCACTATAACTCTACACTGTTGTTGTGTTGCTACGTTCAATGACAACTCTACACTGTTGTTGTGTTGCTGCGTTCACTAACAACTCTACACTGTTGTTGTGTTGCTGCGTTCACTAACAACTCTACACTGTTGTTGTGTTGCTGCGTTCACTATAACTCTACACTGTTGTTGTGTTGCTACGTTCACTGGCAACTCTACACTGTTGTTGTGTTGCTGCGTTCACTAACAACTCTACACTGTTGTTGTGTTGCTACGTTCACTAACAACTCTACACTGTTGTTGTGTTGCTGCGTTCACTGACAACTCTACACTGTTGTTGTGTTGCTGCGTTCACTATAACTCTACACTGTTGTTGTGTTGCTGCGTTCACTAACAACTCTACACTGTTGTTGTGTTGCTACGTTCACTAACAACTCTACACTGTTGTTGTGTTGCTACGTTCACTAACAACTCTACACTGTTGTTGTGTTGCTACGTTCACTATAACTCTACACTGTTGTTGTGTTGCTACGTTCACTAACAACTCTACACTGTTGTTGTGTTGCTGCGTTCACTATAACTCTACACTGTTGTTGTGTTGCTACGTTCACTAACAACTCTACACTGTTGTTGTGTTGCTACGTTCACTAACAACTCTACACTGTTGTTGTTTTGCTGCGTTCACTGACAACTCTACACTGTTGTTGTGTTGCTACGTTCACTAACAACTCTACACTGTTGTTGTGTTGCTACGTTCACTATAACTCTACACTGTTGTTGTGTTGCTACGTTCACTAACAACTCTACACTGTTGTTGTGTTGCTGCGTTCACTATAACTCTACACTGTTGTTGTGTTGCTGCGTTCACTAACAACTCTACACTGTTGTTGTGTTGCTGCGTTCACTAACAACTCTACACTGTTGTTGTTTTGCTGCGTTCACTGACAACTCTACACTGTTGTTGTGTTGCTACGTTCACTAACAACTCTACACTGTTGTTGTGTTGCTACGTTCACTAACAACTCTACACTGTTGTTGTGTTGCTACGTTCACTATAACTCTACACTGTTGTTGTGTTGCTACGTTCACTAACAACTCTACACTGTTGTTGTGTTGCTGCGTTCACTATAACTCTACACTGTTGTTGTGTTGCTACGTTCACTAACAACTCTACACTGTTGTTGTGTTGCTGCGTTCACTATAACTCTACACTGTTGTTGTGTTGCTGCGTTCACTATAACTCTACACTGTTGTTGTGTTGCTGCGTTCACTATAACTCTACACTGTTGTTGTGTTGCTGCGTTCACTATAACTCTACACTGTTGTTGTGTTGCTGCATTCACTATAACTCTACACTGTTGTTGTGTTGCTACGTTCATTACAACTCTACACTGTTGTTGTGTTGCTGCGTTCACTATAACTCTACACTGTTGTTGTGTTGCTACGTTCACTAACAACTCTACACTGTTGTTGTGTTGCTGCGTTCACTATAACTCTACACTGTTGTTGTGTTGCTACGTTCACTAACAACTCTACACTGTTGTTGTGTTGCTGCGTTCACTATAACTCTACACTGTTGTTGTGTTGCTACGTTCACTATAACTCTACACTGTTGTTGTGTTGCTACGTTCACTATAACTCTACACTGTTGTTGTGTTGCTACGTTCATTACAACTCTACACTGTTGTTGTGTTGCTGCGTTCACTATAATTCTACACTGTTGTTGTGTTGCTGCGTTCACTAACAATACACTGTTGTTGTGTTGCTACGTTCATTACAACTCTACACTGTTGTTGTGTTGCTGCGTTCATTACAACTCTACACTGTTGTTGTGTTGCTGCGTTCACTATAACTCTACACTGTTGTTGTGTTGCTGCGTTCACTATAACTCTACACTGTTGTTGTGTTGCTACGTTCACTATAACTCTACACTGTTGTTGTGTTGCTACGTTCACTAACAACTCTACACTGTTGTTGTGTTGCTGCGTTCACTATAACTCTACACTGTTGTTGTGTTGCTGCGTTCACTATAACTCTACACTGTTGTTGTGTTGCTGCGTTCACTATAACTCTACACTGTTGTTGTGTTGCTACGTTCACTATAACTCTACACTTTTCATATTTCCTCAATATTTGCACCCATTTGTATTTCAAAAGGAATGTTTCTACTGAATGGTATCACTAGACTATAGGTCAGGTACACTAGCAGGTCAGGTAAACTAGCAGGTCAGGTAAACTAGCAGGTCAGGTACACTAGCAGGTCAGGTAAACTAGCAGGTCAGGTACACTAGCAGGTCAGGTAAACTAGCAGGTCAGGTACACTAGCAGGTCAGGTAAACTAGCAGGTCAGGTACAGTAGCAGGTCACATACACTAGCAGGTCAGGTACAGTAGCAGGTCAGGTACACTAGCAGGTCAGGTACACTAGCAGGTTTATGAAGATTATTAATACGAGCTGACCTGTGTGGTAGGGTCCTGGCGACTGCTGGGAACTGTTTACAACATCATTTATCTATCTATTTAGGCCTAATACTTCAGTTTTAATTTCCAGCATAGCATTTATTCTGGTATCGTATCTATACACTACGGTACCACTGTGTTATGCATTATACCAATATGTATGACACTATTATTACGGAGACTTTCTTTCCTCTGACAAATTTGGTCCAAGTTTTTTTTTTTTTTTTGTCACACGGCACGCTAACCGTATGGTTCCCCTCTGGGAGTATGGCTGGAGTTTACCTGGAATTTACCTGGAGAGAGTTCCGGGGGTCAACGCCCCCGCGGCCCGGTCTGTGACCAGGCCTCCTGGTGGATCAGAGCCTGATCAACCAGGCTGTTGCTGCTGGCTGCACGCAGCTCTGCTATGTTATTGAACACTTTTTGTCCTTTTTCGGCTCAGTGTACTATTTTCTGCTAGATTAGTTCCAAGTGATTATTGTTTATATTTTTTTTATTAACACATCGGCAGTTTCCCACCAAGGCAGGGTGGCTCGAAAAAGAAAAACTTTCATCATCATTCACTCCATCACTGTCTTGCCAGAGGCGCACTTACGCCACAGTTATAAAACAACAACATTAACACCCCTCCCGGTGGCCTGGTGGCTAAAGTTCCCGCTTCACACACGGAGGGCCTGGGTTCGATTCCCGGCGGGTGGAAACATTTCGACACGTTTCCTTACACCTGTTGTCCTGTTCACCTAGCAGCAAATAGGTACCTGGGTGTTAGTTGACTGGTGTGGGTCGCATCCTGGGGGACAAGATTAAGGACCCCAATGGAAATAAGTTAGACAGTCCTCGATGACGCACTGACTTTCTTGGGTTATCCTGGGTGGCTAACCCTCCGGGGTTAAAAATCCGAACGAAATCTTATCTTATCTTATCTTATCTTACCTTCAGAGTGCCGGCACTGTACTTCCCATCTCCAGGACTCAAGTCCGGCCTGCCGGTTTCCCTGAATCCTTTCATAAATGCGAAGTCCTAGAAACCATTTGTCTCCATTTGCTCCTATCTACCACGCTCACACATGCTTACTGGAAGTCCAAGCCCCTTACACACCAAACCTCCTTTACCCCCTCCCTCCAACCTTTCCTAGGCTGATTCCTACCCCGCCTTCCCACCACTACAAATTTATATACTCTCGAAGTCATTCTATTTCGTTCCCACCTCTCTACATGTTCAAACCATCACAATAACCCCTCCTCAGCCCTCTGGATAATAGTTTTGGTAATCCCACACCTCCTAATCTCCACTCTACGGATTCTTTGCATTATATTCACACCACACATTGCTCTCAGACGTGACATCTCCACTGCCTCCAGCCTTCTCCTTGCTGCAACACTGACCACCCATGCCTCACACCCATACAAGAGCATTGGTACAACTATACACGGAGCACAGTGGAGCACGGCACTGCACCGCACGGCACGGCTGGTGAGCCACATGTGGTGAGCCACATGAAGTCGATGCCAGTGGAAGTAGATTCCAGGAAGGCTGGTTGGTGCGAGCTGACAGTGATGGATAGTAGGGTCACTGGTAGATAGTTTTGGCTGATGCCGGACTGAAAGAAAAGAACTGTCTACAACAAGAAGTTTAAATAACAGCTTATCAGACAAGAGAGGTTGAACTCCTTCCTTATTTCAGCTAACTTGAAGAACATGTATACTGCAGTAACATCACTTGACTTCGTCTTCGAATAGAACTTGAATATCGAGGAGACTGGTGGCTGTTTATAGACAGCTCCATTAGAAGTTTGAAATGTGTCTTATTGCGCAGTGATAATAATAATGCATCTCTTCCAACAGCTCACTCAACAAAACTGTGCTGATGATCAACTTAGAGGAAAATCATACGAACTCTTTCATAAGCAGTAATTAATGGTTTCTGAATTATCTTACTGTATTAGTCTGTTATTATATAGTATGAAGTGCTAGAATGTATTACATGATTTGACTTTTGCATGATCTAAAAAATTATTTCAGTGCGATTTGAAACTTAGCACCGCCTGATCAATATATTTTTTAACATCTATTTTTTTGCAGTGGGATACCAAATTTATCAAAAACTAGAGGTAATCAAGCATAACCGATGACATAATGATATTACGCCTATTTTAGTGTAAGTTTGTGATGGTATCACCATCACAAACTTACACTAAAATAGGTGTAATATCATTACGTTATTTCCGTAACAGGGAGAGTGTTACATCTCTTACAATATTGTGGTCGAGAGTAAGACTGCCAAGACAAAGTGACTTCGTGAGGAGAAGACAGATCACAACGTACCAGAGTGGACTTTCCTAGAGGCTTTGAAACTGTCAAGGAATATGAGTGGCTCAAGGCAACTGTGACACCTTTTGGGTTTAGTTCAATGACAGTTAATTTCAATTACTCCAATATGGAAAACTTGAGGAAATTAAAACTGTATTGGAGTATATAATAAATTCCAACCACACAATAGAGTGAAAAACTTATGTGAAGGACCTGGGAGTGATAATGTCGGAGGATCTCACCTTCAAGGATCACAATGTATGTATTACATATGCTAGAAAAATGATAGGATGGATAATGGGAGCTTCATTCTAGGGACGCCAAGCCCATGATGACTTCAAAACGCTTGTTCTCTCTAGGCTGGAGCGCGATAAAATTAATGAATTTAGAAACAACTCACTCAGAAACGTTCAAGAAATGGCAAAGTATTTTATCCACAGTGATATTACAGACCATTCTGGGGAAATACCCTGACTTTGCTCCCTGTAAATAAAGCATTACCACGTGTGTGTGTGTGTGTGTGTGTATGTGTGTGTGTGTGTGTGTGTGTATGTGTGTGTATGTGACTCAATAATCAATATTTGCACCAATAACTTATTACAGTTGTGACCAGGTGTGGAAGTGTAAATTGCTCATTACTCTATAATTTGTTCATGATTGTAGCCATGTATAAACGTAAGTAACCATTCTTACATGATTCATTACTTTTGTAACTTGTGAGTTCATTACCTTTGTACCTAGTTCAGCTATCAAAACTTTGGGAGCCCAGTCCCTGGACCCATTACGTACCTCTGTAATCTTTTGACTACCACCCACAGGATGGGTATGTGGTGCATAATAAAGATTTATTTATTTTTATTATCACACTGGCCGATTCCCACCAAGGCAGGGTGGCCCGAAAAAGAAAAACTTTCACCATCATTCACTCCATCACTGTCTTGCCAGAAGGGTGCTTTACACTACAGTTTTTAAACTGCAACATTAACACCCCTCCTTCAGAGTGCAGGCACTGTACTTCCCATCTCCAGGACTCAAGTCCGGCCTGCCGGTTTCCCTGAATCCCTTCATAAATGTTACTTTGCTCACACTCCAACAGCACGTCAAGTATTAAAAACCATTTGTCTCCATTCACTCCTATCAAACACGCTCACGCATGCCTGCTGGAAGTCCAAGCCCCTCGCACACAAAACCTCCTTTACCCCCTCCCTCCAACCCTTCCTAGGCCGACCCCTACCCCGCCTTCCTTCCACTACAGACTGATACACTCTTGAAGTTATTCATTTTCGCTCCATTCTCTCTACATGTCCGAACCACCTCAACAACCCTTCCTCAGCCCTCTGGACAACAGTTTTGGTAATCCCGCACCTCCTCCTAACTTCCAAACTACGAATTCTCTGCATTATATTCACACCACACATTGCCCTCAGACATGACATCTCCACTGCCTCCAGCCTTCTCCTCGCTGCAACATTCATCACCCATGCTTCACACCCATATAAGAGCGTTGGTAAAACTATACTCTCATACATTCCCCTCTTTGCCTCCAAGGACAAAGTTCTCTGTCTCCACAGACTCCTAAGTGCACCACTCACTCTTTTTCCCTCATCAATTCTATGATTCACCTCATCTTTCATAGACCCATCCGCTGACACGTCCACTCCCAAATATCTGAATACGTTCACCTCCTCCATACTCTCTCCCTCCAATCTGATATTCAATCTTTCATCACCTAATCTTTTTGTTATCCTCATAACCTTACTCTTTCCTGTATTCACCTTTAATTTTCTTCTTTTGCACACCCTACCAAATTCATCCACCAATCTCTGCAGCTTCTCTTCAGAATCTCCCAAGAGCACAGTGTCATCAGCAAAGAGCAGCTGTGACAACTCCCACCCTGTGTGTGATTCTTTATCTTTTAACTCCACGCCTCTTGCCAAGACCCTCGCATTTACTTCTCTTACAACCCCATCTATAAATATATTAAACAACCACGGTGACATCACACATCCTTGTCTAAGGCCTACTTTTACTGGGAAAAAATTTCCCTCTTTTCTACATACTCTAACTTGAGCCTCACTATCCTCGTAAAAACTCTTCACTGCTTTCAGTAACCTACCTCCTACACCATACACTTGCAACATCTGCCACATTGCCCCCCTATCCACCCTGTCATACGCCTTTTCCAAATCCATAAATGCCACAAAGACCTCTTTAGCCTTATCTAAATACTGTTCACTTATATGTTTCACTGTAAACACCTGGTCCACACACCCCCTACCTTTCCTAAAGCCTCCTTGTTCATCTGCTATCCTATTCTCCGTCTTACTCTTAATTCTTTCAATTATAACTCTACCATACACTTTACCAGGTACACTCAACAGACTTATCCCCCTATAATTTTTGCACTCTCTTTTATCCCCTTTGCCTTTATACAAAGGAACTATGCATGCTCTCTGCCAATCCCTAGGTACCTTACCCTCTTCCATACATTTATTAAATAATTGCACCAACCACTCCAAAACTATATCCCCACCTGCTTTTAACATTTCTATCTTTATCCCATCAATCCCGGCTGCCTTACCCCCTTTCATTTTACCTACTGCCTCACGAACTTCCCCCACACTCACAACTGGCTCTTCCTCACTCCTACAAGATGTTATTCCTCCTTGCCCTATACACGAAATCACAACTTCCCTATCTTCATCAACATTTAACAATTCCTCAAAATATTCCCTCCATCTTCCCAATACCTCTAACTCTCCATTTAATAACTCTCCTCTCCTATTTTTAACTGACAAATCCATTTGTTCTCTAGGCTTCCTTAACTTGTTAATCTCACTCCAAAACTTTTTCTTATTTTCAACAAAATTTGTTGATAACAGCTCACCCACTCTCTCATTTGCTCTCTTTTTACATTGCTTCACCACTCTCTTAACCTCTCTCTTTTTCTCCATGTACTCTTCCCTCCTTGCATCACTTCTACTTTGTAAAAACTTCTCATATGCTAACTTTTTCTCCCTTACTACTCTCTTTACATCATCATTCCACCAATCGCTCCTCTTCCCTCCTGCACCCACTTTCCTGTAACCACAAACTTCTGCTGAACACTCTAACACTACATTTTTAAACCTACCCCATTCCTCTTCGACCCCATTGCCTATGCTCTCATTAGCCCATCTATCCTCCAATAGCTGTTTATATCTTACCCTAACTGCCTCCTCTTTTAGTTTATAAACCTTCACCTCTCTCTTCCCTGATGCTTCTATTCTCCTTGTATCCCATCTTCCTTTTACTCTCAGTGTAGCTACAACTAGAAAGTGATCTGATATATCTGTGGCCCCTCGATAAACATGTACATCCTGAAGTCTACTCAACAGTCTTTTATCTACCAATACATAATCCAACAAACTACTGTCATTTCGCCCTACATCATATCGTGTATACTTATTTATCCTCTTTTTCTTAAAATATGTATTACCTATAACTAAACCCCTTTCTATACAAAGTTCAATCAAAGGGCTCCCATTATCATTTACACCTGGCACCCCAAACTTACCTACCACACCCTCTCTAAAAGTTTCTCCTACTTTAGCATTCAGGTCCCCTACCACAATTACTCTCTCACTTGGTTCAAAGGCTCCTATACATTCACTTAACATCTCCCAAAATCTCTCTCTCTCCTCTGCATTCCTCTCTTCTCCAGGTGCATACACGCTTATTATGACCCACTTCTCGCATCCAACCTTTACTTTAATCCACATAATTCTCGAATTTGCACATTCATATTCTCTTTTCTCCTTCCATAACTGATCATTTAACATTACTGCTACCCCTTCCTTTGCTCTAACTCTCTCAGATACTCCAGATTTAATCCCATTTATTTCCCCCCACTGAAACTCTCCTACCCCCTTCAGCTTTGTTTCGCTTAGAGCCAGGACATCCAACTTCTTTTCATTCATAACATCAGCAATCATCTGTTTCTTGTCATCCGCACTACATCCACGCACATTTAAACAACCCAGTTTTATAAAGTTTTTCTTCTTCTCTTTTTTAGTAAATGTATACAGGAGAAGGGGTTACTAGCCCATTGCTCCCGGCATTTTAGTCGCCTCATACGACACGCATGGCTTACGGAGGGAAGATTCTTTTCCACTTCCCCATGGACAATAGAAGAAATAAAAAAGAACAAGAGCTATTTAGAATAAGGAGAAAAACCTAGATGTATGTATATATATATATGCATGTGCGTGTCTGTGAAGTGTGACCAAAGTGTAAGTAGGAGTAGCAAGATATCCCTGTTATCTAGCGTGTTTATGAGACAGAAAAATAAAGATATTAAACTAAAAAACTCTCTAGGCTAGAATACTGCTGTACACTAAAGGCTCCTTTCAAGGTAGGCAAAATTGCTGACCTGGAGAATGTACAGAGAATCTTCATGGCAAACATAAGTACGAAAAAACTCCTAAATTACTGGGAACCGTTGAAGGCCCTTGACTCGCATTCTCTGGAATGCTGGCGAAAAAGATACATGATAATATACACCTGGAAAATCCTAGAGGGATTAGTACTTTATTTGCACACGAAAATCACTCCCTTCAAAAGCAAAAGACTCGGCAAGGGATGCAACATCCCCCAGTGAAAAGCAGGGGTGCCACGAGCACGCTAAGAAAATCAGTCAGGGGCCCAAGACTGTTCAATTCCCTCCCAGCAAGAGACCCCTGGCTGTCTTCAAGAAGCCGCTGGACAGACATCTAAAGTCAGTACCTGATCAGCTGGGCTATGGTTCATACGTCAGTTTGCGTGCGACCAGCAGTAACAGCCTGGTTGATCAGGTCTTGATTCACCGCAAAGACTGGTCACAGACCAGGCCGCGGGGGCGTTGATCCCCGAAACCCTCTCCAGGTAGACAAGTGGCCACAGGTAGACAGATGGCTACAGGTAGACAGATGGCCACAGGTAGACAAGTGCTCACAGGTAGACAGATGGCCACGGGTAGACAGATGGATACAGGTAGACAAGTGGTCACAGGTAGACTGATGGCCACAGGTAGACAGATGGCCACAGGTAGACAAGTGGTCACAGGTAGACAGATGGCCACGGGTAGACAGATGGATACAGGTAGACAAGTGGTCACAGGTAGACAGATGGCCACAGGTAGACAGATGGCCACAGAAGGGTATATGGTGGTACTTTCAAGGACATACAACAGGAAAGTCTCTGGTGGCAGTGCCAAGTGTTGCAACACTCGTGCAGATTTCTTTCACTTTAACTAAACTTGTAGCACTTAACACGTCAGACACTCGTGCACTAGAAAAAAAAGTAAAGTGTCCGCTCAGTGCACACATAAATTAGCACGAGCCTTCAACAATTTATAAATGATTCCTCAGTTTGACTTACGAAATCGTAATGACACGATTGCAAGCAAACCATACCATGGACGGGGATAGAACCCGCGATCAGAGAGTCTCAAAACTCCAGACTGTAGCTCTATCCCCGTCCGCGGTATGGCTTGTATGCAATGGTGTCATAACGATTTCGTGAGTCATGCTGACGGCTTTGAGGGGACTTGAGCTAGAGTTCGTCACGGCCACGCTAGCTGGAGATTCGTCTGTAAAAACTTGCATTTGTGGTCACAGTGGTGCCTATGCTAACCTTCCTATGGTGTAGAAATATACCTAGTTGGACGAATCTTATTGTGGCTAGCTGGTCTAGTGGCTAACGCGACGGTCTGGAGTTTTGAGACTCTGATCGCGGCTTCTATCCCCGTTCGTGGTATGGTTTATTCCTCAGTTTGCCTGCTACACTTAGCCAGCAGCGTCTGGCAGCTGCTGGGTCGCCAACTGCTGAAGTCTTTATGCAAATGATAATACTTTAACTACCCTTATGTTTCGCACGAACTCTGCAGTACTCAACACGACTTGCACTCAGAGAAGAGAGCGGGCACGCACTCACTGATCATACTGATAAAGCACCCCTTTCTGTAGTTTATTAACCTAACATAACCTGACACAGAAAAACAGACCTGGCGTGGGGTGCCACTCCAAGGTCAGTATTTCCATTAGTGTCAAATACCACAAAACTTGTGCAATTGCTTAAATACTAGACTCCCAGCACCCGGAGTTCCGTGCTCTGGAAGATGCACGAAAAGCATTTACTTCCCAAATAATTAAGTACAAGAATTCTATAGCCTATTGTCAGGAAAGTGCACAAATGTGGGTATTCAGCAAAACTAGCCTTAATATATAGGTAGAGGACGACGATGAGCTGTCTACGTAGTTGACAATGTATTCCGGAGAAAAAATCACCTCTACACCACAGGCCGGTAGAGGCGAAAGCCTTAGCACGGAGGCGAGGAAGAGGGGATGTGATCTGAGGGTAAGACCCTGTGCCCAGCCGGCACTGTTTCAAGATTCCAAGCTTCCACTGGTTTTATTTATTTATTTATTTATTTTTTATTTGGACATGATACATAGTTGTACAAAGAAATATAGTAATTGACATGAGGAAATTAAATCTTCATCAGAGTACAAAACAAATTCTGGCCACAAAATAGAGCGAAACACCAACGTCAAAGACCTGGGAGTGATCATGTCGGAGGATCTCACCTTCAAGGACCATAACATTGTATCAATCGCATCTGCTAGAAAAATGACAGGATGGATAATGAGAACCTTCAAAACTAGGGAGGCCAAGCCCATGATGACACTCTTCAGGTCACTTGTTCTATCTAGGCTGGAATATTGCTGCACACTAACAGCACCTTTCAAGGCAGGCGAAATTGCTGACCTAGAAAATGTACAGAGAACTTTCACGGCGCGCATAACGGAGATAAAACACCTCAATTACTGGGAGCGCATGAGGTTCCTGAACCTGTATTCCCTGGAACGCAGGAGGGAGAGATACATGATTATATACACCTGGAAAATCCTAGAGAGACTAGTACCGAACTTGCACACGAAAATCACTCACTACGAAAGCAAAAGACTTGGCAGACGATGCACCATCCCCCCAATGAAAAGCAGGGGTGTCACTAGCACGTTAAGAGACCATACAATAAGTGTCAGGGGCCCGAGACTGTTCAACTGCCTCCCAGCACACATAAGGGGGATTACCAACAGACCCCTGGCAGTCTTCAAGCTGGCACTGGACAAGCACCTAAAGTCAGTTCCTGATCAGCCGGGCTGTGGCTCGTACGTTGGTTTGCGTGCAGCCAGCAGCAACAGCCTGGTTGATCAGGCTCTGATCCACCAGGAGGCCTGGTCACAGACCGGGCCGCGGGGGCGTTGACCCCCGGAACTCTCTCCAGGTAAACTCCAGGTAATTGGGTGTACATGCCAAAAGCCCCTTGTATGCAGAGCATTATGGGCAGCTTAAAATTAACTTAAGTTTAACTAAGCAATGATACATTCAGTGGTAAAAATTACATTAAACAAATTACAACATGAAGTAAAAATGAATATTTCAAATAAGAAGCATTAAAGTTATACAAATTTGTAGCATAACAATGTATAATATAATCGAATCGAGTAAAATCAATGATTTGTAGTGCAGAAACAGGTCATATGGTCATTAGATGAGTTACTGTGCAGTCAAGAGAATGGAGTATTATATTAGGTAATGTAATTAAACAAACATAGTTTGATAGGGTCACAGGTTATATATTTATGAAATACAGTTATTCAGTATTTATTTAGTTGTGGTTGAGTAAGTGGTTTTTAAGAAGAGTCTTCAATTGATACTAGACCACACTAGTCAGTTTGTTACTAGACCACACTAGTCAGTTTGTTACTAGACCACACTAGTCAGTTTGTTACTAGACCACACTAGTCAGTTTGTTACTAGACCACACTAGTCAGTTTGTTACTAGACCACACTAGTCAGTTTATGTTACTAGACAACACTAGACAATCTATTATGTTACTAGACCACACTAGTCAGTTTATGTTACTAGACCACAATAGACAATCTATTATGTTACTAGACCACACTAGTCAGTTTATGTTACTAGACCACACTAGTCAGTTTATGTTACTAAACCACACTAGTCAGTTTATGTTACTAAACCACACTAGTCAGTTTATGTTACTAAACCACACTAGTCAGTTTATGTTACTAGACCACGCTAGTCAGTTTATGTTACTAGACCACACTAGTCAGTTTATGTTACTAGACCACACTAGTCAGTTTATGTTACTAGACCACACTAGTCAGTTTATGTTACTAGACCACACTAGTCAGTTTATGTTACTAGACCACGCTAGTCAGTTTGTTATGTTACTAGACCACACTAGTCAGTTTGTTATGTTACTAGACCACACTAGTCAGTTTATGTTACTAGACCACGCTAGTCAGTTTATGTTACTAGACCACGCTAGTCAGTTTATGTTACTAGACCACACTAGTCAGTTTATGTTACTAAACCACACTAGTCAGTTTATGTTACTAGACCACACTAGTCAGTTTAAGTTACTAAACCACACTAGTCAGTTTATGTTACTAGACCACGCTAGTCAGTTTGTTATGTTACTAGACCACACTAGTCAGTTTATGTTACTAGACCACGCTAGTCAGTTTATGTTACTAGACCACACTAGTCAGTTTGTTACTAGACCACACTAGTCAGTTTGTTATGTTACTAGACCACACTAGTCAGTTTGTTATGTTACTAGACCACACTAGTCAGTTTATGTTACTAGACCACACTAGTCAGTTTGTTATGTTACTAGACCACACTAGTCAGTTTATGTTACTAAACCACACTAGTCAGTTTATGTTACTAGACCACGCTAGTCAGTTTGTTATGTTACTAGACCACACTAGTCAGTTTATGTTACTAGACCACGCTAGTCAGTTTATGTTACTAGACCACACTAGTCAGTTTGTTACTAGACCACACTAGTCAGTTTGTTATGTTACTAGACCACACTAGTCAGTTTGTTATGTTACTAGACCACACTAGTCAGTTTATGTTACTAGACCACGCTAGTCAGTTTGTTATGTTACTAGACCACACTAGTCAGTTTATGTTACTAGACCACACTAGTCAGTTTACGTTACTAGACCACGCTAGTCAGTTTGTTATGTTACTAGACCACACTAGTCAGTTTATGTTACTAGACCACACTAGTCAGTTTATGTTACTAGACCACACTAGTCAGTTTATGTTACTAGACCACACTAGTCAGTTTATGTTACTAGACCACGCTAGTCAGTTTGTTATGTTACTAGACCACACTAGTCAGTTTGTTATGTTACTAGACCACACTAGTCAGTTTATGTTACTAGACCACGCTAGTCAGTTTATGTTACTAGACCACGCTAGTCAGTTTATGTTACTAGACCACACTAGTCAGTTTATGTTACTAAACCACACTAGTCAGTTTATGTTACTAGACCACACTAGTCAGTTTAAGTTACTAAACCACACTAGTCAGTTTATGTTACTAGACCACGCTAGTCAGTTTGTTATGTTACTAGACCACACTAGTCAGTTTATGTTACTAGACCACGCTAGTCAGTTTATGTTACTAGACCACACTAGTCAGTTTGTTACTAGACCACACTAGTCAGTTTGTTATGTTACTAGACCACACTAGTCAGTTTGTTATGTTACTAGACCACACTAGTCAGTTTATGTTACTAGACCACACTAGTCAGTTTGTTATGTTACTAGACCACACTAGTCAGTTTATGTTACTAAACCACACTAGTCAGTTTATGTTACTAGACCACGCTAGTCAGTTTGTTATGTTACTAGACCACACTAGTCAGTTTATGTTACTAGACCACGCTAGTCAGTTTATGTTACTAGACCACACTAGTCAGTTTGTTACTAGACCACACTAGTCAGTTTGTTATGTTACTAGACCACACTAGTCAGTTTGTTATGTTACTAGACCACACTAGTCAGTTTATGTTACTAGACCACGCTAGTCAGTTTGTTATGTTACTAGACCACACTAGTCAGTTTATGTTACTAGACCACACTAGTCAGTTTACGTTACTAGACCACGCTAGTCAGTTTGTTATGTTACTAGACCACACTAGTCAGTTTGTAATGTTACTAGACCACGCTAGTCAGTTTGTTATGTTACTAGACCACGCTAGTCAGTTTGTTATGTTACTAGACCACACTAGTCAGTTTATGTTACTAGACCACACTAGTCAGTTTATGTTACTAGACCACGCTAGTCAGTTTGTTATGTCACTAGACCACACTAGTCAGTTTATGTTACTAGACCACACTAGTCAGTTTATGTTACTAGACCACGCTAGTTAGTTTATGTTACTAGACCACGCTAGTCAGTTTGTTATGTTACTAGACCACACTAGTCAGTTTATGTTACTAGACCACGCTAGTCAGTTTGTTATGTTACTAGACCACACTAGTCAGTTTATGTTACTAGACCACACTAGTCAGTTTGTTATGTTACTAGACCACACTAGTCAGTTTGTTATGTTACTAGACCACACTAGTCAGTTTATGTTACTAGACCACACTAGCATAGGCACCACTGTGACCACAAATGCAAGTTTTTACAGACGAATCTCCAGCTAGCTGTCTAGTAACATAAACTGACTAGTGTGGTCTAGTAACATAACAAACTGACTAGTGTGGTCTAGTAACACGCTAGCTGGAGATTCGTCTGTAAAAACTTGCATTTGTGGTCACAGAGGTGCCTGTGCTAACTTTCCTATGGTGTAGAAATATACCTAGTTGGACGAATCTTATTGTGGCTAGCTGGTCCAGTGGCTAACGCGACGGGCTGGAGTTTTGAGACTCTGATCGCAGCTTCTATCCCCGTTCGTGGTATGGTTTATTCCTCAGTTTGCCTGCTACACTTAGCCAGCAGCGTCTGGCAGCTGCTGGGTCGCCAACTGCTGAAGTCTTTATGCAAATGATAATACTTTAACTACCCTTATGTTTCGCACGAACTCTGCAGTACTCAACACGACTTGCACTCAGAGAAGAGAGCGGGCACGCACTCACTGATCATACTGATAAAGCACCCCTTTCTGTAGTTTATTAACCTAACATAACCTGACACAGAAAAACAGACCTGGCGTGGGGTGCCACTCCAAGGTCAGTATTTCCATTAGTGTCAAATACCACAAAACTTGTGCAATTGCTTAAATACTAGACTCCCAGCACTCGGAGTTCCGTGCTCTGGAAGATGCACGAAAAGCATTTACTTCCCAAATAATTAAGTACAAGAATTCTATAGCCTATTGTCAGGAAAGTGCACAAATGTGGGTATTCAGCAAAACTAGCCTTAATATATAGGTAGAGGACGACGATGAGCTGTCTACGTAGTTGACAATGTATTCCGGAGAAAAAATCACCTCTACACCACAGGCCGGTAGAGGCGAAAGCCTTAGCACGGAGGCGAGGAAGAGGGGATGTGATCTGAGGGTAAGACCCTGTGCCCAGCCGGCACTGTTTCAAGATTCCAAGCTTCCACTGGTTTTATTTATTTATTTATTTATTTTTTATTTGGACATGATACATAGTTGTACAAAGAAATATAGTAATTGACATGAGGAAATTAAATCTTCATCAGAGTACAAAACAAATTCTGGCCACAAAATAGAGCGAAACACCAACGTCAAAGACCTGGGAGTGATCATGTCGGAGGATCTCACCTTCAAGGACCATAACATTGTATCAATCGCATCTGCTAGAAAAATGACAGGATGGATAATGAGAACCTTCAAAACTAGGGAGGCCAAGCCCATGATGACACTCTTCAGGTCACTTGTTCTATCTAGGCTGGAATATTGCTGCACACTAACAGCACCTTTCAAGGCAGGTGAAATTGCCGACCTAGAAAATGTACAGAGAACTTTCACGGCGCGCATAACGGAGATAAAACACCTCAATTACTGGGAGCGCTTGAGGTTCCTAAACCTGTATTCCCTGGAACGCAGGCGGGAGAGATACATGATTATATATACCTGGAAAATCCTAGAGGGACTAGTACCGAACTTGCACACGAAAATCACTCACTACGAAAGCAAAAGACTTGGCAGACGATGCACCATCCCCCCAATGAAAAGCAGGGGTGTCACTAGCACGTTAAGAGACCATACAATAAGTGTCAGGGGCCCGAGACTGTTCAACTGCCTCCCAGCACACATAAGGGGGATTACCAACAGACCCCTGGCAGTCTTCAAGCTGGCACTGGACAAGCACCTAAAGTCAGTTCCTGATCAGCCGGGCTGTGGCTCGTACGTTGGTTTGCGTGCAGCCAGCAGCAACAGCCTGGTTGATCAGGCTCTGATCCACCAGGAGGCCTGGTCACAGACCGGGCCGCGGGGGCGTTGACCCCCGGAACTCTCTCCAGGTAATTGGGTGTACATGCAAAAAGCTCCTTGTATGCAGAGCATTATGGACAGCTTAAAATTAACTTAAGATTAACTAAGCAATGATATATTCAGTGGTAAAAATTACATTAAACAAATTACAACATGAAGTACAAATGAATATTTCAAATAAGAAGCATTGAAGTTGTCCAAATTTGTAGCATAACAATGTATAATATAATCGAATCAGATCGAATAAAATCAATGATTTGTAGTGCAGAAACAGGTCATATGGTCATTAGATGAGTTACTGTGCAGTCAAGAGAATGGAGTATTATATTAGGTAATGTAATTAAACAAACATAGTTTGATAGGGTCACAGGTTATATATTTATGAAATACAGTTATTCAGTATTTATTTAGTTGTGGTTGAGTAAGTGGTTTTTAAGAAGAGTCTTCAATTGATACTAGACCACACTAGTCAGTTTGTTACTAGACCACACTAGTCAGTTTGTTACTAGACCACACTAGTCAGTTTGTTACTAGACGACACTAGTCAGTTTGTTATGTTGCTAGACCACACTAGTCAGTTTGTTATGTTGCTAGACCACACTAGTCAGTTTGTTATGTTGCTAGACCACACTAGTCAGTTTGTTATGTTGCTAGACCACACTAGTCAGTTTGTTATGTTGCTAGACCACACTAGTCAGTTTGTTATGTTGCTAGACCACACTAGTCAGTTTGTTACTAGACCACACTAGTCAGTTTGTTACTAGACCACACTAGTCAGTTTGTTACTAGACCACACTAGTCAGTTTGTTACTAGACCACACTAGTCAGTTTGTTACTAGACCACACTAGTCAGTTTGTTACTAGACCACACTAGTCAGTTTGTTACTAGACCACACTAGTCAGTTTGTTACTAGACCACACTAGTCAGTTTATGTTACTAGACAACACTAGACAATCTATTATGTTACTAGACCACACTAGTCAGTTTATGTTACTAGACCACACTAGTCAGTTTATGTTACTAAACCACACTAGTCAGTTTATGTTACTAAACCACACTAGTCAGTTTATGTTACTAAACCACACTAGTCAGTTTATGTTACTAAACCACACTAGTCAGTTTGTTACTAGACCACGCTAGTCAGTTTATGTTACTAGACCACACTAGTCAGTTTATGTTACTAGACCACACTAGTCAGTTTATGTTACTAGACCACACTAGTCAGTTTATGTTACTAGACCACACTAGTCAGTTTATGTTACTAGACCACGCTAGTCAGTTTATGTTACTAGACCACACTAGTCAGTTTGTTATGTTACTAGACCACACTAGTCAGTTTATGTTACTAGACCACGCTAGTCAGTTTATGTTACTAGACCACACTAGTCAGTTTATGTTACTAGACCACGCTAGTCAGTTTATGTTACTAGACCACACTAGTCAGTTTAAGTTACTAGACCACGCTAGTCAGTTTGTTATGTTACTAGACCACGCTAGTCAGTTTGTTATGTTACTAGACCACGCTAGTCAGTTTGTTATGTTACTAGACCACGCTAGTCAGTTTGTTATGTTACTAGACCACGCTAGTCAGTTTGTTATGTTACTAGACCACACTAGTCAGTTTATGTTACTAGACCACGCTAGTCAGTTTATGTTACTAGACCACACTAGTCAGTTTGTTACTAGACCACACTAGTCAGTTTGTTATGTTACTAGACCACACTAGTCAGTTTGTTATGTTACTAGACCACACTAGTCAGTTTATGTTACTAGACCACGCTAGTCAGTTTATGTTACTAGACCACACTAGTCAGTTTATGTTACTAGACCACACTAGTCAGTTTGTTATGTTACTAGACCACACTAGTCAGTTTATGTTACTAGACCACACTAGTCAGTTTACGTTACTAGACCACGCTAGTCAGTTTGTTATGTTACTAGACCACACTAGTCAGTTTGTTATGTTACTAGACCACGCTAGTCAGTTTGTTATGTTACTAGACCACGCTAGTCAGTTTGTTATGTTACTAGACCACACTAGTCAGTTTATGTTACTAGACCACACTAGTCAGTTTATGTTACTAGACCACGCTAGTCAGTTTGTTATGTCACTAGACCACGCTAGTCAGTTTATGTTACTAGACCACACTAGTCAGTTTATGTTACTAGACCACGCTAGTCAGTTTATGTCACTAGACCACACTAGTCAGTTTATGTTACAAGACCACACTAGTCAGTTTATGTTACTAGACCACGCTAGTCAGTTTATGTTACTAGACCACACTAGTCAGTTTATGTTACTAGACCACGCTAGTCAGTTTGTTATGTTACTAGACCACACTAGTCAGCTTATGTTACTAGACCACGCTAGTCAGTTTGTTATGTTACTAGACCACACTAGTCAGTTTATGTTACTAGACCACGCTAGTCAGTTTATGTTACTAGACCACACTAGTCAGTTTATGTTACTAGACCACACTAGTCAGTTTGTTATGTTACTAGACCACACTAGTCAGTTTATGTTACTAGACCACACTAGTCAGTTTGTTATGTTACTAGACCACACTAGTCAGTTTATGTTACTAGACCACACTAGTCAGTTTATGTTACTAGACCACACTAGTCAGTTTATGTTACTAGACCACGCTAGTCAGTTTATGTTACTAGACCACACTAGTCAGTTTAAGTTACTAGACCACGCTAGTCAGTTTGTTATGTTACTAGACCACACTAGTCAGTTTATGTTACTAGACCACACTAGTCAGTTTATGTTACTAGACCACACTAGTCAGTTTGTTATGTTACTAGACCACACTAGTCAGTTTATTTTACTAGACCACACTAGTCAGTTAATGTTACTAGACCACACTAGTCAGTTTATGTTACTAGACCACACTAGTCAGTTTGTTATGTTACTAGACCACGCTAGTCAGTTTATGTTACTAGACCACACTAGTCAGTTTATGTTACTAGACCACACTAGTCAGTTTGTTATGTTACTAGACCACACTAGTCAGTTTATGTTACTAGACCACACTAGTCAGTTTGTTATGTTACTAGACCACACTAGTCAGTTTATGTTACTAGACCACACTAGTCAGTTTATGTTACTAGACCACACTAGTCAGTTTGTTATGTTACTAGACCACACTAGTCAGTTTATGTTACTAGACCACACTAGTCAGTTTGTTATGTTACTAGACCACACTAGTCAGTTTGTTATGTTACTAGACCACACTAGTCAGTTTATGTTACTAGACCACGCTAGTCAGTTTATGTTACTAGACCACACTAGTCAGTTTATGTTACTAGACCACACTAGTCAGTTTGTTATGTTACTAGACCACACTAGTCAGTTTATGTTACTAGACCACACTAGTCAGTTTGTTATGTTACTAGACCACACTAGTCAGTTTGTTATGTTACTAGACCACACTAGTCAGTTTGTTATGTTACTAGACCACACTAGTCAGTTTGTTATGTTACTAGACCACACTAGTCAATTTGTTATGTTACTAGACCACACTGGTCAGTTTATGTTACTAGACCACGCTAGTCAGTTTGTTATGTTACTAGACCACACTAGTCAGTTTGTTATGTTACTAGACCACACTAGTCAGTTTGTTATGTTACTAGACCACGCTAGTCAGTCTGTTATGTTACTAGACCACACTAGTCAGTCTGTTATGTTACTAGACCACACTAGTCAGTTTGTTATGTTACTAGACCACGCTAGTCAGTTTGTTATGTTACTAGACCACACTAGTCAGTCTGTTATGTTACTAGACCACGCTAGTCAGTTTGTTATGTTACTAGACCACACTAGTCAGTTTGTTATGTTACTAGACCACGCTAGTCAGTTTGTTATGTTACTAGACCACACTAGTCAGTTTGTTATGTTACTAGACCACACTAGTCAGTTTGTTATGTTACTAGACCACACTAGTCAGTTTGTTATGTTACTAGACCACACTAGTCAGTTTATGTTACTAGACCACACTAGTCAGTTTATGTTACTAGACCACATTAGTCAGTTTACAGTTCTAACGTAGCTTCTCTCGTCATACCCCGTATAGCTGTATCGTTTTTTGATGAGCTCATTATTGCTATAACCACTAAAATACTTGATATGATGATAAAATACGTAAATCGAAGCCGTGATAGGATGGAAGCCGCTGCCTGGTGATCAAAACAATGTTGTCTCTAGAGTGTTACTATAACATGTAATTCATATGACAAGTGAATCAAGATAGATTCAAATAACAGCTACAAATAAAAGTATTTGGACCATTTTAACTGCATCATAATATTAGGAAACAAAAGCATTTCCAGATAACAGCTTTTGATATCATTATGTCCACCTATACTCCCAAGAAATTAATCACGAACACTCCTCAACTTCAATTAGTTTCTGAAATCAGTGCTCAGGAACACATACATGACCTTAGAACCAAGAATACTATCACACAGATTATCTACGCTGATGGCTCCCTTTACCCTGACAGTGGGAGGGCGGGAAGTAAACTGGTCTGTTCGTACTATAATACAGAGGTGAATTAGAATTAATAACTGGGCTTCACCTTAGCAACTGACTGAGAGATGTTACTGCTAGACCAAGACCAGGATATGGACAGAGATGTTGCTCCTAGACCAAGACCAGGCTATAAACTGAGAGATTTTATTGCTAGACCAAGACCAAACTATAGACTGAGAGATGTTACTGCTAGACCAACACTAGGCTATAGACAGAGATGTTACTGCTAGACCAAGACTGGGCTATGAACTGAGAGGTGTTAGTGCTAGACCAAGACTAGGCTATAAGAATCTTCGGCAGTACGATTTGCATTTGTACAGAGATATCAATAACATAAAATGAAAAGTGTGTGGACAGGAACATAGTCATTCACTAGATCATTATATCTTAGTGTTCGAACTTTAACCTTTCAGAGACATCTTCATGCAAACCTTACAGGAAATAATAGAACACCTCATTGTTAATGTTAAGATATCTGGAATAATGAGGCTGTTCCCACATTTTGCATCGATTAGACTAGACGAATAAACTTTTTTTTTTATAGAGATCATATCCTAATTATTACTAATATTGTTAGAG
Organism: Cherax quadricarinatus; assembly: GCF_038502225.1. NCBI lineage: Eukaryota > Metazoa > Arthropoda > Malacostraca > Decapoda > Parastacidae > Cherax > Cherax quadricarinatus. The sequence goes on along the minus strand of NC_091358.1, from coordinate 18,581,279 downwards.
GTTAATTTTTTTTTAGATAATATTCTATACTGTATTCTATACTGTGTACATCGATTATATAAATAAATTATGAAAAATGTAATAACTAGTATGTGTTTCTAGCGATACAACGATGCTCGGTGTTGTCTTGAGAAAGATCCATTGTAACCTCTGTAATCCAGCTGTACTGCGCTACCTCTCACAGGATGAACTGCGGATTCTCAATATACCAGCCAGCCTCTCAAGCGACACAATGTTGTAACCACACACATCCTGCGAATGCTTTCACAAACTAAGAAGACAGGATTATAGAAGCCATAGTGGGACTTTCATAGACCCCCCTGGGAATAATTAGGTATATTCAATGGGACACCTTAATTGCCAAATTTTTTCCATGTTTTCTTAGTTTCTTTCTCGTTTTCAGTTTGCTCATGATTCGAGAAAGCCTTATCTAATTGGCTTCAAAATTTCAGTGTTAGCGCACGGACGGTCACTAGGTGAAGATTATGGAACAACTGGCACGTGCAGCTGCTCTCTGAGCACTGCACGTGCTCAGAGAGCAGCTGCACGAGAGCAGCTCTCCTTCTTCCCAAGCAGCTCAGAGAGCAGCTTGGGAAGGAGGGGAGAAACCAAACTTCGAAAGAGGGGGACTCGACAGGCATGAGATAATTCTTGTATGAGGTGCAGCGAGGAAAGAATATTATGAAAGGCAGTAAATGAAATAATGGAACATGTGGCCACAAAGTGAAGGGAGGCAGAGAAGTTCGTAGCCAAGGGTAATAGAAACAATGAGATCAGGGTGAACCCATGGTTTACCTAGAAGTGTAGAGACCAAAGCCAAGTACTAGAGTATGGAAGAATTATAGAAGACAAAGAACTCGACAAAACTAGGTTTAATTGTAGAGCCAGAAACTAATATGTATGGGTAAGAAGGGAAACCCAGCGGTAATTTGAGAATGTCATAGCATCGAAAGCCAAATCTGATCCAAAGTTGATGTACAGCCACATCAGGAAAAACAACAGCCAAGGACCAGGTAATCAGCCTAAGGAAGGAAGGAAAGAGAGGAACTCACCAGGAATGACCAGGAAGTCTGTGAAGAGCTCAACACGAGATATGGGAGTAGAAAGAAGGCCTTCCTGCAAAGTGAGGCGGTATAGTACACAAGAAAGTGTTCGACACAATATGCACAACGGCGAAGGAGGTGGAGAAACTGGTATGTAAGTTAAATGGCGGTGGAACCAGATAATATGAGAACATAAGTATCAAGGAACACTGCAACAGGCGTTCTGGCACATACTAGGTAGGTACTTCTTAAAACCTACCATCTCACCCTACCATCTTTGTGTGTACCGGTAGCAGCAGTCTTCAACAAATCTACTGCAACAGGGCAACTGCCAGAAATATACAAGACAGCAAATGTAGTCCTAATTTTTAAAAAAGGAGATAGAGAGGCAGCATTAAACTACTTAGCAATGTCACTGACATTGGTTGTGGAGCACCTAGAAAAGAGTGGGCTTATACATGGCAACCAACACGGCTTCAGGGAAGAAAAAATCTGTAAAAAACCCACTAAAGTTTCCTGGTATGGTAACAGAAGACGGCTTTTGACACACTTCCACACAAGTTGTCCGGACAACTGACTATGACCTATTGACGACATCTTAAACATTACGCTATACCTTTGATATACCTAGGAAGAGTTTCGAGGTGCTTGCCTGGTCAACCAGGCTGTTGCAGCTGGAGGCCCATGAACCACATATCCATCACAGCCTGTATAATGTGGTTTACCTGGAGTTTACCTGGAGAGAGTTCCGGGGGTCAACGCCCCCGCGGCCAGGTCTGTGACCAGGCCTCATGGTGTATCAGGGCCTGATCAACCAGGCTGTTACTGCTGGCTGCACGCAATCCAACGTACGAGCCACAACCCGGATGGTCAGGTACCGACTTTAAGTGTTTGTCCAGTGCCTGCTTGAACACAGCCAGGGGTCTACTGGTAATCCCCTTTATGTATGTGATGAATGGTTTGAAAAACCGATGGCATCATGGGATCTTGTTACAAAGAATTCTTCAACACTTGTTCAACCTTTGGACGAAGACCTACTTCGACTAGTGGATGGTACCACTATGACCCCGCCTCCGCCTGCTTCACCTCACCTCACTATAGTATATAAGCCACGTCTACGGCCCTATGCTGTACATTCTACAAGATTGATGGACTGAACACATCGACTCCAGGTTGAGGGACTGATTACCTCATACTCCTCCTCTCCTTACGCCTTCCTCTTTGTATTGGACTGATGAAGCCACTGTGTGGCGAAACGTTTCCTGAATAAAGATTCCCATATGCTGCATAAGTGTCTCAATCTTCCCCTTTATGTATGCTGGGAGCCATACATAAGGGGGATGTTGCATCGTCTGCCAAGTCTTTTGCTTTCGTTGTGAGTGATTTTCGTGTGCAAGTTTGGTACTAGTCCCTCTAGGATTTTCCAGGTGTATATAATCATGTATCTCTCCCGCCTGCATTCCAGGGAATACAGGTTCAGAAACTTCAAGCGCTCCCAGTAATTGAGGTGTTTTATCTCAATTATGCGTGCCGTGAAGGTTCTCTGTACATTTTCTAGGTCAGCAATTTCACCTGCCTTGAAAGGTGCTGTTAGTGTGCAGCAGTACTCCAGTCTAGATAGAACAAGCGACCTGAAGAGTGTCATCATGGGCTTGGCCTCCCTAGTTTTGAAGGTTCTCATTATCCATCCTGTCATTTTTGTAGCAGATGCGATTGATACAATGTTATGGTCCTTGAAAGTGAGATCCTCCGACATGATCACTCCCAGGTCTTCGACGTTAGTTTTTCGCTCTATTTTGTGGCTGGAATTTGTTTTATACTCTGATGAAGTTTTAATTTCCTCATGTTTACCATATCGGAGTAATTGAAATTTCTCATCGTTGAACTTCATATTGTTTTCTGCAGCCCAGTGAAAGATTTGGTTGATGTCCGCCTGAAACCTTGCAGTGTCTGCAATGGAAGACACTGTCATGCAGATTCGTTTGTCATCTGCAAAGGAAGACACGGTGCTGTGGCTGACAGCCTTGTCTATGTCAGATATGAGGATGAGAAACAAGTTGGGAGCGAGTACTGTGCCTTGCGGAACAGAGCTTTTCACCATAGCTGCCTCGGACTTTACTCTGTTGACTTCTACTCTTTGTGTTCTCTTTGTGAGGAAATTATAGATCCATCTACCAACTTTTCCTGTTGTTCCTTTAGCACGCATTTTGTGCACTATTACGCCATGATCATATATGTCGAAGGCTTTTGCAAAGTCTGTGTATATTACATCTGCATTCTTTTTGTCTTCTAGTGCATTTAGGACCTTGTCGTAGTGATCCAGTAGTTTGGACAAACAGGAGCGACCTGCTCTAAACCCATGTTGCCCTGGGTTGTGTAATTCATGGGTATCTAGATGGGTGGCGACTTGCTTCTTAGGACCCTTTCAAAGATTTTTATGATATGGGATGTTAGTGCTATTGGTCTGTAGTTCTTTGCTGTTGCTTTACTGCCCCCTTTGTGGAGTGGGGCTATGTCTGTTGTTTTTAGTAACTGTGGGACGACCCCCGTTTCCATGCTCCCTCTCCATAGGAAGGTAATAGCACGTGATAGGGGCTTCTTGCAGCTCTTGATGACAACGGAGTTCCATGAGTCTGACCCTGGGGCAGAGTGCATGGGCATGTCATTTATCGTCTGTTCGAAGTCATTTGGCGTCAGGATAACATCGGATAGGCTTGTGTTAACCAAATTCTCTGGCTCTCTCATAAAAAATTCATTTAGATCTTCGACTCTCAGTCTGGTTAGCGGCTTGCTAAAAACTGAGTCATATTGGGACTTGAGTAGCTCACTCATTTCCTTGCTGTCATCTGTGTAGGACCCATCTTGTTTAAGTAGGGGCCCAATACTGGATGTTGTTTTTAACTTTGATTTGGCACAAGAAAAGAAATACTTTGAGTTTCTTTCGATTTCATTTATGGCTTTTAGTTCTTCCAATGATTCCTGACTCATAAGATTCCTTTAGCTTTACTTCAATGTTTGCTATTTCTCTGACCAGTGTCTCCCTAAGCATTTAAGATATATTGGCCTCTTTTAGCCGCTCTGTTATTCTTTTCCTTCGCCTGTAAAGGGAGCGCCTGTCCCTTTCTTTTTTAAATCTACTCCTTCTTTTTCTTAAAGGAATAAGCCTTGTGCATACATCAAGTGCCACAGAGTTAATCTGTTCTAGGCATAAGTAGGGGTTTGTGTTGCTTAGTCTATCTTCCCATCTTATATTGTTAAGGATTTGGTTTACTTGGTCCCACTTTATGTTTTTGTTATTGAAGTTAAATTTGGTGAATGCTCCCTCGTAACTGATCTCATTTTGTCGGTCTGGGGCTCCGCGCATACATGTCTGAACCTCAATTATGTTGTGATCCGAGTATATTGTTTTTGATATGGTGACATTTCGTATCAGATCATCATTGTTAGTGAAGATGAGGTCCAGTGTATTCTCCAGTCTAGTAGGCTCTATTATTTGCTGGTTTAAGTTGAATTTTGTGCAGAGATTTAAAAGCTCGTGTGTGTGTGAGTTCTAGTCTGAGCTGCCTCCTGATGTTATTACTGCAACAACATTATTTGCTATATTCCTCATTTTAGGTGCCTCAAGTTGAAATCCCCCAGGAGCAAGATGTTGGGGGCAGGAGCTGGCAGATTTTCCAGACAGTGGTCAATTTTCAACAGCTGTTCCTGGAATTGTTGGGATGTTGCATCCGGAGGTTTGTAGACTACCACAATGACTAGATTTTGGTTCTCGATCTTTACTGCTAAAACTTCCACTACATCATTTGAGGCATTAAGCAGTTCTGTGCAAATAAGTGACTCTGCGATATACAGGCCAGCCCCTTCTTCCCCTTTTGCCTGTTCACTCTGTCGCATCTGTATAGGTTGTAACCTGGGATCCATATTTCGTTGTCCAAGTGATCCTTTATGTGAGTCTCTGTGAAAGCCGCGAACATTGCTTTTGCCTCTGCAAGCAGTCCACGGATGAGAGGTATTTTGTTGTTCGTTGCTGGCTTTAGCCTGTTCAGCCTATAGCATAGTATGGCATGTCAAGACGACATACGTAACATGACCGAGCTGTCAGCATAGTTGTTGATCCCCTGTATATGTATGTTATCTGAGTCTCATAGTACCATCCATACGAATTAACTAACTTTTTTCACTAAGGTGTTTGAGGAGGTAGATCATGGTAATGAATATGATATTGTGTATAAGGACTTCAGTAAGGCTTTCAATAGAGCTCCACACCAGAGGCTATTGAGGAAACTTAGGGCACACGGAATAGGAGGAGAAATTTTTTCCTGGATAGAGGCATGGCTGACAAATAGATAGCCGAGAGTTTGCATAAATGGGGAGAAATCAGAATGGGGGCACGTCACAAGCGGTGTTCCTCAGGGGTCAGTGTTGGGCCCGTTGTTGCTCATAATTTACATAAGGGACATAGATAAGGGAATAAATAGCGGCACAAGCAAATTTGCTGATGACACCAAAATAGGCCGTCCAATTCATTCTAATGAGAACATTGGAGCACTCCAGGATGATTTGAATAGACTGACGCAATGGTCGGAGAAGTGGCAGATGCAGTTTAATATTGACAAATGCAAAGTTCTAAATGTTGGACAGTTAAATGACTATACCACATATAAAATAAATAATGTAGATCTTAATACTACCGATTGCGAAAAGGATTTAGGAGTTCTGGTTAGCAGAAATTTAAAACCAAGACAACAGTGCATTAGTGTTCGCAATAAAGCTAACAGAATTCTTGGCTTCATATCTAGAAGTATAAATAATAGAAGTCCTCAGGTTGTTCTTCAACTCTATATATCCTTGGTTAGGCCTCATTTAGACTATGCTGCTCAGTTCTGGTCACTGTATTACAGAATGGATATAAATGCTCAGAAAAACGTACAGAGGAGGATGACAAAGATGATCCCATGCATCAGAAATCTTCCCTATGAGGATAGACTGAGGGCCCTGAATCTGCACTCTCTCGAAAGGCGTAGAATTAGGGGGGATATGATCGAGGTGTATAAATGGAAAACAGGAATAAATAAAGGGGATGTAAATAGTGTGCTGAAAATTTCCATCCAAGACAGGACTCACAGCAGTGGTTTCAAGTTGGAAAAATTCAGATTCAGGAAGGATATAGGAAAGTACTGGTTTGGTAATAAAGTTGTGGATGAGTGGAACAAACTCCCAAGTACAGTTATTGAGGCTAAAACATTGTGTAGTTTTAAAAATAGGTTAGATAAACACATGAGTGGGTGTGGGTGGGTGTGAGTTGGACCTGACTAGTTTGTGCTGCTGGGTCTGATGCAGTGCTCCATTCTTGAGTGGAGATGACCAGACTAGGTGGGTCATTGGGCTAATCCGGGGGGGGGGGGGGCCCACACGGCCCTGCTCTGCATGGGCCAGTAGGCCTGTTGCAGTGTTCCTTCTTTCTTATGTTTTTATGTTCTTATATGTTTTACATAGTTGATCCCTTGCTAGGCTCAGTGACTAGCTTGTGTAACGTCAACGTGATGCCGCATGAGAGCGCTGCGCTCCCGGCCTCGTCCTCACTCCGCGCTTAGGTCTACGGCAAGCAACACAGGCAGTCTGGGCTCCCCTCCCACACTGCTAATATATGTGTTACCATCCAACGACTGTGTTTAACTCTAACCATCACATCTCCGCGAACCCTCCCGACACATGTCACCACTGACAGAAGCAAAGTACACGTCACCACTGACAGAAGCAAAGTACACGTCACCACTGACAGAAGCAAGGTATACATCACCACTGACAGAAGCAAGGCATACGTCACGACTGACGGAAGCAATGTGCACATCACGACTGACGGAAGCTGTGTGCACGTCACCACTGACAGAAACAAGGTACACGTCACAGCTGATTGAAGCGAGGTACACGTCACCACTGACAGAAGCAAGGTACACGTCACTACTGACAGACGCAAGGTACACATCACCACTGACAAAAGCAAGGTTCATGTCACCGCTGACAGACGCAAGGTATACGTCACCACGCACATAAGGAAGGTACACGTCATCGCTGACAGAAGCAAGGTACACGCCACCGCTGACAGAAGCAAGGTACACGTCACCACGTACAGAAGGAAGGTACACGTCATTGTTGACAGAAGCAAGGTATACGTAACCACTAACAGAAGCAAGGTACACGTCACCCCTGACAGAAGCAAGGCGTATGTCACCACTAACAGAAGCATGGTACATGTCACCACTGACAGAAACAAGGTACACGTCACCTCTGACAGAAGGAAGGTACACGTCACCCCTGACAGAAGCAAGGTGCATGTCACCACTGATAGAAAGAAGGTGCACGTCACCTCTTACAGAAGCAAAGTGCACGTCATCCCTGACAGAAGCAAGGTACACGTCACCACTGACAGAAGCAAGGCACACGTCACCACTGACAGAAGCAAGGTACACGTCACCACTGACAGAAGCAAGGTACACGTCACCACTGACAGAAGCAAGGTACACGTCACCACTGACAGAAGCAAGGCACACGTCACCACTGACAGAAGCAAGGTACACGTCACCACTGACAGAAGCAAGGCACACGTCACCACTGACAGAAGCAAGGTACACGTCACCACTGACAGAAGCAAGGTACACGTCACCACTGACAGAAGCAAGGTACACGTCACCACTGACAGAAGCAAGGTACACGTCACCACTGACAGAAGCAAGGTACACGTCACCACTGACAGAAGCAAGGTACACGTCACCACTGACAGAAGCAAGGTACACGTCACCACTGACAGAAGCAAGGCGCACGTCACCACTGACAGAAGCAAGGCGCACGTCACCACTGACAGAAGCAAGGTACAAGTTACCACTGACAGAATTATTATTATTATTATAATCAAGGGGACGCGCTAAACCCGGAGGATTATACAGCGCCTGGGGGGGGATGTGGAAGGCATTCAGGCTTAACTCGGGGAACCGGAGCACAGATCCAATTCCCTAAATCAAGAGCCCCTCACCAACATCAAGGAACCTTCGTTGAGGGGACCACTGACAGAAACAAGGTACACGTCACCTCTGACAGAAGGAAGGTACACGTCACCGATGACAGATGCAAGGTACACGTCACCACTGACAGAAACAGGGTACACGTCACCTCTGGCAGAAGCAAATTATACATCACTTCTGGCAGAAGCAAGGTACCACGTCACCACTGACAGAAATAAGGTACACGTAACCTCTGACAGAAGCAAGGTACACGTCACCTCTGGCAGAAGCAAGGTACACGTCACCACTGACAGAAACAATGTACACATCACCTCTGACAGAAGCAAGGTACACGTCACCACTGACAGAAGCAAGGTACACGTCACCACTGACAGAAGCAAGGTACACGTCACCACTGACAGAAGCAAGGCACACGTCACCACTGACAGAAGCAAGGTACACGTCACCACTGACAGAAGCAAGGTACACGTCACCACTGACAGAAGCAAGGTACACGTCACCACTGACAGAAGCAAGGTACACGTCACCACTGACAGAAGCAAGGTACACGTCACCACTGACAGAAGCAAGGTACACGTCACCACTGACAGAAGCAAGGCACACGTCACCACTGACAGAAGCAAGGTACACGTCACCACTGACAGAAGCAAGGTACACGTCACCACTGACAGAAGCAAGGTACACGTCACCAAATACATTTTATCTCTCCTAGCCTTACATCATTTGTCTATATTGTGTGTACCTTCTATGTTTTATGTACTCTTGAGTCGATGTACTGAGAGGCTGTGTTGGTACTCAGTACTCAGGCAAACTCTCTGACTGAAGATGTTTTGGTATTCAGTATTCGCATATACACCATCTGGTTGTCGTGTATCGGTAGTCAGTATTGTCCAGGCTCAGTCACTGTTATTAAAGCGTCTTGGTAGTCATCATTGCCGCAGGCGCTGTTTGGCTGTGAAGGTGTTGATGATGTGTACTCCCCCAGGCGTAGTTTGGCTGTGAAGATGTGTTGATGGTCAGTACTCCCGCAGGTGCAGTCTGGGTGTGAAGGTGTGCTGGTAGTCAGTACTCTCGCAGGCACCGACCGGAGTGGGTCACCCTAACTGCTGATTACAGGTAACTGGAACCACTGACCTATACACTAGAATTACAAACTATATTTCCTTCAGATGACTCACCAAACTTATGATTTTTTGAAAAGCAGACGGTATGACGTTGTTGTTTGTGTCTGAGGAACAAACATCACGACATAGTTAACAGAGAAATTATGTTTACTGGAGTATATTGAAACATTGATGAGTGAATGAATAAGAATGTGTAACAAATTGAATGTGTACTTGATAAAAATCTTCACCGAATGACTTAATGAAGACGTAGTGAATATGAGGAAGATGTTATGTAATTAGTGATTTAAATGTATGGAAAAGTGAATGAATGTGTACAAAAGCATAATAAAATTAATGAGTGCCCGAAACAAATATTTTCCGTAAGTGAAGAATTATGATATAGGGAATATTTGAGGATGTGTGGCATAATAGGGTCAACAGAAAGGGTGGTGGAGTGGTGATGTATGTCAGAGATAATTTATATTGTTGTGTTAGACAAGATGTAAGATTAGAAACATTGCACACACAATCTGTTTGAAGATTGAGACACTTATGCAGCATATGGGAATCTTTATTCAGGAAACGTTTCGCCACACAGTGGCTTCATCAGTCCAATACAAAGGGGAAGGCGTAAGGAGAGGAGGAGAATGAGGTAATCAGTCCCTCAACCTGGAGTCGATGTGTTCAGTCCATCAATCTTGTAGAATGTACAGCATAGGGCCGTAGACGTGGCTTATATACTGTAGTGAGGTGACGTGAAGCAGATGGAGGCGGGGTCATAGTGGTACCATCCACTAGTCGAAGTAGGTCTTCGTCCAAAGGTTGAACAAGTGTTGAAGAATTCTTTGTAACAAGACCCCATGATGCTGCCGTGTCTGACAGTTGTGATGAATGGTTTGAAAAACCGACAAGTTGAAGATTGAGACACTTATTGGACTGATGAAGCCACTGTGTGGCGAAACGTTTCCTGGATAAAGATTCCCATATGCTGCATAAGTGTCTCAATCTTCAACTTGTCGGTTTTTCAAACCATTCATCACAACTGTCAGACACGGCAGCATCATGGGGTCTTGTTACAAAGAATTCTTCAACACTTGTTCAACCTTTGGACGAAGACCTACTTCGACTAGTGGATGGTACCACTATGACCCCGCCTCCATCTGCTTCACGTCACCTCACTACAGTATATAAGCCACGTCTACGGCCCTATGCTGTACATTCTACAAGATTGATGGACTGAACACATCGACTCCAGGTTGAGGGACTGATTACCTCATTCTCCTCCTCTCCTTACGCCTTCCCCTTTGTATTGGACTGATGAAGCCACTGTGTGGCGAAACGTTTCCTGAATAAAGATTCCCATATGCTGCATAAGTGTCTCAATCTTCAACTTGTCGGTTTTTCAAACCATTCATCACAACTGTCAGACACGGCAGCATCATGGGGTCTTGTTACAAAGAATTCTTCAACACTTGTTCAACCTTTGGACGAAGACCTACTTCGACTAGTGGATGGTACCACTATGACCCCGCCTCCATCTGCTTCACGTCACCTCACTACAGTATATAAGCCACGTCTACGGCCCTATGCTGTACATTCTACAAGATTGATGGACTGAACACATCGACTCCAGGTTGAGGGACTGATTACCTCATTCTCCTCCTCTCCTTACGCCTTCCCCTTTGTATTGGACTGATGAAGCCACTGTGTGGCGAAACGTTTCCTGAATAAAGATTCCCATATGCTGCATAAGTGTCTCAATCTTCAACTTGTCGGTTTTTCAAACCATTCATCACACAATCTGTTTGGCTACAGTTTCTCGAAGGTCGTGAAAAATTAATTTTGGATGTGATTTATAGGCCCCCAAACCTTGTTAGGGGATGTGGTAGGCTGCTATGGGTCGAAATTCATAAGGCGTCAAGATATGCAAATGTGGAGCTAATGGGAGATTTTAACTTTAGCAAATTGATTGGAACAGTGTGATAGGAAATCTTGAGTCTAGTGACTTTCTTGAAATGGTTCAAGAAACAACCTGCTTGCCAACAAAGAATCACTAGTTGATAATTTTGAGGTTAATGACGAGCCTGGGGAAAGTGATCTGTCCTAGACTTCCGTTTGGCCGACTTCATGGGACTAAGAAATTACCTGGGTGGGCTAAATTGGGGTGACCTGACTATGGGTCAGGTAGGTGGCGTTGGTTGCCAATATGACATGCTTCAGACCATTGTTCTTACTGCCCAGACAACTTTTGTTATGAGTAGGGAAATTAGATCTAACAAAAATTATCCCAGATGGATAAAAAATTAAAACATCTCGCTGGTCAAAAGAGAGGCACATATAGGCATATCAAAAGAGGCGATAGGCAGTTAAGAAATCAATATATCCAATTAAAGAGAAGAATAAAAAAAAGGAATGAGAAATGCAAAAAGGGATTATGAGGCAAAAGTCGCAAGGGATTTGAAGACTAACCCATCTGATGGACTAAGTCCATCAATCTTGAAAACACTAATAGTCTGTCTACATCGACTCAAGGCTGAGGGACTGATTACCTCAAACTTCTGTTCTTCACCATTCTCCTTTGCATGGACTGATGAAGCCACTGTGTGGCGAAACATTTCCTCAATAAGATGCCTTAGTGTTGCACATGTGTCTAATTTATCAACCTGTCGGCTCTCTGAACTATTCATCTACATTCAGAGTTGTGGCTGCATGGAACAATCTTCCAAAGAGGGTGATCGAGGCTAGGACCTTGGGAAGCTTTAAAAAGAGATTGGACAAATATATGAGTGTGAGGGGCTGGGTTTGATTGATGTCATTGGGTACGAGAGTAAATTCTTGGGTAGCTTTGGGTAGGGGTCGTTTTGATAAGGACCTGCCTTGTATGGGCCAGTAGACCTGCAGTGTTCCCCCATTCTTATGTTAAAACCTCCCTTCTCTTTTCTCTTCCTGCTGATTTCTGTTCCTCCACTATACTTGTTACTCTCCTTGTCACCTAATGCCACTGGCTTTCCAATATTCACCAATAACTCTACCTCATTCTGCCTATAACTGGTTTCCCTAAAGCTCACACTATCGCTGCACTCGGAATTCGTTGATTTTCAACAAAAACCCATACCACTATCTATCTCTAGTTTAAAGATCTAACAGCTCCCTCCACTGTGTTGGCCAGTGCTCCTACCCCAAACCTAGATAAGTGAACCCCATGCCTGACATACATGTCATTTCTGCCATAGAAGAGATCCCAGTTGTTTATGAATGTTACTGCATTTTCCATACACCAATACATAAAGAAGATGGCAAGGGTTACACCAATACATAAAGGTGGTGACCCTACAGACTTAAACAACTATAGGCCAATATCTAACTTACCATTGCTATCCAAAATCTTTGAGAAACTCGTGCACAGGAGACTGTATTCATTTATAACGGCTCAAAACATACTCAACCCCTGCCAATTTGGATTCAGGAAAAATAAAAGCACTAATGATGCAATCATAAAAATGCTAGATCTGCTTTACACAGCATTGGAAAATAAGGAATATCCACTAGGAATTTTTATTGACCTAAGAAAAGCTTTTGACACAGTAAACCACGAAATCCTACTCCACAAACTTGACCACTACGGTATAAGAGGCCATGGGCTTGCTTATTTCAAATCTTACATTACTAATAGGTATCAGTACGTCACCATTAAAGACACAGCATCAGCAACACGGCCACTTGATACTGGAGTTCCGCAGGGAAGTGTCCTTGGTCCCCTGCTCTTCCTCATATACATCAATGACCTTCCAAACGTATCCCAACACCTGAAACCCATTCTCTTTGCTGATGACACGACTTATGTCATCTCTCACCCTAATCTTGCTACCCTCAACACCATTGTGAATGAGGAGCTGATTAAAATATCGACTTGGATGACAGCCAATAAACTTACGCTTAACACTGACAAAACTTACTATATTATGTTTGGTAGCAGAGCAGGAGATGCACAAATTAACATTAAGATTGACAACACTCTAATTACCAGAAATAATGGGGGCAAATTCCTAGGCTTATACCTTGACAACAACCTGAATTTCAGCACCCATATCCAGCATATAGCCAAAAAAGTATCCAAAACGGTTGGGATCCTCTCCAAGATACGATACTACGTGCCGCAAAATGCCCTTCTCACACTATACCACTCACTTATTTATCCATACCTCACCTATGCTATTTGTGCTTGGGGATCAACTGCAGCAACACACCTAAAGCCAATAATAACCCATCAAAAAGCTGCAGTAAGAATAATCACTAAATCCCATCCCTGGCAGCACACCCCCCCACTCTTCAAAGATCTAAAGTTACTCCCAGTTCAGTACATCCACACTTACTACTGTGCAATCTATATCTACAGGGCCTTAAACTCTAATATCAACCTTGACCTAAAACGCTTTCTTGATAGTTGTGACAGAACCCACAGACATAACACCAGAAACAAACATCTCTACGACATTCCCCGTGTCCGACTAAACCTTTACAAAAATTCAATGTATGTCAAAGGCCCTAAAATCTGGAATACCCTACCTGAGAACTCTAGAACTGCAGACACATTCATCACCTTCAAAACTACCATTAGAAAACATCTTATCTCCCTGATACACCCCGTCAACTAACTACACAAATACCACCTGGTGGTTCACACTTACACTCGCTCACTCATTTGACCATAAACAGAAATATTAATCTCAGTCTTAAAATAATGAATCCTGTGATACTCCAATACTGAGACTATATACTGTGCCAAAACAAAAGCATTCACATTGCTAAACTCACAAACTAGTATTTAGTCACTTAGCCATAATACCAACTTACCTCATAATTTGTAATATTTTACAATTAAGAATAAAACTAAGTATGCCCAAAATGCCTAGCCATGCTAAGCGTTCTAGTGGTACACTCTGTAATCACAATTTTACTACATGTAAACCAAACAATAACCAAATTTCTGTAAACTCAGCATTGTAATCCTTATAGAGAATAAACTTTGAATTTGAATTTGAATTTACAGTGTTTGTCCAGCCAGCAATTGATACCAGTTGCCCTGGACAACCATTCATTTCCAACTCCTCTTCTGGGCAAAATGCCACATATCACAGGGTTCCCACCCTTCTTCCTAATTATCTCTATTGCTGTCCTATACCTGCAAATCAGGTCTTCACTCCTTTGTCTGCCAACATCGTTGCCTCCTGCACTTCTCAGTAGTAGTAACGTAGTAACCAGTTACCAGTAATCTCAGTAGTGGTAACTGGTTACTACGTTACTACTACTGAGATTACTGGTAACTGGTTACTACGTTACTACTACTGAGACTTCATATTGTGCTGAGCTGACACTATTTCAAAACACCCACTGCGGGGTACTGGCCAGCCGCCTAGCCAGTGTTACGAGTGGAAGCAAGGAGATAGGCACGGCTGGCAAGGGCTCTGTCCACATAACAGTAATTACACGTATAACAGCCTACGTGAGTATTTCTACCCTAATCCACGTATCGAACTCCCACATGATAAATGGTGTACAGCGGTGTGGAGCGTGGATTTACGTTTTTAAGGGTAATTCAAGGCGTTTGAAGACTGTTGTGAGTAGCCGGCAGGGTCAACGGTGAATGCCCTCCCCTCACACCCACCAGCCACTACCCATCCGCACCACCTCGAGCCAGCAGCTTATACCCTCACAGCTTCAGCCTGCAAGCCTGTTGCAGCCGTTTCAAGCTTCCTGGCTTAGTTCGTGTGCTAATTGCTTCAATCTCCGAGGGGTTGACCCGGATTTTGCAATTAAGCCAGTCAGTAAGCCAGACTGTGGAAGTGAACGCCAGTCAGCCTATCATCCAGCCTGTCTCCTGTCATCCAACTGCTCCTCCGTGCTTTGTGCATCGTTACACATCTTCCAGTCATCCATTCTCGTGGGGTAAGCCAGTCAGCCAACCCAGCTTCTAACCCAGCTGAGAGAGAGAAGTAAGCCACGCAGTAAGAAGTAAGCCAAGTTCCTCTGCAGTGTTGTTTATATCGCTTTGTGCTTCCTGTTGGATGCTAAGAGTGGTTTTTACCATTCCTGTGGCATAGAGTGGGTTGTTCGTCATCTCGTGGGTAGTGGAGTGAGCGCGTCCGCCAGGGAGTCTTATCCCCCACCTCTCCTCCACCTCCCGGGGTGCGCGGCAGTACCCCAGCGAGAGTCACACCCCCCACTCTCTCCCACCAGCCATCCACTCTTCTACCTGTGGTTGTTTGCACCCTTGTACCGGGTCCTAGTACTGTTTTGGCTCACATAATTGGTCAAGAGATTGTAGCTGGTGCCAACGAGATAAAGCCAGTTATGTGAGTTCGCCTAGAAGCACATTCTTCACGACAACAGTGAATGTCGGAGGCGTCATCACCTCACCGCGAGGGACACCATACACCCGCCCCCCACCAGTACTCACCGTCCGTCTCCTACTCTCGACTTCAGTGATAATTTCTTGAGACATTTTTCTTGCATTTAAAGACATTTGCGTGTGTGAGACATTTATAGTAAATTGTTTGTGTACTCTAAACCTTGTGTTTTCAGTGTAAACGCAGTATTTTCTTTGACTCAGTATTTTTAGAATATTTTTTCAGTGTTTTCACTTATATTATTCTGCTGTGTTTTTCTTTATGCTACTCCTGTCTGTAGTAAGTATTATTGTGTAGTGTACCAGTCAGTCACCTGTGTGAAGTGATTCAATTTTTTTTTTATTGTATTCTTTCAGCGTTGTATTCTGCAGTGATATTTACCCCAGTATACCAAATTTTCCATTTATTTCTATGTGTGTCATTTTTTTTTCGTATGCCAACAGTGTCTCATTTCTCTAATTTTTTCGCAGACTGTGTACCATTATTTTTGCCAGCAAAATTTTTGTCGTATCAGTCACAGCAAGATTTTTGTTGTATCAGTCACAGCAGGATTTTGTTGTAAGAATATTAATTTAAGAAGTGTGCTCCGTCATTGTAAGTGTTATATTCCCTGTTTTGTACCTGTGTTTTAATTTTTTTTCATATTTTTATATTCTTGAACAAATCCACTCTTGATGTAATTTCAATTACTTTTAACGTAAAGTGTTTTTCTTACTCTGTTTGAGTAAATTGTTTTGTCTAATTTACAATTAAGAGTTAAAGTGTTCAATCAGTTTATTTTTTTGATCTTCATAATTTTAATTCATTATTTTACCTGAGTTTTCCCAGTGACACTGTATTACTGCAGTGATTATTTCTATACTTTATTTTGTTGCACTTGTTCTGAAGTGAATTATTTTTGAACTTGTTCTGCAGTGAATTATTTTCTTTTATTGATATCTTGTGAATTATATTTTAGTTTTGTCTATGCATTCTTAGAAAATATTTAAAATTTCCCAGTTAACAATTTAATAATTTTATTTGACACTTTCACATTGATTTAAAAATTTAATTAATTAATTTCTTTATTAGCAAGAGTAAAGACAGCTCATTTTGAATTTAATTCAGTCTCCAGTAATATTTTTACTTGTATATTTCAATATAAATTTTTTTCCCTTGGTCAATAGTCCTTTAAATTGAGTTTTCATTCCTCTTGCAGTGTATTTAGGTATTATTCTGCAGAATTAGTTGTATATCTTTTCATTTCAATTCTAGAATTTTATATCATTTTTTATTGTTCATTATTTTTGCCTTATTTGTTCTCGTGTTACTTTGCCATTATGTCTCACATACCGTCAAGTGATACTTTAGTGAATGTCGACACTCAGACCTCTCAGGCTACTACTGCTGGTCCTGTCATCAGTCCTCACAGTTCCTTACCGACTGACAGACCGACTCAGACACCGAGATATTATAGTTATACTCGTGATTCCCTTGATGCGTTACCTTTATTCAATGGCCATGTACATAGTCTTGAAGCATGGTTTGCGGTCATGTCCCAGTCACTTTTGAATGTTCACTTAGTGTATCATGCCTGTCAAAGTCAATATGAATCAGTCTACAGTACCAACATTCCCTTACTGACTGAAAGACAATACCTAGCCCTTGAGCAATGTGTTTGTTCTCACAGCTTGTATCTGAGATTTGTTAAAGTGCTGCGAAATGTGAAGTTCAGATTAAGTTCCTATAGATCCGTGAATTACTTATTAACGTAGCCGAGCGGTCAGGCACTAGTAATGCTGTCACTCCTGTCTGGACTCCAGCCACAATATCGTGCACGCAGGATAGTGCGACTATCCTTGCGATGGCGACTTGTTCAAGTATTCGTTCCTTCCCAGGGGACGCTTTGAGAAAACAATTACTTGCAACTAGTAATGCCATCTCTTGTTGACGTCACATGCCGTCTGCAGAAAGACGTTTCTGTTGCGGCTAGTGCTCTCACTAGAGTGTCTGTCGTTGTTCCTAGTGTTCCAGATGGTGATAACGTCCTAGTTGACAGTGATTCCTGCAAAGTAAAAGGTCTATTTGTTGAACCATCCTTACATGTTGTACGAGATAGTAAGATCCATTTCTACCTGGCCAACACTTCTGGTCACAGTGTTCGCCTTAGAGCAAATACCAATCTTGTTGACCTTGTTCACTATCCTTACCCTGTTCAGGTAGAGGATGAGTTGTCACCTGACCAGTGGGTCGGTGCTATTTCTGCCGGGGAGACCACATCCACTGCACTGGATCAATCTGTTCCACCAGTTGAGGAGAAAGACTTAGCTCCCACTGACTTCCCAGATGAAGTCAAGCGTTTGTTGACTCTGTTGAACAAACGTCGTAAAGCCATTGCTTTACCAGGTGAGAAGATGGGTATAACGAACTTATTGTCCCATCGTATTCCACTTGAACCTGGTACTAGACCTATCTACATACCTGCGTACAGAATGCCTCATTCACAAGTTGCTGTCGCAGAAGAATTGATCAATCAAATGCTTGATGATGGAGTTATTGCACCTAGCAATTCACCTTGGAATGCACCCTTGATACTAGTACCTAAGAAGGATGGTACTTGGCGTCCAGTAATTGACTTTAGGAAGTTAAACGCAAAAACCATTCCAGATCGCTTTCCACTCCCTGTACTGGGTGATCTTTTACGTAATATTGGAGATAACAAAGTCTTTTCAACCCTAGATTTGTTACAAGGGTTTTGGCAAGTCCCTCTTCACGAGGACAGCCAAGAACTAACTGCATTCTCCACTCCTACAGGTCATTATCACTACCTCCGAATGGCATTTGGATTACGATCTTCCCCTATCACGTTCTCAAGGCTCATGACTAATATCTTTAGAGGTCTCATAGGTAATGCACTTATGGTGTACTTAGATGACGTAATCGTCATGTCTAAAGACGTGGATACACACTTGAAAAGACTTGATGTAGTACTTGGTAAGCTTGAAGAAGCCAATTTAAAGATCAAACTGTCAAAATGTCAATTTTTCAGATCAGAAATTAAGTTTCTTGGTCACGTAGTCACTCCTAGAGGGGTTACGACTGACCAAAGTAAAGTAACTGCAGTACTAAATTTTCCAACTCCCAAAACTGCTGATGCCGTAAGATCCTTTGTGGGCTTAGCAGGTTTTTATAGAGCTTTCATTGCCAATTTTTCTTCCATAGCTGCTCCTCTAACTGAGTTGCTTAAGAAAGATGCTCCTTTTGTTTGGACCTTCCGTCAAGAAAGAGCATTCCAAACTCTAAAAGAAAAGCTAACTTCTGCTCCAATTTTGAAATTTCCAGATTTTTCTAAGCCTTTCTATCTGACAACTGACGCTAGTTCAATTGGCATAGGTGCCGTACTAGCTCAGAAGACCGATGGCAAGTACAACGCAGTTGCATTTGCTAGCCGAGTCCTTACAAAGGCTGAACGTAATTATACAGTAACTGAGCAAGAAGCTTTAGCAATAGTATGGTCTTTAAAGCACTTCCGAGACATTATTTATCAGTACTCTGTTCATGTCTTGACAGATCATGCTCCACTGATACCCTTATTCCAGAACAAACAACCTACTGGAAGGTTAGCTAGATGGACCTTGACTATCCAAGAGTTCAATCCCACCTTTGAGCATTTACCTGGCAAGTCAAATGTAGTCGCAGATGCCTTATCGCGACATGTTAGTATAGTAACTGCAGACCCTCCATTTAGTGCTGAAGATGTAAAGAATGCTCAACGAACAGATCCCATGTGGTCTGGTGTGATTAGATTCCTGCTCCAGGAAGATCTTATTCTGAATGTGAAACCACCAGCACCCATTAGTGACTTTCTCATGAACCAAGAATTACTGTATCGAACAGCAGAGTTGGGTACTCCTAGCAGAAGAGTATACCAGTTAGTAATTCCACAGTCACTAGTGAATGTAGCCTTACAGCTAGTTCACGATGTACCAGGTGTTGCACACCCTGGTATGGATCGTTCAGTAAAACAAGCCAGATTGAAATACTTTTGGCCTCGTATGGCAACTGATATTTCTGAGTATGTTAGGAAATGTAGTGTCTGCATGCAACATAAAGGCAATGCTAATGGTCCTAATCCAATCCAAGTGTATCCAACTACTAGCGAACCTTGGGAAAGAGTTGCGCTAGATTTGTTAACTAATTTCCAATGTTCCCTCCAAGGTAACAAACATCTGTGTGTTATGGTAGACCATTTCACCAGATATTGCGAGTTAGTTCCTATTGCAGACAAGACTGCCGAGACAGTAGCTAAAGCGTTTAAAGAACGCATTATCTGCAGGCATACCACCCCTAAGTCCCTAGTAACAGATAATGGAGGTGAATTCTGTAATGAAATTCTTGAAAATTTGTGTACCTTGTACAAGATCTCTAAATCCACCATTGTTCCTCATCATCCTGCCAGCAATGGGTTAGCGGAACGAACCAATAAGAAAGTACTTGATGTCTTGAGAGCCACTATCAATCCCAATAGTGAAACTTGGGATGAAGTTATACCTGATGTGCAGTGTGCTATAAATTCTGCTTACAATGTTTCTATAGGTGACACTACACATTATGCATTGTATGGTGTAGATAAACGTTTGCCTTATGAGTTGTTATATTCTAATCCGAAACCAAATTATAACCCTGATGATTTCGTAGCAACTCGTACCAGCTTAGCTCAAAGTGTTTTTAGAAGAATCCGTGAAACACTTCATAAATCAACAGCAGAATTTACAAGAGTCGCAAATACTCGAGTAAAGCCATCCAAAATCAAAGTAGGTTCGAGAGTTATGCTGACTAATTTTAACAAAACGTCTGCTATGCCAAAGCTTGATCAAAGGTTTGTTGGTCCTTATCGAGTAGTTGAACATATCACTGGTAATAAGTATAAGGTTAGAGAGATTAGTACTGGTCAGTATAAAGAATCGCATTTGGATCATATGAAGTTAGTATGTGATGATAATGATGTTCCAACCCAGACTAATGTGACAGACTCTGACAATCCTCCTGATCCTGTACTCTCTTCCTCTGATACTCAGTCAGATGATCAACCTGAATGTCGTTATTCCCTACGTACACGACAGGTATTGAGAAATCCTCAAGTATCATTTGTAACTTCCAATTCAGATTTGCCTCAAATACAGCATGAGTTAGCCAATGCTACAGAGTTTGATCCTCCCAGAGATGACACCCATTCTGCATATGCCAATCTTGCCTTAGCAGAGTTGGGGTTAAATGTAAATAACCTGTATAGATGAATAATTACAGTATCAACTTATCAGTATTCAAAAATTTTTTTTTTTGTGTTCATGTTCTCTCCGCATTCTGAGAGTTAACAGTCTAGATTTGCGTGCACCGAATCTGCCTTTCTGTTAAACACTCTTTCTTTGTATATATTCCTTCCTCAGAATCCGTAGATCACACGAATACAGATCGATCGATCAAAATTTTTGTTTTTATCACTTGTAATCTCAATGTTGAGTTCGTTGTTCATTTGTTGAGTTTTAAGTTGTACTATAGTATACCTTGTATTACATTACAGTTTCAGTTACGTAAGCTTTCATTCCAATGTTCTACTTATGTATCTATAATGTTCATGTTGTGTACTTTGACATTGTATAGAATCAGCCCAAGCCGTATACCTGCCATCTCTAGTTTGTATTAGTTGTATGTCGGGACGACATACGTTAGCGTCGCCGAGCTCTCAGTAGTAGTAACGTAGTAACCAGTTACCAGTAATCTCAGTAGTAGTAACGTAGTAACCAGTTACCAGTAACCAGTGTCCGTTGACTCACGACCAACCGTCTTGAGTCACGTCTTCATATTGTGCTGAGCTGACACTATTTCAAAACACCCACTGCGGGGTACTGGCCAGCCGCCTAGCCAGTGTTACGAGTGGAAGCAAGGAGATAGGCACGGCTGGCAAGGGCTCTGTCCACATAACAGTAATTACACGTATAACAGCCTACGTGAGTATTTCTACCCTAATCCACGTATCGAACTCCCACATGATACACTGAGGCAGATAATAGGATTTCTCCCATTACTTTTCATGATATCTAGGTGGCTAACAATATCCCCCATCCCAGCCCCAGGAAAACATACCCTCTATCTCCGCTTCCTGTCCCTAAGGAAAAAGGCCATGTCCATAAACTTAACCTGACTGTCCCCAACTAAAACAATGTTCTTATCTTCACTGGTAGAGTTCGTCGTGATGTTCTCGATTGTCTTCATTGGGGTTTCAAGGGATGTACCTTCTTATATTCTTGTGTGTGTGTGTGTATACACACCTAGTTGTACTCACCTAGTTGTGGTTGCAGGGGTCAAGTCACAGCTCCTGGCTCCGCCTCTTTACTGGTCACTAATGGATCACTATTACTGCTCCATGAGCTTTATCGTACCTCTTTATAAAGCTATATATATATGGATCGTGTGTGTGTGTGTGTGTGTGTGTGTGTGCACTCACCTAATTGTACTCACCTAATTGTGGTTGCAGGGGTCGAGACTCAGCTCCTGGCCCTGCCTCTTCACTGAGCACTACTAGGTCCTCTCTCTCCCTGCTCCATGAGCTTTATCATACCTCATCTTAAAGCTATGTATTGTTCCTGCCTCCACTACCTCACTTGCTAGAGTATTCCATATCCTGACTACTCTATGACTGAAGAAATATTTCCTAACATCCCTTTGGCTCATCTGAGTCTTCAACTTCCAAGTGTGACCTCTTGCTTCTGTGTCCTCTCTCTGGAACATCCTGTCTCTGTCCACCTTGTCTATTCCAAGCAGCATTTTGTATGTCGTTATCATGTCTCCCCTAACCCTCCTGTCCTCCAATATCGTCAGGCCGATTTTCCTTAACATTTCTTCGTAGGACATTCCCCTTAGATCTGGAACTAACCTTGTCACAAACCTTTGTACTTTCTCTAATTTCTTGATGTGCTTGATCAAGTGTGGGTTCCAGACTGGTGCTGCATACTCCAGTATTGGCCTGACATACACGGTGTACAGTGTCTTGAACGATTCCTTACTAAGGTATTGGAATGCTATTCTCAGGTTTGCCAGGTACCCATATGCTGCAGCAGTTATCTGGTTGATGTGTGCTTCTGGAGACATGCTCGGTGTTATGCTCGCCCCAAGATCTTTCTCCTTGAGTGAAGTTTGCAGTCTTTGGCCACCTAGCCTATACTACACTTTGACATTTCTGACAACACCTTGTGCATCTGGGTATAATGTTAGTACCTTGCCCAGAGGCCACAATGTTCGATGTTTTTCAGTATCAATTAACACCATGTCACTTGGTTAAATATTCTGTCGATTTACTGCCTGTGATGCACCATAAAAGTGTTCACGTAGTGTTAGAAGATACTCTTTATGCCACACAGTAGACCAGTGATTAATTACTTTATTTAACATCTTGAATTTATAACACAACACTGCCGCATCATTGTAATCTTCATCACACTCCTCAGGTTTATCTCTATAGATAGTTGTAGCTTCCAGTTTCCGTCCACATATTATGCGAGAAGGTGTTAATATATCTGCATCCTGAGTATCAGTGTATCTGATTCTCCGCCCCAACCAACACTGCATGGAATTCCTCCAAATTAATTCTCTTCTTGTGTAGCACTTTACAGAGACACCTCTTCACTGTGTCTATCAGTCTTTCATACAGCCCCTCCTGCCAAGGGGCTCTGGGAGTAATAAACTTCCAGGTACACCCTCGCTGGGTTAACATAGATTGTACATCATTACTCTTATTTAATTCCATCAAGTGTTGAGCACCCGCTACAAAATTGGTGGCATCTGAAATTATCAATTTCGGACAATATCTCCGATGTGCAAACTTCCAAAACAGCTGTATGAAGTGTTCTGCAGACAAGTCATGAGCCACTTCTAAATGAACTGCCCTAGTAGCACTAAAAGTGAACAAGCATACATACACTTTCAGGGGAACATCTGAAGTACCTATTAAAATGATTGGACCACTATAGTCCACACCTGTTACTTCGAATGATTTTACCAATTGTACATGCTCCTTTGGCAATGGTGGAGGTCCTGGGTACATATAGGATCTGGCATCCACACGGCGACATATTACACAAGATTTAATAACCCTTTTTACACTTTGCCGTCCTTGTGGAATCCAGAAAGTTTCCCTAATATAATTTAAGGTATCTTGTACCCCACCATGCATTACATTTTGATGGGTATTTAAAACAATAAAAAATGTTAGATGATGAGTTTTGGCCAGTAAGATAGAGTGTTTAGCATATTCACCCAATTCAGCATTTTGTAACCTACCTCTGCACCTAATTACATCATCCTCTAAATACAGCCCCAATTTCTCTATTATTGAGCCCTTCACAATTTTTCCTTCCATCATTAATTTCATTTCATTTCCATAGATTTCTTGTTGTACCCTCTGTAGCCAGTATTCCAGAGGATGCGGAAAATTTTATGAGATATTCATTGAAGATTAGCGACCGCTCCATACGCCAATTTTGAAGAATCGCAAAAAATGTGGAGTACATTTTTCCCATCTTGACTGGCCACCTGGCATGGGAACTCCAACATTGGACTTTTTACATAATCACCAATTAATTCTTCCCACCTCTTAACGAATTCCTCAGGTAGAGTTTCGTCCTAAGCACACTGAAGTTTCCATGCTTCTTGTATTAACAATTTCCCCCTTATAGTAAATAGTAAGGGGTGATACTAAGCCTAGTGGATCAAAACATTTGGAACTTCAGCAAGCAAGACTCTCTTGGTTAATTTATTGGGCATACTGTAATTAATGTAATTAATGTAATTAATTAGGTTTTAACAGTAACAAATCTCTCTCAGTATCCCAAGTTAATCCCAATACATTACTGCATTTAGGTACTTCAACTCCAAGGTAATCTTTATTTTGTCCTTTAATTTGGACGAATTACTATTCCATTCCCTCAGAGGCATATTTGCACTTTGCATTATTTTATTAGCCGCTCCTTATGTCATCAACAGTTCCTCTTCAGTTGACGTCACACCCAGGAAATTGTCCACATAAAATTGTTTACTCATTACTTCACTCAGTGGACTACCTGTACGTTTATGGTGTACATTTATCGTCGCTTGAAGTAGGAACGGACTGGATGTAGCACCAAATATTACGCTCCTAAAGCGAAAGGTTTTCAGAGGGCTAAGTGTGTCACTAGAACACTCAGGCCATAAGAAGCGGGTACAATCCCGGTCTGCCTCCTGCAAACCCACTCTTAGGAAAGCTTTACTTACGTCAGCCGTAAAGGCATAATTCTTCACCCTTGTGCAGGAGGTACTTCCTCTATAAATTCATTATTTAACTTGTCATTAATTATCTCATCATATGCAATAATTCTGGTGTCTTGCTCAGTTCGCGGAACTGGGCCTTTAATTGTCCCTATGCCATCCTGTAATTAGTGGGCAATTCTGGATGGTTCAGCCTCCACGGGAGTCGCATCCAGTATTGTCCAGATTCAAATTTAATATTCTTCAGGTACTGTCCCTGAGTAATGGAATCATCTGGACTTTCTTCATTTACATTGATCCCTATGCTGTCCAGTTCCCACAATTTATACACTGGCTCAACACCATCCTCTATGGAAGAATTATATTGGGGCAATATTTCATGAGTAAGAGACAGTGACGGTATTTATATCTTCCTTTAGTCATTCATCATTAGTACAAGGAAGCCTACCATACATTACATGACCTCCTGCAGTCTTTAAAAGAGTGACACCACATTTCTTTACCATACCTTTTACAAAGGAGGCATAATAGTCACTATCAAAATATTTACTGGCCCCACAGATTCATCATTTACACCAGAAGGTGCTTTCAGTAGCTTTACTAAGACCTATTGTAGATATTTTTTCTGGGAGCCTATCTACAATTACTGCACTAATACATTTTCTTTCATTGCCTAGGCTGGTAGTTACATAAACAGTGTCGTACAACTGAGCCCTTTTATCTGAGAGAAAACCAGATCATTTTAAAGTTGTAGGATCTCCCATTTGCACCTTCATCCCATAAGGCAATAACGTTTTATGAAAGTACGTTGTGATCCCTGGTCTAGTAATGTAGTTACATTTTTAGATTTATGCCTTTTATCATTAATTTTTACATCTAACACAAGTAAGGCTACTTCGGCCATGCCATCATTATTAACATTAGCAGCAATCTTTACATTAGCTACTGTTGAGTCAGGGTTATCAACATTATCATTATGACCATTATTATTATATAAACCCTTACACATGACTATATGGTGCCTTCCTTTGTGGCATTGATAACAGTTGTTCAGTTTGGCATGACAATCCTTTACATTATGATTGCCTAGTCATCTGATACATCTGTCAAGTTCTTCCAATCTTTCTACTTTAACATCCCATGAATTATAGGCACCACAATTCTTAGAGAAATAAGTTCCCTTGCAGAAGAGACAATCTCTCTTTTCTTTGACTGGTTTCTTATTAACTGGGCCACTCTTATGAGGGTACTTATTCCTCTTACTTTAATGTGGAGAATCCCTATTTCTGATTCCTGCTACTTGATATGTACCTATGCAACTCTTTTTAGGAGATGAATTATGATTATTAACATTGGGATCATTTTTTTCCTTGTGAAACTTGACAGATACCTCTGTGTCATTATAAGAACATAAGAGTATAAGAAAGAAGGAACACTGCAGCAGGCGTACTGACCCATGCAAAGCAGGTCCATGTCCCCCCCCCCGGATTAGCCCAATGACCCACCTAGTCAGGTCACTTCCATTTAAGGAAGGAGCACAAGCTAGTCAGGTCCAACTCACACCCACCCATACCCACTCATGTATTTATCCAATCTATTTTTAAAACTACACAACGTTTTAGCCTCAATAACTGTACTCGGGAGTTTGTTCCACTCATCCACAACTCTATTACCAAACCAGTGCTTTCCTATATCCTTCCTGAATCTGAATTTTTCCAACTTGAAACCATTGCTGCGAGTCCTGTCTTGGCTGGAAATTTTCAGCACGCTATTTACATCCACTGTATTTATTCCTGTTTTCCATTTATACACCTCGATCAAATTCCCCCTAATTCTACGCCTTTCTAGAGAGTGCAGATTCAGGGCCCTCAGTCTATCCTCATAGGGAAGATTTCTGATACATGGGATCAACTTTGTCATCCTCCTCTGTACGTTTTCCAGAGCATTTGTATCCATTCTGTAATACGGTGACCAGAACTGCAGCATAATTTAAATTAGGCCTAACATGGATATATAGAGTTGAAGAACAACCTGAGGACTTCTATTCTTGATACTTCTAGATATGAAGCCAAGGATTCTGTTAGCTTCATTGTGAACACTAATGCACTGTTGTCTTGTTTTTAGATTACTGCTAACCAGAACTCGTAAATCCTTTTCGCAATCAGTAGTATTAAGATCTACATTATTTAGTTTATATGTGGCATGGTTATTTACCTGTCCAACATTTAAAACTTTGCATTTGTCTATATTAAACTGCATCTGCCACTTGTCCGACCATTGCATCAGTCTATTCAAATCATCCTGGAGTGCTCTAGTGTCCTCATTAGAATGAATTGGCCGGCCTATTTTGGTGTCATCAGCAAATTTGCTTATGTCACTATTTATTCCCTCATCTATGTTGTTTATGTAAATTGTGAACAACGGGCCCAACACTGACCCCTGAGGAACACCGCTTGTAACGTGCCCCCATTCTGATTTCTCCCCATTTATGCAAACTCTCTGTTGCCTATTTGTCAGCCGTGCCTCTACCCAGGAAAAAATTTCTCCTCCTGTTCTGTGTGGCTTAAGTTTCCTCAATGGCCTCTGATGTGGAACTATCGAAAGCCTTACAGAAGTCCATGTACACAATACATTCATTACCATGATCTACCTCCTCAAACACCTTAGTGAAAAAAGTTAGTAAATTCGTAAGACAGGAACTCCCCTTTGTAAAGCCGTGTTGAAATTCATTAATCAATTTATGCCTATCAAGATGGCTACGAATTGCTTCAGCAATTACTGATTCCATAAATTTTCCCACTATGGAGGTAAGGTTTATTGGTCTATAGTTCGAAGCCAAGGACCTGTCACCTGCCTTGTAAATAAGTATTACATTTGCCATTTTCCACTTATCAGGCACTATGCCAGTTTGCAGTGATATGTTGAAAAGATTAGCCAAAGGAATGCTAAGTTCCTCTTTACATTCTTTTAACACCCTTGCAAACAGTTCATCAGGGCCTGGGGATTTGATAGGTTTTAGTTTCTCTATTTGTCTGAGGACCATGTCACTAGTTACTGCAATCGTGCATAGTTTATTATCGTCCTGTTCTACATAATCTGTTATTTCAGAAATTTCGCTAGTATTTTCCTAGGTAAAAACTAAGAGGAAGTAGGTATTGAAAATTTCACACATATCCTTATCACTGTCAGTGATCTGACCAGAGTTACTCTTAAGTGGACCTATTTTGTCCCTAAGCTTACTTCTTTATACCTGAAAGAACCCTTCTGGGTTAGTCTCAAATCCCTTGCGACCTTAGCTTCATAATCCCTTTTTGCTTTTCTTATTCCTTTTTTTTTATTTCTCTCTTTAATTGAATACATTTATTTCTTAACTGCCCTTCCCCTCTTCTGATACGCCTATATATGCCTCTCTTTTGACCAATGAGATATTTTAATCTATTGTTCATCCATTTGGGATCATTTTCTTGAGATCTAATTTCCCTACTCAGACAAAAGTTGTCTGGGCAGCTAGAACTATGCTCTGAAAAGCGTCATAATGGCAACCAAGATCACCTACCTGACCCACAGTCAGGTCATCCCACTTTAGCCCACCCAGATAATTTTTCAGTCCCTTGAAATCGGCCAAGCAAAAATCTGGGACAGAGATTTGATTACAATTATCTGGGTAATTCCATGATATATTGAAATTAAGTGATTTGTGATCACTTTGCTCAAGCTCATCATTAACCTCAAGATTATTAATTAGTGATTCTTTGTTGGCAAGAACCATGTCAAGCAGATTGTTTCCTCTAGTTGGTTCTGTCACAAACTGCTCTAAAAAGCAATCCTGAACTGCACCAAGAAAGTCACTAGACTCAAGATTTCCTGTCATATTGTTCCAATCAATTTGTCTAAAGTTAAAATCTCCCGTTAACACAACATTTTCATATCTAGATGCCTTATGAATTTCGTCCCATAACAGCTTACTGCGCTCCCTATCAAGGTTTGGGGGCCTATGAATCACACCCAAAATTAATTTGTCACGACTCTCGAGAAACTGTAGCCAAATAGATTCTGTGTTCGATGTTTCTAATCTTATATTATGTCTAAGACAACAATTTAAATTATCTCTGACAAACATCGCCACTCCACTACCCTTCCTGTTGATCCTATCAGTGTGGAATTGTTTATAACCCTGTTGCATTGAGAAGGCATTTCTCTATCTTTCAGGTTGAACCAGGTCTCTGTTATACCCATAACATCTATATTACCTGCACCTGCAAGTAATCTTAGCTCATCTATCTTATTTCTTAGACTCCTTCTATTTGTATAGTAATCCTTAAGGGAGCTAAGCTAATCACTCGTTGCCCTCTACTATCTCTCTTTGTTTGTTGATCAATTGATTTGGCTTTACTAGCAACTTTATTTTGAATATTGTCTTTTAAACATCACTGAGGTTTCCCGGTAATATCTGCTGTTTTAACCCTAATACTGCAGCCTGATTGTTTCCCACAAACACCCATACTTCTATAATCTATCAGCTTAAATTCCTAGACAAGTCATCAATTACCCTCTCAATCGAATAGGCTAATGTAACAACTCCAGCCCCAGAGAGATGAACCCCATCCTTTGCATATATATCACGTTTACCATAGATTATGTCCCAGTTATCAATGAATGGGATTGCAAGTTCCTTGCAGTACCTGTCTAGCCAGCAATTTATACCAATTGCCCTAGACATCCATTCATTGCCCACTCCCTTTCCAGGCAAGATGCTACATATGACTGGGATTCCTCCCTTAGACCTGACTACTTCTATGGCTGACCTGTACTTATCCAGCAACTCCTGTCTCCTGCCCTTCTCAATGTCATTACCCCCAGTACCAAGACATAATGGGCTTGTTCCCATTACCTGACATAATATTATCCAACCTGCTGACTATGTCACCAACACCAGCTCCTGGAAGGCACACCCTGTGACCTTTCTATCTCCGTTACAGAAAGCACAGTCCATATATCTTACCTGAGAATCTCCTACAAATAAAATATTCTTACCTTGATTAGCAGGGAAATCAGTGGTACCTTCAACCTCACTAACCACTGAAGTGCACTCATCCTGGAGAACAGAGAATCGATTTCTTACCTTGACATCTTCTCTGTTAACCCTCCTTATCTTCTTTCTTTTTGAACTGTGAACCACTTGCCACTTAAAGTGGCTGCCACTCTCACTGCTGGTGACCATTTCCTCCTTACCAGCTAAATCCTTCTCACACTCACTCCCAAACTTATCTAGGTGAAGCTTCAGCCTCCTAATTTCTTCCTGAAGAAGTAGAACCTCCTTCTTCAATACCTGAAGCTGAGATTCTAAAACACTACAACAAGCCATGGTGCTTGGTAACAGCCCACACTAACTCCAAGAGTGCTTAGGACAGGTATGACCACATGTGACCACTAACCTCAGCGTACTGTGTTGTATCTTTAAAATTATTTGGATGGCTGGTCTGCAATTGAACAATTCTTGCAGACCTAGTCTTATTTCCTTCAGACCAAAATAACCTTTGTGGTGTTTATTAGATAGGCACTCCACCGTTTTACAGCTTAATTTATTCTGTTCAATGGCACTCAACACCTAGTCTGATCCATCCAGATCATATTTATTACTTAAAGCTTTAAGAGTGCTCTCTAGTTTAACTCTAATCTGCTGTAAATTTTTGTGATCTGGAGTTTTTAAAATATAATAATAGTTACTATATCCAGCTTACTTTGTTCTAGATTGCCAACAAGTCAACTGCTTCTTTGTAAGAGTCATCTACATTGGAAAAAGCTTGTATGAGCATGAGGGCATCTCCTCTTATCTGTCCTTTGAGGTAAAATCATTTAGTAACACACAGCAGGTCATTCCTATTATGCACAGCTGCTTTAAAAATCGACCAAAACTCTTTTTAGTTTTCTCCAGGATTAAATACAGGTAAACATAATTCTGAGAGTTTTGGCAAAGACATCTTATTTACATTAATAGGCTGACTAACTGCCTGGTTTACCTTTTAATTTATTCAGAGACTTACCTTTACAGGGCCAAATTTTTTCTTCTAATTCATGATATTAATTAAAATATCCATTTCTTTTTCATCTGCACAATTTACCAGTAGATCTCCTTCACATTTTTTGTAAAATAATTAGTATGACTTATATCTATTTCTTAAAGCATCTAAATACAATTTTTAATCGTCAGTATTCACAGTTTCCTGATTCATTGAATCCAAGCATTTATTGTATGCCTTGGTTACATGATCTTTCCTAGTCTGTAATGATCCTTTCTTTGCTATAAAATCCATGGGCTTGCCAGCTACATTAACTTCATTAGTTTCATCCATGGTTCAGTATATTAAATTCAGCTTAATTAATAAACACTGATTATACACTTAATTATTCACTTTAAGGTAAATATTACAACTTACCCTTGAATAAATCCTAGCCACGCTTAACTTAGCAATTTAATATTGTACAAATACACATCAATAGAAATCCTAACCACACTTAACTTAGCAAATTAATATTGTACAAATACACATCAATACAAATCCTAGCCACAATTAACTTAGCAAATTAATATTGCACAAATACACATCAATACAAATCCTAGCCACACTTAGCAAATTAATATTGTACAAACACACATTAATAGAAATCCTAGTAACATTTGGCTTAGCAAAATTAATATTGTGGTAATTATAATCCACTACACAATTAAGTAAATTTGTGGACCCAACATTCGCTTCCTTCAGTCATGTCACTTATAATTATTAGTAATTAATTCACTAATTACATCCAGTTCGAAGGATTAAATTACCTGCATGAACCTCATTATATTCATACCAGTAATTTAATGAAGGCAACAAAGACAACTATTTCTTACCAATTGTTATAATTCTGAGGCATGTAGGAACATATTGAGACACCCTCGGTCACAAAGATAATGTCTCCCTTTGACACCCACTACCCTCATACATTCCCATATCTACTCTGGATCTATAAATATTAACATCAAATTTAATATGCACAATCAGTAATTCTAGTAATAATATTTACATTAAAATTATGTGGACTGTATAATTTGGTAGACTGATGGAAGGAGGGAAATGCATGTATTTATACATCATATGAGAAAATATTTATATGTTGCCACCACTGGCCAAATTTGTCTGGAGGTCGCCTGGCGCAGCTAGATCACCCACAACCCCTGCCTAGATATGAGGAACCTAACTAGCCAGAAGTTCAACATATAAAGTGCAGTGTACTGAGCTGTGGGTGTTGATGGCTCCCTTTCAACATCTAATTTCTAAGTCCTGCCAAATCGTTGGTTTCGCACATTCTGTAGAACTGTAACTTCGGTTCTGCTTGCTCCTGTTTGAGAGACTTAAACCCCACATAGCCTCCAGAGCCTCTGAAGAAGTCCCTCAACTTTCAGTGTCGTCTTGGTCCTCCAGTTCCAATATGGCGTCCTCTCTCCACAGGACACTACTTGTTTGCTGGTTCCCTTTTTAATTCTCAAATTAATTTTAACCAACAATAATGCATTTCATTGAATTACATGCTAAAATGCACTATGGTTGTGGAAAATTAAAAATTTTCCACAGGTTATAGAGCAGGTAAACATGCCAGTTGTTAAAAGAATTTAGTCCTTGTTACTGAACACATGTGTTAAAAATTTGAAACCAATTGAATGTGGCATTCCCAAGTCAAACAAAATAAAAATCTATAAGTTATAGGGAGGAAAACTAGAAAAAAATTAAGCAGCCTTTTAAAAGTAGCACTTCTGGAATTTCTAATTAATAACTAATTCTAAATAATGTTTTTTCACCTATTTTGGACAGGTGTGCAAGGATGATGAGGGACGTACAGGATCATCTGAATGATGTAACCTGGAGACATGCATCCCTGTCCCTCCTCTGTCTACTGTCTGTTTGCTGGAGTCCTGTGGGTGAGTTGCACATTAACCCATTAACTGTCCAAATATAGATCTATGTTCTTACCACTAGCACTCTGAACGTAGCTCTACGTTTTATTTTTTCTGGCTTTAAATTTGCCGCGATAGGCCTGAGCGGCCTAGACACAAGAGAATGGGTCTGCGCACCATGTGAAAAAATCGGTGATGCCTGGGTACCACATGGTAGCACCAGTTACATTCAGCTCCATCTTGGGTCAACATCATGACACGTTCTAGTGATTCACTCACGTCTTGTGGTATTAACACTCTTATTCCAGGAAAGTGGTGCAGAACGTGAGTTTAGTGGATCTGACACCGATGTGGCCACTAATGATCAAGGAATTAGTGAAAATATCGACGATAACCCAGAGGACCCTCAGCCCATCATCTCTGGGGTGGCCAGTGTGGCCATGCCAGACCCCCAGCCAAGCACTTCTGGGGTGACCAGTGTGGCCACACTAGATCCTGGGCCAAGCACTTCTGGGGTGACCAGTGTGGCCACACCAGATCCTGGGCCAAGCACTTCTGGGGTGACCAGTGTGGCCACACCAGATCCTGGGCCAAGCACTTCTGGGGTGACCAGTGTGGCCACACCAGATCCTGGGCCAAGCACTTCTGGGATGGGCAGTGTGGCCACATAAGACTCTGGGCCAAGCACCTCTGGAGTGGCCACTATTACTACCCATAAGCAACTACGCAAGAGAAAACTATCATTTCCTCGTGGTTTCAGTGATAGTGAAAGTGACGATGAGATTGATTTTATGCCAATAGAAGATTTGTCTAGTGATAGTGATATTCATTATTCACCAGTGAAGCGTACTTTTAGGCATCTTAGCCTGCGTTCAGGGATCATTTGGTTGATTATGCAGCGCCACTACTTGCACTCGTGTCTGACTGGAAGCTTGGAGGGCTGGAAAAACTGCAAAACGAAGCAATGAGGATCATCCTAGGATGCCCTCGTACTGCCAAAATTTTAAATATGCGGAAAGAACTTAATATTCCAAGCATTAGAGATCGTTTTACTGAAAGAAATATCCTTATTGGGGTCAATATGCTTAGGCTAGCCCATTCAAACCCCTGCACAGAAGCCCTCCAAACTTTCCTCAGCACTGGTGAACATCCTTCCAGATGGATCGAAAAAACTGGAACCGACCTCCGCATGAACCAGCTACATGATCTATATCAAGTTGGACAACAGAGACATTTCCCTGCTCCATGGGATATTACCCCATTCCAAACTACCATTCCTCCATTTCCCCCCAAAACTCTTCTTAAATCACAACCAAAGCTTCGTCTTGAAGCCAAACATGATGCCTTAAGCTGTATTGATAACTTAGTCACACAGAACAATCTTTCACAAATTATTTACGTCGATGGTTCTGTTCACCAGTCCACTGGTGCAGCTGGTAGTGCTGCTGTTGTCACACAGAGTGATGGCTCTCATAAAGAAATTGGAGCACGCATCAATAACTGGGCCTCTACCCTTCAAACAGAACTGTTTGCCATACTCCTTGCACTCAAATGTGTCCATGTATCTAAGGTTGACAGTTTAATTGTAACTGATTCTCTGTCATCCATAAATGCTCTCAACTCATTAAGTATAAATTGTGGCATGCTTTTGTCAGAAGCCAGACATAGATATGGTAAGATTGTGGACAGTGGAGTCAGAGTGCACATGCTGTGGATTCCATCTCACATTGGTCTTCAGATGCATGATAGAACTGATAAATTGGCTAAGCTGTATGCTTTCAAAGAGGGAGTAGATTACAATCTTGGG
Organism: Cherax quadricarinatus; assembly: GCF_038502225.1. NCBI lineage: Eukaryota > Metazoa > Arthropoda > Malacostraca > Decapoda > Parastacidae > Cherax > Cherax quadricarinatus. The sequence continues at coordinate 18,546,682 of NC_091358.1, read as the reverse complement.
TTGTCAGTTAGCAGTTTGAGAACAATAATACGAAAAGAACTTCAAATGAACTTTATTGACTTAAGACTTAGGGAGATTGACACAAGTCAGTCCATCTATCATCATTCCATCATGCAGGAGGAGCCACATGTCTATGGTGCATCCAACAAGATAAGCAGACTCTTGGATGTCACTACTGCCCGGCTCCGGCTGGGTTACAAGTATCTTTGACAGGTTAAATCACCACCACCAGATGTAGACCAAACGAAATGTAAACTTTGCCAGATGGACTATTGTCACACATTGCGTCATTATGTACTGGAGCGTGATCAAATTAATGAATTTAGAAACAACTCACTCAGAAGTGTTCAAGAAATGGCTAAGTATTTTATCCACAGTGGTATATTGCAGACCATTCTGGAGAAATACCCTGACTTTGCTAGCTGTAAATAAAGCATTACCACATGTGTGCATGTGTGTGTGTGTGTGTGTGTGTGTGTGTGTGTGTGTGTGTGTGTGTGTGTGTGTGTGTGGGTGTGTGTGAGGGTGTGTGTGTGTGTGTGTGTGTGTGTGTGTGTGTGTGTGTGTGTGTGTGCGTGCGTGTGTGTGTGTGGGTGTGTGTGAGGGTGTGTGTGCGGGTGTGTGTGAGGGTGTGTGTGTGTGTGTGTGTGTGTGTGTGTGTGTGTGTGTGTGTGTGTGCGTGTGTGGGTGTGTGTGTGCGTGTGTGGGTGTGTGGGTGTGTGTGTGTGTGTATGTGTGTGTGGGTGTGTGTGAGGGTGTGTGTGAGGGTGTGTGTGTGGGTGTGTGTGTGAGGGTGTGTGTGTGTGGGTGTTGGTGTGTGTGTGTGGGTGTGTGTGTGTGGGTGTGCGTCCTTGTGTGTATGCATATATTTGTACGCTCGTGTGCACATGTCCGTGCGTGCGCCCTCGTGTGTGTATGTGCGCGCGCGCGCTAGTGTGGGTGTATGATCCACTTAATATTTGTATTTATAACTCATTACAATTGTGACCAGGTGTGGACGTATCAGTGGTTCATTACTTTGTAATTTGTTCATGACTGTAACCATGTATAGGAGTGAAGCTGATTCATTACCTCTGTAACTTGCCATGATTAGTGACCAGATCTACCTGGAGTTCATTACCTTTGTAACTAGTTCAGCTGTCATAACTTTGGGGTCCAGTCACTGGACCCATTATGTACCTTTGTAATCTTTTGACTACCGCCCACAGGATGGGTATGGGGTGCATAAAGATATTAAACTAAAGTGTGTGTGTGTGTGTGTGTGTGTACTCACCTAGTTGTACTCACCTAGTTGAGGTTGCGGGGGTCGAGTCCGAGCTCCTGGCCCCGCCTCTTCACTGATCGCTACTAGGTCACTCTCCCTGAGCCGTGAGCTTTATCGTACCTCTGCTTAAAGCTATGTATGGATCCTGCCTCCACTACATCGCTTCCCAAACTATTCCACTTACTGACTACTCTGTGGCTGAAGAAATACTTCCTAACATCCCTGTGATTCATCTGTGTCTTTAGCTTCCAACTGTGTCCCCTTGTTACTGTGTCCAATCTCTGGAACATCCTGTTTTTGTCCACCTTGTCAATTCCTCTCAGTATTTTGTATGTCGTTATCATGTCCCCCCTATCTCTCCTGTCCTCCAGTGTCGTCAGGTTGATTTCCCTTAACCTCTCCTCGTAGGACATACCTCTTAGCTCTGGGACTAGTCTTGTTGCAAACCTTTGCACTTTCTCTAGTTTCTTTACGTGCTTGGCTAGGTGTGGGTTCCAAACTGGTGCCGCATACTCCAATATGGGCCTAACGTATACGGTGTACAGGGTCCTGAACGATTCCTTATTAAGATGTCGGAATGCTGTTCTGAGGTTTGCTAGGCGCCCATATGCTGCAGCAGTTATTTGGTTGATGTGCGCTTCAGGAGATGTGCCTGGTGTTATACTCACCCCAAGATCTTTTTCCTTGAGTGAGGTTTGTAGTCTCTGACCCCCTAGACTGTACTCCGTTTGCGGCCTTCTTTGCCCTTCCCCAATCTTCATGACTTTGCACTTGGTGGGATTGAACTCCAGGAGCCAATTGCTGGACCAGTTCTGCAGCCTGTCCAGATCCCTTTGTAGTTCTGCCTGGTCTTCGATCGAGTGTATTCTTCTCATCAACTTCACGTCATCTGCAAACAGGGACACCTCAGAGTCTATTCCTTCCGTCATGTCGTTCATGTGTGTGTGTGTGTGTGTGTGTGTGTGTGTGTGTGTGTGTGTGTGTGTGTGTGTGTGTGTGGTGTGTGTGACTCAACAATCAATATTTGCACCAATAACTCATTACAGTTGTGACCGGGTGTGGAAGTGTGAATTGCTCATTACTCTATAATTTGTTCATGATTGTAGCCAAAGTATAAACGTAAGTAACCATTCTACAGAATTCATTACCTTTGTAACTTGTGAGCTCATTACCTTTGTACCTAGTTCAGCTATCAAAACTTTGGGGGCCCAGTCCCTGGACCCATTACGTACCTCTGTAATCTGTAAATACCTTTGTAACTTGTCATGATTGTGACCAGACTTACCTGGAGTTCATTACCTTTGTAAATTGTGAGTTCATTACCTTTGTAAATTGTGAGTTCATTACCTTTGTAAATTGTGAGTTCATTACCTTTGTAAATTGTGAGTTCATTACCTTTGTAAATTGTGAGTTCATTGCCTCTGTAACTTGCTCAGCTATCAAAACTTTGGAGTCCAGTCCCTGGACCAATTATGTACCTCTGTAATCTTTTGACTACCGCCCACAGGATGGGTATGGGGTGCATAATAAACATATTAAACTAACTAACGTTCAGGGAGTGTGCCATATGCAATCCCCAAGGGTCATGGCAGGTCACGATCCAAAACCCCGGCCACTGATAGTGATAGACTGATAGTGATAATGATGGAGAATATGCAGGGATGGAGGAAGAGGAGGTGGTGGTGGGCACGGTGCCTGGAGCACATGGCGCAGTGGGTGGACAGACAAAGGACAGCCTGGCACCCCCTCAGCCATGTGCTGCCTCCACTCCTGTCCCTCCTCCTGCTCCCCCTCACTCCATGCCACAGGTCCACCCTGCATTATGTGATCGTGAGTGCCACAACCTTTTGATTTTGATGCGAGTAGCAGTGGTATCCTTCCAGAATGTTGCACAACGAATGAGTCTACAGAGTTAGACTTTTGCAAATTATACTTTGACGAGCCTCTAATGAACTTTATAGTGACCCAGACGAACAATTATTACCGCTATATCATGGACAACACAGTGGTTGCAGAATCGTCACGGCTGCGTAGGTGGAAAGATACAACTGTAGCTGAAATGTATTTATTCCTCGCAACTGTCATGCTTATGCCACATACATATAAATAAAATATAGCGCAGTACTGGTCCACAGACTGCTTCATCAGTACTCCTGTATTCTGTGACCTCCTTCCCTGCAACAGATTCACTCTGTTGCTACGAATATTGCACTTCTCAGAAAGGAATAGGCCCAACAGTAATGACCTTCTATACAAAATCCGGGAAGTGTTTATGTATATGAAGCAGAAATTCAGTGCATATTTTTATCCCTTCAAGAACATTGTTGTCGACTAGTCATTGATTCTGTTCAAGGGACGCTTGTTATTTAAGCAATATATACCGAGCAAACGTAATCGCTTTGGTATAAAACTTTCTGTTATGTGTGACTGTGAGAGTGGTCTTGTGTTGGATGTTATTGTATACACCGGGAGAAACACACTTGATGATGACAGACGGATGTTAGGCATTTCTGGTGATGTTCGCAAGATGATGGAACCATACCTGGGCAAGGGTCATACACTGTATACAGACAACTGGTATACAAGCCCTATGCTCGCTGATTTCCTACGTGTGAACAATACTGATATATGTGGAACAGTGAGAAGGAATAGAAAGCATATGCCAAGGTTTAGTGGAGGAAATGTTGAAGATGCAGTACAAGTGTTTCATGTTAATGACATCATGGCACTGACGTGGCATGAAACGAGATGGTACAAACAATGTGAACTGGGACACCAATGAACGTATTGTCAAGCCAGCTGTTATGGTCGACTACACGAACATTATGCGACTAGTCGACAACTGTGGTATGATGATAGGGTTTGTTGACTGTGTGCGTAGGAGTCGCAAGTGGTATATAAAACTTTTTTTCCACCTTGTAGACATTGCAGTGCTCAATGCATTCAATATGTACGAAATAAAGACTGGAAAACGACAACGTTTCACAGAATTCTCCCTGAATGTCATAAAGCATATAGCAAAAATGTATGGTACCACACCTGTTCCTGCCCATCAACAGCGACATGTCCCCCGACCACAACCACATCTACAGCCAGTTGGGGAAGTACCAGACCGAATCATCCCTAAATGTCACTACCTGGTACCAGTACCACCTACCCCAAAGAAGAAGTATTCGCAGAAAAAGTGTTTTGTGTGTGCTACCACCACAAAACGACCCCAAAAGCGGAAGGACACACGATTCATGTGTCACCAGTGTGGGGTGGCACCAGTGTGGGGTGGCACCAGTGCGGGGTGGCACCAGTGCGGGGTGGCACTCTGTATGAATCCATGCTTTATAGAGTATCATACAATGGTGGAGTTCTAGACACATCAGTGGGACATGTAAATACTTGTATATAGTTGTAGATAATAGAATGTGATTCAGCCAGGTGTGCAAAATCACCTGTCAGTCTATCAGTGTGTACTTGAGTGTTTGTGACAATATGATAATAATTTCGCATATAATATTGGTGTATAATCAACAATTGGCATTGAAATCAAAAGATTTACTATAAAACATAATTATCATATCATAAAAACCTAGAAAATTAAAAAAATGGATAAAAAAAACAGTAAATATGTAGAATTTCTGCAATCGGCAGCGCTCCATGTTGCCATCAGGTGATCATCAAGTGCTAACTTCTCCGCCTCAGCGCTCCATGTTGCCATCAGGTGATCATCAAGTGCTAACTTCTCCGCCTCAGTGCTCCATGTTGCCATCAGGTGATCATCAAGTTCCAACTTCTCCGCCTCAGTGCTCCATGTTGCCATCAGGTGATCATCAAGTGCTAACTTCTCCGCCTCAGTGCTCCATGTTGCCATCAGGTGATCAAGTGCTAACTTCTCCGCCTCAGTGCTCCATGTTGCCATCAGGTGATCACCAAGTTCCAACTTCTCCACCTCAGTGCTCCATGTTGCCATCAGGTGATCACCAAGTTCCAACTTCTCCGCCTCAGCGCTCCATGTTGCCATCAGGTGATCACCAAGTTCCAACTTCTCCGCCTCAGTGCTCCATGTTGCCATCAGGTGATCATCAAGTGCTAACTTCTCCGCCTCAGTGCTCCATGTTGCCATCAGGTGATCACCAAGTTCCAACTTCTCTGCCTCAGTGCTCCATGTTGCCATCAGGTGATCACCAAGTTCCAACTTCTCCACCTCAGCGCTCCATGTTGCCATCAGGTGATCACCAAGTTCCAACTTCTCCGCCTCAGTGCTCCATGTTGCCATCAGGTGATCATCAAGTGCTAACTTCTCCACCTCAGTGCTCCATGTTGCCATCAGGTGATCACCAAGTTCCAACTTCTCCGCCTCAGCGCTCCATGTTGCCATCAGGTGATCACCAAGTTCCAACTTCTCCGCCTCAGTGCTCCATGTTGCCATCAGGTGATCATCAAGTGCTAACTTCTCTGCCTCAGTGCTCCATGTTGCCATCAGGTGATCACCAAGTTCCAACTTCTCTGCCTCAGTGCTCCATGTTGCCATCAGGTGATCATCAAGTGCTAACTTCTCCGCCTCAGTGCTCCATGTTGCCATCAGGTGATCACCAAGTTCCAACTTCTCCGCCTCAGTGCTCCATGTTGCCATCAGGTGATCATCAAGTGCTAACTTCTCCGCCTCAGTGCTCCATGTTGCCATCAGGTGATCACCAAGTTCCAACTTCTCCGCCTCAGTGCTCCATGTTGCCATCAGGTGATCATCAAGTGCTAACTTCTCCGCCTCAGTGCTCCATGTTGCCATCAGGTGATCATCAAGTGCTAACTTCTCCGCCTCAGTGCTCCATGTTGCCATCAGGTGATCATCAAGTGCTAACTTCTCCGCCTCAGTGCTCCATGTTGCCATCAGGTGATCACCAAGTTCCAACTTCTCCGCCTCAGTGCTCCATGTTGCCATCAGGTGATCATCAAGTGCTAACTTCTCCGCCTCAGTGCTCCATGTTGCCATCAGGTGATCATCAAGTGCTAACTTCTCTGCCTCAGTCCTCCATGTTGCCATCAGGTGATCACCAAGTTCCAACTTCTCCGCCTCAGTGCTCCATGTTGCCATCAGGTGATCATCAAGTGCTAACTTCTCCGCCTCAGTGCTCCATGTTGCCATCAGGTGATCATCAAGTGCTAACTTCTCCGCCTCAGTGCTCCATGTTGCCATCAGGTGATCACCAAGTTCCAACTTCTCCGCCTCAGTGCTCCATGTTGCCATCAGGTGATCACCAAGTTCCAACTTCTCCGCCTCAGCGCTCCATGTTGCCATCAGGTGATCACCAAGTTCCAACTTCTCCGCCTCAGTGCTCCATGTTGCCATCAGGTGATCATCAAGTGCTAACTTCTCCGCCTCAGTGCTCCATGTTGCCATCAGGTGATCACCAAGTTCCAACTTCTCCGCCTCAGTGCTCCATGTTGCCATCAGGTGATCATCAAGTGCTAACTTCTCCGCCTCAGTGCTCCATGTTGCCATCAGGTGATCACCAAGTTCCAACTTCTCCGCCTCAGTGCTCCATGTTGCCATCAGGTGATCATCAAGTGCTAACTTCTCCGCCTCAGTGCTCCATGTTGCCATCAGGTGATCATCAAGTGCTAACTTCGAAGGCTCATGTCTCCGTAAGTACTGACCCTATTTTTTTTTATCCTATGTCACGTAGAAAAATGCACTATTTATTTCTATATATATATATATATATAAAAAATTATTTTTCAAAATATTCGGAGCACTAGCGGTAAGAACGTAGATCTACGTGTGGACAGTTAACTGCTTAATATTTACAGAAAATAATTTTTTGTAATAATTTGTAAACCTTCACATATGTGTATTATTACTGTAAATCATAAAATGTATAACATTATTAGAATAAATCTAATATAGTAATATGTCATAGAGTCTATAGTTAATAGGCATCAACATTTAAGAAAGTTTACATATGCCATATTTTTCGGCATATAAGGCGCGCTCTTTTCTCTCACAAAAGGTCATAAAATCAGCCTGCGCCTTATATGCTCTAGGCTAGTCTTTGGGTTGTACTATGAGTTGTTTTCTAACGTTACAACTGATTGGAAACATCGTCTAATGTCTCATAAGATCGTGTGCTTTATTTGGGAAGAAATGCTGTACAGTTGGGGGGCCCAGGATATGGAGTAACAGGTAGTGAGAGGAAAGAGTGAAAAGACGGCGAGAGAAAGAAAGGAATAAGCCAGATAAAGAGGAAAATAGGCAATAAAAAAGATACTATATTTGCAGAGAGACTCTTATGTGTGATGTTTCGTCCAGGACTGGACTACGCTAAGTACATGGAATATCTGTTGAAAACTGTATAAAATACGACACTTTGAAGACTGAAACTTGTTCAACAGTTATGTATCTTTTCGAAACGTTTCGCCCACACCGTAGGCTTCTTCAGTCAAATACAAAGGGAGCAGTAGATATGAAATAAAGGTGATGCAATCAGTCCAGCAGTGTGAAGGTTCAAGGGCCCTTCAAACCCTCAGAGAACTTTCGAGCTCCCCCCCCCCTTCCTCCTTATGAAGAGAAAACAGAAAAATAAATTATAACAAAATAAGATATAACTGTATACTGAATATAAACATATATTTTTAAATATAAAACAATTAAACAGAAAAGTGTCCTAACTGAATCAAATGATGTAAGATTAAATAAATAAATCAAATGAACGAGCTTAATATGTACAGAAAGATCTTTCGAGTCCGCTGATGTTATGGTGCACAGGAATAACTAGAGTGTAATGGGACGCTGGAGATAGAGTAAGAGGTTACAGGTTGTCGTGACTGTTACAATGCTTATGAAGGTACATAGCTAGCAGCGTAGGTAACAGTTCCCGGCCGTAGTAGGCAACTGGAAATCGGCAACAGAGTATAAAGGATACGGCCAGTTCCTCTGTGTTGCTGAGATAGGGGCTCTGTCCTTGTGGTATAGAGAAAGTTCTCAAGTAAGACTGATGACCTGCTCAGAAGTAATGTAACAACAGAGTTTCTCGTGATGATGCAGGAGTATAAGAAGGAAAGACAGAGGAACAGATGAGGCCTTTGACAAGATCGTAGACCTTCACAGAAGTGTTCTCATACCGTAGTAGACGGGTAGACCAGACGTGGAGGAACAACAGAGCTCTCAAGTTTACGGATTCTTCTGTTTCTGACCTATTATTAGATCAATGCTGCTCGTCTTACATCTGGTGGGTGACCCTAACCATCAGGCAAGGCTGAGAAAAAACATAAAAAGGAAATTACTAGCCGGATGAGGAGTAATTCATATGATAGGCTGAAGGCCTTTTAAAAAAAAATAATGACTAAATATTGTCTTATAACGTAATTTACCTAAGTCTGGACAAAAGGTAAAAAGAACTAGCAAGAATATAACTCTTGTCCATGAAATTATGAAAAGCAAAAACTGAACATTAAATATTCAAGAATGGAGCTACAGACATGAGAGCAGGAAGCCAATTGGCTATTCAGTCCGCAAGGATCCCTTGTTGCCTCTCACCCGTTGAGTGAGGAAGGGGGGTACGGTAACTGCTCACATACCCCTTTCTGAACAGGTATACTACCAGTCATACTTCATCAGTCATTCAGTCTTCCACTCTTATTTAATAAGTTTTTCCCTCACAGTCAACCTTGGGAGAAAAAGTATTTGAGGTGGTGAGTCCCTCAGCCTGGAGAAGAGTTGAGCTCCATGGAGCTGAACTGCAAAGTTTGTAGTTTGAGGGACTTCCAACATCCATATCTTCTGCAATCACATCTTCAACCATCTCTTGGTTGTGTTCAGTCTTGTTGTCACTCAGAAACTTATGAACTATGACCCGTATAGCTTGCCAGGCATTCTGTTCAACTCCAGCCATTTTGTGTGCCAACTCTTTAGTTGCCAACATCCACCTAATCTGTTGTTCAACAAATATGTCAGCTGAGGGTCTGGCTACAAATAATGCTATGCATATTATATAATTAAGTTTTAAGGCATCTTACCACACTGACTGTGGTCATTGTGGAAAGATCTGCCTCATACACCACTGACTGTGGTCAGTAATGTTCAAGATCTGCCTCACACACCACTGACTGTGGTCAGTAATGTTCAAGATCTGCCTCACACACCACTGACTGTGGTCAGTAATGTTCAAGATCTGCCTCATACATCACTGACTGTGGTCAGTAATGTTCAAGATCTGCCTCATACATCACTGACTGTGTTCAGTTATATTGATAATGATTGTTGCAGTAATATACAGAGGCATCGTTGATAAAACAATTTCCAGAACATCAGTCAGTTATCTCAAATGTAGACTACAATATTTTTTATTATCTTATTTCTTTGTATTGTTTTGCATACACGATACCTCACGGATCATTACGATTCCAAAATGCTTCTGGATATTAGTACAGGATATCATTCTTCTTCTGTGTACTAGTATATGAGTTGTCTTGAGTATGTAATCTACCCCAGTCTTTGTCAGCCAGTCTGTTATATATAATAATAATATATCTTTATTTACTCCCAGTACGTGTACAAGGTATACAGACCATAGCTGACATCAGTGACATACTACTATATAGAAAGTCCCTTGTTATGCAGAACTTTTCGAGCAAATTAGGTCCTTGTCCCAGGATGCGACCCACACTAGTCGACTAACTCCTAGGTACCCATTTTACTGATGGGTGAGCATAGACAACCGGTGTAAAGAAACACGCCCAGTGTTTCTACCCTCGCTGGGAATCGAACGCAGCCCCTCACCGCGTGAAGCGAAAGCTTCAGCAATCAGGCCACGGGGCTGCGCTGCTTTTTATCAGCAGTGTAGAGAAGTGATAACAGTGTGTAATAAATGAATCTGAAACAACTTGTAGCTCACATGAACCTTGAATCACTATTATACACGAAGTAAATCATCATTATGTTTCTCATTTTTCTGTTGTCAGGAAACAAAAACGGAATAGAATGTATCTTGTATATATGTTACTGTTACCGGTTTCATTGTATATATGTTACTGTTACCGGTATCATTGTATATATGTTACTGTTACCGGTATCATTGTATATATGTTACTGTTACCGGTATCATTGTATATATGTTACTGTTACCGGTATCATTGTATATATGTTACTGTTACCGGTATCATTGTATATATGTTACTGTTACCGGTATCATTGTATATATGTTACTGTTACCGGAATCATTGTATATATGTTACTGTTACCGGTATCATTGTATATATGTTACTGTTACCGGTATCATTGTATATATGTTACTGTTACCGGTATCATTGTATATATGTTACTGTTACCGGTATCATTGGCCTAGCTACCTGGTTTCAGACTAACCTCTGTAATTAGAAAGGAAATATTACACCAGAACGAAGTGTTAGGATACACAGAAGGTGGAAAAGCGTTCATGGGACATAAAAGTTAGACGAACAATCCTTATTGTAAAATAACAGACTCCAAGTTCACATCCTGGGTCGACGTTGTCTACCAACCTACCAGTGAGAGGCAATATCCATTATTTCCTCTAAATTCTGCAGAAGTAACGGAAACTTGTGTTAACAAACGCCAGCAAAATAAACAATGGTACGGGTGGGATTAGAACTCACGGCAAGAGAGTTGTAAAAGTTCAGGCCAGTGCGCAAGCCACTGGCCCAGCTGGCTACAATAAGATTTATCCAGCTTATACATTATAGGAAGGTCAGCATAGGCACCACTGTGATCACAAATGTAAGATTTTACAGATGAATCTCCCGCCAGCGAACTCTAGCTCATGTCCCCTCAAAGCCGCCATCATGGCTCACGAAATCGTGAATCATTCATTCTTTTCTAAAACAATAAAAAATACTTCATTTCATTCTTCTTCTTTTTGGTGTGTTGTTCATCCTTGTTTAACAAGATAATTAATTTTGCAAATTATAGTCAAGGTAAATAATGAATCCTTGACAATATGATAATGCTATATTGAGGTGTTTATTAACATAGCAGCACGCCATAGTACGAGTTACAACCTACCATTATGTGTTATGGATTAATGCAAATGTCTTGTACTGCTACTATTCACACACACCCACACGTGTGTGTGTGTCGTCAGGGTACACCCACAGGGTGTGTACCCTGACGATACTAGAGAACAGGAGGGATAGGAGAGGAGATGATAATGACATATAAATAAATGAGAGAAATTGACAAGGTGGACAGGGCCAGAATGTTTCAGAGATGGGACACAGCAACAAGGGGACACAACCGGTACATGTTAGGAAGTATTTTATCGGCCTTAGAGTTGTCAGAAGAGGTATGATAAGGCTCTTGAAGCGAGGAGAGAGTGGATCTAGTGACGACTAGAGAAAAGCCACGACCACGACTCGTGAATCAATCACTGCAACCACGTACAGGTGAGTACAAACACCCACACACACACACACACAAAATGGTAACTCAGAGGAGGACTCGAAGATCCCAGGGGTCAGAGGGGACTGGCTCTGGTAGGGGGGATGGATGGAAGAGCAATACAAAAGGATGGAACAAGAGTGGGAAAGAAAACTAGGAGAGCTTGCTGCAAGAATGGGGACAGAGCTTTCTGTGAAATTGGAAAAGAGGCTGGAGGAGGAGAAGAAGCATTGGGATTCCCAAGATGAAGCTGCAGAAACCAGGAAAAACGTCCTAGTATACGAGGTAAATAGGCTAAAGCTAGCTATAGGGTTATTGACCAGAGGAGGCACAGCAGCTGAAGCTGGTACACCCCTACTGAACAAGGGTCCAAACTGGAAGGAAGGAGATATAAATTATGCTAAGGTCCTATCAGCCTTATCACCCCACCAAGCAGGGCCAAGGAATGAAGAGGGAGAACAGCTGGCAGGGGCAGGGGACAGGTCATATGCAGAGACACGACTATGCCACCAGGAGCTAGAGGAAAGAATAATGGAGAAAATGGCCATGTACCGACAGGAACCAGAGACTCAGAGGGAAAGGCAATGGGAGGAGGAGAAGACGCAGTGTTCATTCATGGGCTGCAGGAGAGTGAGGGAAGGACACACACTGAAAGACGTCAGGCAGAGAGACAGAAGACTGAGAACATCATCAAAGAAATAGTTGAAGAGGAAATGTCTGTGATTGTAAATTTTAAGACATGATGATCAGTCGTTTTCTCCCCTGAAGGGGAGAAAACGACTGATAAAGCTGATTTTTTAGGACAGAAACAATGCAGAACAGGATCCTCCATGAGAAACCACAGTTGAAGGATTCGGCAGCATACAAGAGGGTGTTCCTAGACTGGGACAGAACGAAAAAAGAACGACAGCAGCTGAGGGAGAGGACACAAAAACGAAAGGAGCTAGGAGGAGAGACAAGGACAGAATCAGCAGAGGACAACCAGAGGATAAGAACATAAGAATATAAGAAATAAGGAACACTGCAACAGGCGTACTGACCCATGCAGACTAGATCCATGTCTCCCCCCGGATTAGCCCAGTGACCCACCAAGTCTGGTCACCTCCACTCAAAGAAGGAGCATGGCACCAGACCCAGCTCTGCAACAAGAGCAAGCACACACAGAACCATCCCCAGGACCCCACAACCAATCATGGTAACTCAACACAGAACACAATCCACACCCACAGCCCCCACCCCACACTATACTGTACTATTCTGCAGTACACTGCCAGGTCCCCCACCCTCACAGACCCCCCAAAACACAGCAATGCTTATGGAATAATAAATAAGTGGGAGGAGTGGCACAAAAGAGTCAAAGAGGCATCACCAGACATCATAGCTCTCACAGAAACCAAGCTCACAGGGATGATAATAAATGCCATCTTTCCAATGAGATATCGGATCCTGAGGAAAGACAGAAGGAAAGGGGGTGGAGGAGTGGCATGGCTGGTCAAAGACCAATGGGATTTTAATGAGCTGGAGAGAGGAGACAGAGGGGAAGCAAGAGATTACATAAGATAAGATTTCGTTAGGATTTTTAACCCCGGATGGTTAGCCACCCAGGATAACCCAAGAAAGTCAGTGCGTCATAGAGGACTGTCTAACTTATTTCCGTTGGGGTCCTTAATCTTGTCCCCCAGGATGCGACCCACACCAGTCGACTAACACCCAGGTACCTATTTGCTGCTAGGTGAACAGGACAACAGGTGTAAGGAAACGTGTCGAAATGTTTCCACCCGCCGGGAATCGAACCCTGTCCCTCAGTGTGTGAAGCGGGAGCTTGAGCCACCAGGCCACCGGGCCGCTTCAGTCTGGAGGTCCCAAGGTGGCAATTGCTGTGATGTATAACCCACCACAGAACAGCAGGAGGCCAAGGCAGGAGTATGATGAGAGTAACAGAGTGATGGTTGACACGCTAGCTGTAGTGGCCAGGAGGGCACATGCAAACAGGGCAAAGCTACCACAAGGAAATCGATTGGGAGAACTTGGATCCACATGGAAGCCAAGAAACGTGGAGGGCTAAGATGATGGTGGTGGTACTGGAAAACTTCATGTACCAACATATAAGGGACACTACCAGAGAGAGAGGAGAGGATGAACCAGCGAGAATGGACGTAGTATTCACCTTGAGTAGTGCAGATATTGAGGACATCACATATGAAAGACCCCTTGGGGCCAGTGATCATGAAGTTTTAAGCTTTGAATACATAGTAGAGTTACAAATGGAGGGGAAAGCAGGAATGGCTGGACGAATGAAGCTAAACTACAAGAAAGGGGACTATGCAAGCATGAAGACCTTCCTCAAAGGGGTTCACTGGGTCAGAGAACTGGCAGGGAAGCCAGCTAATGAGATGATAGAATATATAACAATATGCAAGGAAACTGAGGAGAGGTTTGTACCCAAGGGTAACAAGAATAATGAAAAAGCCAGGATGAGCCCGTGGTTCACCCAAAGGTGCAAGGAGGCCAAAACCAAGTGTGCTAGGGAATGAAAGAAGTATAGAAGGCAAAGGACCAAGGAGAACAAGGAGACCAGTCATAGAGCCAGAAATGAATATGCACAGGTAAGACAGGAGGCCCAAAGGCAATATGAGAATGACATAACAGCGAAAGCCAAATCTGACCCAGAATTGTTGTACAGCCACATCAGGAGGAATACAACAGTCAAGGACCAGGTAATCAGGCTGAGGAAGGAAGGAGGGGAGGTCACAAAAAACGATGGTGAAGTATGTGAGGAGGTCAGCAGGAGATTCAAAGAAGTGTTCACAGAGGAGACAGTAGCGCCTCCAGAAAGGCAGAGAGGTGGGGTACATCATCAAGTGTTGGACACAATACATACAACCTAGGAAGACATGAAGAGGCTGTTAAGCGATCTAGACACCTCAAAGGTGACAGGGCCAGATAACATCTCTCCATGGGTCCTGAGAGGAGGAGCAGAGGCGCTATGTGTACCCCTAACAACAATCATCGAAACAGGGAGATGCCTGAGGCATGGAAGACAGCAAATATAGTCCCAATTTTTAAAACAGGAGACAGACTTGAAGCACTAAACTTCAGACCAGTGTCACTGACATGTATAGTATGCAAGGTCATGGACAAAATTGTCAGGAGTAGAGTGGTGGAGCACCTACAGAGGAATGAGATAATCAACAACAGCCAACATGGTTTCAGGGATGGGAAATTCTGCATCACAAACCTACTGGAGTTCTATGACAGGGTGACGGCAGTGAGACAAGAGAGAGAGGGGTGGGTAGATTGCATTTTCTTGGACTGTAAGAAGGCGCTTGACACAGTTCCACACAAGAGATTAGTGCAAAAACTGGAGGACCAGGCAGGGATAACAGGGAAGGTACTGCAATGGATCAAGGAATACCTGTGGGGAAGACAACAGCGAGTCACGGTACGTGGCGAGGTGTCAGAGTGGGCGCCGGTAACGAGCGGGGTGTCACAACGACCAGTCCTAGGACCGGTGCTGTTTCTGGTATTTGTGAATGACATGACAGAAGGAATAGACTCGGAAGTGTCCCTGTTTGCAGATGATGTGAAGTTGATGGGAAGAATTCAGTCGGATGAAGACCAGGCAGAACTACAAAGGAATCTGGACAGGATGCAGGCCTGATCCAGAAACTGGCTCCTGGATTTCAACCCCACCAAGTGCAAAGTCATGAAGAGTGGGGAAGGGCAAAGAAGACCACAGACAGTCTAGGGGGACCAGAGACTACAAACCTCGCTCAAGGAAAAGATCTTGGTGTGAGTATAACACCGGGAACATCTCCTGAAGCGCACATCAACCAAATAACTGCTGCAGCATATGGGCGCCTAGCAAACCTCAGAACAGCATTCCGACATCTAAATAAGGAATCATTCAGGATCCTGTACACTGTGTACGTTAGGCCCATATTGGAATATGCAGCGCTAGTTTGGAACCCTCACCTAGCTAAGCATGAAAGGAAACTAGAGAAAGTGCAGAGGTTTGCAACAAGACTAGTCCCGGAGCTAAGGGGTTTGTCCTACTAGGAGAGGTTAAGGGAAATCAACATGACGACACTGGAAGACAGGAGAGTTAGGGGTAATATGATAACGACATATAAAATACTGAGAAGCATAGACAAGGTGGACAGAGACAGCTGGGACACAGCAACAAGGGGTCACAGTTGGAAGCTGAAGACTCAGATGAACCACAGGGATGTTAGGTAATATTTATTCAGTCACAGAGTTGTCAGGAAGTGGAATAGCCTGGGTAGTGATGTAGTGGAGGTAGGTTCCATACATAGTTTCAAGAAGAGGTATGATAAAGCTCACGGAGCGGGAAGAGTGGCCGGGTAGCGGCCAGTTGAGGAGGCGGGGCCAGGAGCTGTGACTCGACCCCTGCAACCACAACTAGGTGAGTGCACATCCACACACACACACACACACACACACAGTCACAGTTGTCAGGAAGTAGAAAAATCAGGGTAGTGATGTAGTGGTGGCAGGATCCATACATAGCTTTAAGAAGAGGTATGATAAAGCTCATGGAGCGGGAGGAGTAACCTAGTAGCGGCCAGTGTAGAGGCGGGGCCAGGAGCTGTGACTTGGCCCCTGCAATCACAATTAGGTGAGTACACACACACACAGACACACACACACAGGATCTAGACAGGCTGCAGACCTGGTCCAGGAACTGGCTTCTGGAGTTCAACCCCACGAAGTGCAAAGTCATGAAGATTGGGGAAGGGCAAAGAAGTCCGCAGACAGAGTACAGTCTAGGGGGCCAGAGACTACAAACCTCACTCAAGGAAAAATATCTTGTGGAGAGTATAATACCAGGCACATCTCCTGAGGCGCACATCAACCAAATAACTGCTGCAGCATATGGGCGCCTAGCAAACCTCAGAACAGCATTCCAACATATTAATAAGGAATCGTTCAGAACCCTGTACACCGTGTACATTAGGCCCATATTGGAGTATGCAGCACCAGTTTGGAACCCACACCTAGCCAAGCAAGTAAAGAAACTAGAGAAAGTGCAAAGGTTTGCAACAAGACTAGTCCCAGAGCTAAGGGGTATGCCCTACGAGAAGAGGTTAAGGGAAATCGACCTGACGACACTGAAGGACAGGAGAGATAGGGGAGACATGATAACGACATACAAAATACTGAGAGGAATTGACAAGGTGGACAAAAACAGGATGTTTCAGAGATTGGACACAGTAACAAGGGCACACAATTGGAAGTTGAAGATACAGATGAATCACAGGGATGTTAGGAAGTATTTCTTCAGCTACAGAGTAGTCAAAAAGTGGAATAGTTTGGGAAGCGATGTAGTGGAGGCAGGATCCATACATAGCTTTAAGCATAGGTATGATAAAGCTCACACTTCAGGGAGAGTGACCTAGTAGCGACAAGTGAAGAAGGGGGGCCAGGAGCTAGGACTTGACGCCTGGAACCTCAACTAGGTAAGTATGCACAAACACACACACACACACGCACACAAAAGTGTAATGAGGGTAAAACTAAGTGCACTAGAGAATCGAAAAAGTACAGAAGACAAAGGACCCAGGAAAATAATGAGATCAAAGAGCCAGAAACGACTGTGCACAGATAAGGAGGGAGGCCAACAATGGAACGAAAACAACATAGCATCGAAAGTCAAGTCTGACCTGAAGCTGTTGTATAGCCACATCAGGAGGAAGACAATAGTCAAGGACAAGGTAATCAGGCTGAGGAAAGAAGGTGGGAAGCTCAAAAGAAACAACTAAGAAGTATGAGCAGAGCTCAACTTGAAATATACGGAAGTATTTACAGTGGAGACAGAAAGGACTCTGGGAGGTCAGAACAGAGGGGTACACCACTTGTTGGTATATCAGAGGAATATACCAAAAGGGGTTGGATGAAATACACACAACCGAGGAGGTGAAGAAGTTGCTAAGTGACCTTGATACCTCAAAGGCGATGGGACCGGACATCTCTCCATGGGTCCTTAGAGAAGGAGCAGAAATGCTGTGTGTGCCACTAACCACAATTTTCAACACATCCATTGAGACTGGGCAACTATCTGAAGTATGAAAGATGGAAAATGTAGTCCCCATTTTTAAGAAAGGAGACAGAAGCGAGGCACTAAACTCTAGACCAGTGTCACTGACATGTATAGTATGCAAAGTCATGGAGAAGATTATCAGGAGGAGAGTGGTGGCACACCTAAATGGGAACAAGCTTATAAACGACAACTAGCATAGATTCACGAAAGGCAAATCCTGTGTCACAAACCTACTAGAGTTTTGTGACAAGGTAACAGAAGTAAGATTCGAGAGAGAGGAGTGGGTAGAGTGCATTTTCTTGGACTGCAAGAAGGCCTTGGACACAGTTCTTCACAAAAGATTAGTGCAAATGCTAAAGAATCAGGCACGTATAACAGGAAGGGCACCACAATGGATCAGAGAATACCTAACAAGGAGGCAATTGTACATGACCAGGTATCACAGTGGGCACCTGTGATGATCGGGGTTCCACAGGGGTCACCCATAGGTCCAGTGATATTTTTGGTATATGTGAATGACATGACGGAAGGGATAGACTCAGAATTGTCCTTGTTTGCAGATGATGTGAAATTAATGAGGAGAATTAAATTAGATGAGGACCTGGCAGGACTACAAAGAGACCTGGACTGGCTGGAGGCTTGGTCCAGCAACTGGAAGGGATAGACTCAGAATTGTCCTTGTTTGCAGATGATGTGAAATTAATGAGGAGAATTAAATTAGATGAGGACCTGGCAGGACTACAAAGAGACCTGGACTGGCTGGAGGCTTGGTCCAGCAACTGGCTCCTCGAATTTAATCCTGCCAAATGCAAAGTCATGAAGATCAGGGAAGGGCAAAGAAGACCGGAGACAGAGTATAAGATAGGTGGCCGAAGACTGCAAACCTCACTCAAGGAAAAGGATCTTGGGATTAATATAATACCGAGCGTATCTCCTGAGGCACACATCAATCAAATAACTGCTGCAGCATATGGGTACCTGGCGAACCTAAGAATAGCGTTCCGGTACCTTAGCAAAGAATCATTCAGGACTCTGTACATCTCGTACGTCAGGCCCCTATTACAGCATGCAACACCAGTAAGGAATCTACACTTGGTCAAGCACATAAAGAAATTAGAGAAAATGTATAAGTTTGGAACAAAACTAGTCCCAGAACTAAGGGATATGTCCTACAAGGAGAGGTTAAGGAAAATCGATCTGACGACACTGGAGGACAGGAGAAAGACGGGGGAACATGATAACATGATAACGACATATAAAATACTGAGAGGAATTGACGAGATGGATATGAATGGAATGTTTCAGAGATGAGACACAGTAACAAGCGGTCACAGCTGAAAGATGAGGACTCAGACGAGTCACATAGATTACAGGAAGTTTTTCCTTCAGCCATAAAGTTGTCAGAAGTGAAGCAATGGAGAGTGACATAGTGGAGGCAGGTTCCATACATAGCATTAAAAAGAGATACGATAAGTCCCCTGGAGAAGGGAGATTGGTCCTAGTGGCGATTAGTGAACAGGCGGGGCCAGGAGCTGTGACTCGACCCCTGAAACCACAAATAATATATATATATATATATATATATATATATATATATATATATATATATATATATATATATATATATACATATATATATATATATATATAGAAATATATATATATATATATAAATATATATATATATAAAAATATATATATATATATATATATAAATATATATATATATATAAATATATATATATATTTATATATATATATATATATATATATATATATATATAAATATATATATATATATATAAATATATATATATATATATAGATATATATAAATATACAAATATACATATATATATATATATATATATATAGATATATAAATATATATATATATATATATATATAAATATATATATATATATATATAAATATATATATATATATATATATATATATATATATATCTATATATATACATATTTATATATATATATATATTTATATATATATATATATATATATATAAATATATATATATATATATATATATAAATATATATATATATATAAATATGTATATATATATATATATATATAAATATATATAGATAAATATATATATATATATATATATATACATATATATAAATATATATATATATATAAATATATATAAATATATATATATATATAAATATATATATATATATATATATATATATATATATATATATATATATATGCAATAAGATCACAGTAAACAGGTGATTTCAGAATATGCAAAACAACCACTGTGAAAGAATAGAGAAGTTCGAAGCGTTTTCGTGACTATTCACATTATCAAACATGCAAGATTTCAGGTACGTCTTGTTACTTCTACTTACACTTAGGTCACACTACACATACATGTACAAGCATATATATACACACCTCTCTGTTTTTTTTTCTATTTTCTTTCTAGTTCTTGTTCTTGTTTATTTCCTCTTACCTCCATTGGGAAGTGGAACAGAATTCTTCCTCTGTAAGCCATGCGTGTTGTAAGAGGCAACTAAAATGCCGGGAGCAAGGGGCTAGTAACCTCTTCTCCTGTATATATTACTAAATGTAAAAGGAGAAACTTTCGTTTTTCCTTCTGGGCCACCCCTCCGCTGTGAAATATGGCCGGTGTGTTGAAAGATATATATATATATATATATATATATATATATATATATATATATATATATATATATTAAAGGTAGTAGGTTGGTAGACAGCAACCGCCCAGGGAGGTACTACCGTCCTGCCAAGTGAGTGTAAAACGTAAGCCTGTAATTGTTTTACACGATGGTAGGATTGCTGGTGTTTTTTTTCTGTCTCATAAACATGCAAGGTTTCAGGTACGTCTTGCTACTTCTGCTTACACTTAGGTCACACTACACATACATGTACAAGCATATGTATACACACCCCTCTGGGTTTTCTTCTATTTTCTTACTAGCTCTTGTTCTTGTTTATTTCCTCTTATCTCCATGGGGAAGTGGAACAGAATTCTTCCTCCGTAAGCTATGCGTGTTGTAAGAGGCGACTAAAATGCCAGGAGCAAGGGGCTAGTAACCCCTTCTCCTGTATATATTACTAAATATGAAAGGAGAAACTTTTGTTTTTCCTTTTGGGCCACCCCACCTCGGTGGGATACGGCTGGTGTGTTGAAAGAAAGAAAGATATATATATATATATATATATATATATATATATATATATATATATATATATATATATATATATGTCCTGGCCCTAAGTGAAACAAAACAAAAGATTGAAGGTGACTTTCAATGAGGAGAAATAAATGGGATTAAGTCAGGAGCATCTAATAGAGTTAGAGCTAAAGGGTAGCAATAATGTTGAAGGATCAGTTATGGAAGGAGAAGAGGGAATATGAATGTATAAATTTAAGAATTATGTGGATTAAAATAAGGGTAGGATGCGAAAAGTGGATTATATTAAGGGTGCATTCACCTGGAGAGGAGTCTAGAGGAGAGAAAGAGAGAGATTGTGGGAGATGCTAAGCGAGTGTTTAGGAACTTTTGAACCAAGTGAGAGAGTAATTGTGGTAGGGGACTTAAATGCTAAAGTAGGAGAAACATTTAGAAAGGGTGTGGTAGATAAGTTTGGGGTGCCAGGTGAAAATGAAAATGGGAACCCTTTGATTAAAGTTTGTATAAGAAGAGGTTTGATTATAGGTAATACATATTTTAAGAAAAAAGAGGGTAAATAATTATACAAGATATGATATAGGGTGTAATGAGAGTAGTTTGTTGGACTGCGTATTGGAAGATAAAAAACTGTTGGGTAGACTTCCAGATGTACACGTTTATAGAGGGACGACTGTTATGTTTTGAGCCTTTCTTTTCAGAGAGGAGACCCGTTAGTAACAACAAGTGAAGATCCACTTAGGTCTTCTTACTCTTTTTAAATACACACATAAATATAAGGCAAAAAAGTTCTATAATGCTTTATCTGGTTTTATTCAGTATAATACTAAGCTTATAGAGTCACTTAGTAATTTAAATAATTGATAAAATTTAGGTATACCTTTTCTTATAAATTCATATGTACACAATCACTGTAGTTTCATAATGAAAGTCAAGATCAATGAAACACTAGATAGGGTGCCTTTACCACCTCCTCAATCAATTATATGCACCACAGCTAGAACTGGTTCGAGACTATCACGAGACTTTAATAGTTGGAGAACACAGACGTGGTATATTGCTTCACTTAAACGGCTGACTGCACAGACGCAACCCGTCAAGTATTCCGATACTGAAGTAATCCAGCAACCGTGGTTGAACCTAGGAATCCTGGTTCAAAGGTTCTCCTGAGACTTGCAACAAGAGAATAAGGGAGCTCTGTGGCTTGGTGCTTTCTCTACCAGAGGTGAGAATGAACTGCTATGAGTAAAACTCTCTTGCTTAACGTCACCTCGGAATGAGTGAGTTTGTGAAGCATAAACCACCACAAGGCAATTCAACATGTAAACACAAAACATCCTACAAAATAAATCAATAATTCATGGCCAGATAATATTATAAAACTAGGAGTCTTTATTTTAGCTACGAATAAAGGTACCAGTAATATAATACTAAGTGAAAAAGCAGTAATTACACACTAATCAATTGATCCTTCTTCAGTTATGCACAAAGGGCGTAACACTCCTCCTGTACGACTGACTGTCTCACCAATAGAGACTTCAACTCATACAAGGCACACAATGCCTCCATTCTTTACTATATATCCAGGCGACTGCAAAGACAACGTCCTTCAGAGTAAAAAAATATTTTTCAGGGTCACCATGAAGCAGAGTCAGGAAACGGAATTTTAATCTTTGCTCCATCTCATAGAGGTAAACACACAGTAGTTGACCTCTGGCGACGTCAGAAGCTGAGGACGTCATGGGAACACAACAGGAGACATGGCCAAAGCAGTGTATATTCTCAGCTTCTGCCAGACTGACATCCTGGATCTCAACTCCATAAGGACTCCTATTTTTTGTTACAGCAATCTTCTTACTGTTGATGACAAAAATTCAAAATATTAAACACAAAATCAATATTAATTATTTGAAAAGAAAAAAAAGAAAAAAGGGAATATCTGACTTATCCTTAAGGGCGGGACAGAGCGTCAGCAATTACGTTATCCTGGCCACGTATGTGGTTAATACTTATTGAAAAGGGCTGAATTCGAAGAGCCCATCTCTGAATCCGGGCATTCTTCGACTTCATAGTATTAATAAAGGTCAAAGGGTTATGGTCTGAATTGACTGTGATTTTGTGGGGAGTAGTGCCCCGGTAAACTTCAAAGTGCTCTAAAGATAACACTAAAGCTAAGGCTTCTTTCCCTACCGTTACATAATTTAACTGGTGGGACTTTAATTTGGCAGAAAAATAGCAAATAGGATGAAGAATATTAGAGGAGGATGAGGGTTGTAGCAAGACTGCTCCCACAGCATAGCTACTGGCATCTACATGCAAAGAAAAAGGGACATCAAAATTTGGACTTTGTAATACAGGTGATGATTCAAGTAATCGTTTCAATTTGCTAAAAGCCATGTCACATTCTGAGGTCCAGCAGAATTTAACTTTAGAACTGGTTAATTCAAACAGGGGAGCTGCCACCTGAGAGAAGTTGGGGCAGAACCGGTGGTAGTAGCTGGCCATCCCTAGAAATCTTTGTACTCCTTTTCTGTCCTGAGGTATAGGGAATTCTGAAATGGCTTTGATCTTAGCATTAAGAGGTGCTACTGTTCCTTGGCCGATACTGAAGCCTAAGTATTTTATTCGGGCTTGCCCAAACTCACACTTGGCTAAATTAACCGTAAAATTGTATTCTTCTAATTTTTTCAGAAGTGCTTCTAGCCGAGACACATGCTGTCCCCACTCTTCACTTATCACCACTAAATCGTCCAAATAAGCTTCCACTCCTTCCAGCTCATAAGTTAGACTATTCATCAGCCTCTGAAAGGTAGACGCCTCATTACAGAGGCCAAAGGGCATAACAAAATAGTTGAATAGACCACCAGGAACAGTAAAAGACGATATCTCTTGGGCTCGTGTTGACAGTGGTACTTGGTAATAACCTCGTAACAGGTCTAGTCTACTCACATATTTAGCCCCGGAGACTTTATCTATTAAATCATCTAACCTAGGTAGAGGATACCCATCTGGTAAGGTCACGGAGTATACCTTCCAGTAATCTGTACACATACGGTAAGATCCATCTGCTTTAGGACACAGGGCGAAGCCCACAGACTTTTGCTGCATTCGATCAAACCGATCAAACCGTGAGTTAACAGAAAATCTATTTCTTCTCTAAGTGCCTTATTTTTCACTGGGCTCGTTCGATACGGGGCTTGCTTGATTGGCAGAGCACCTTGTACATCCACATCATGTGTCCCCAGAGTGCAACGCTTAGGGACGTCTCTGAATAAACTCGGATAAGCCATTAGCAACTCTTTAATCTTTCTAGCTTGGTCATCTCCTAAGTTACATAAAAACTGGTCCATAGCGCTCAACACTTCTGAATTTTTTAGACGCACTTCTACCTCTCTAGAACAATCTGTAAGGCATGTATCCTCTTCTTGTGGTAGAATGGAAGTAGTGGGCGATGTCCCACCATAATACCTTTTCAATTGATTTACATGGTAGGCATGGTTTTACTTCTTTTTACCTGGAGTACGAACTAAGTAATTTACCTTACTCAGTTTCCTCACCATCTCCATGGGTCCTTCATACCTATGCTGCAGTGTATGTTCAGGAACCAATTTTAGAGCTAAAACTTTATCCCCTGCTTCATTCTACTCTGAGCTTTTGCTACATTTTCTAAAGCCAGGCTCCTCATGAAGGACAAGCGCTCTTGCATTAAAGATGGCGATAAATGAAAAGGTGGATCGGCCCTTCCGGACCATACTTCCTTTAACACGGCCAATGGTCCTTGTACTGCATGTCCATATATTAGCTCAAAGGGGCTGTACCCTAAACTCTCTTGCTCACTCTCCCTGATTGTGAGGAGGAGAAAAGGGATTCCCTCATCCCAATCCTTAGAGAACTGCTCACAATAAGCACGCATCATGAACTTTAAAGTCTGGTGAAATCTCTCTAAGGCCCCCTGGGTTTGAGGTCTATAAGCAGTAGAGAGTAAGGGTTTAATACCTAGTCTAGATAATGCTTCTCGGAACACTTTGAAAGTAAAATTAGAGCCTTGGTCTGATTGAATTTCCCGAGGCAACCCTACCTGGGAAAAGGATCGAATTAGAGCCCTTACTATAGCTCGAGCATTTATTTTTCTTAATGGAACAGCTTCAGGATACCTGGTGGCAGTATCCATTATAGTCAGCAAGTATTGATTACCCAACCTGGTTTTAGGAAGGGGCCCCACACAATCGATTATCAAACGAGTAAAAGGTTCTCCTTCTACTGCAATAGGAATGAGGGGAGCAGGTGGCGGTGTCTGTGCTGGTTTACCTATTTCGAAAGTACTTTACCACCGTCTCTTTCATCTTGGGCCAGAAAAAATATCGAGACAACTTTCTCAGTGTCTTCCGTATCCCCAGATGTCCACCCATTGGACTATTATGGGCCACTTCCAGAGCCAGAGTTCGGAATCTTCCCGGTAAAAACCAGTACCTGTTTTGTAGCACATAAATTAATACCTGGGGCAGTTGTCGTAGGAATTTTTCTCACAGGAAGACCATTACATTAATAGAAGCAATCTTTTACATCTGCCGCCTCAGTTTCAGTAATGGCTAGTCCTCTTACTCCCTCCAAAGAAGAGTCTTCTCGCTGTTCTTGGATCAAATTTTCTTGCTTAAAATCATTAATCCGCAAGGCCGTTAGATCTGATGTACTAATTTCTGGTAACTTATCTTCAGCTTCTGGCATGTGAGCTTCGCTAAACAATAGATCCAGGCCCCAATCAGAGGGATTATTGCTCAAAGACGAAGGGAGTGAATGGGACTTTGCCATGGCTCTCATAACTACGGCGAGAGGAAATAAAAGTGGACCCTCCTTGCCAGCCTCAAGGGCAAAATTTTCAGCTGAGGTATTCTCTATGACGAGAGGTTCTTTACAGATCCCTCCCAGGCCGAAGTCGTTTCCGACAAGTAAGTCTACTGACCTAATGGGAAATTCTGTTTCTGATATACCTACCACCGCATATCCATCATAAGAACCTATTTTCAAGTATATTTTATGGAGGGGAACCCGAGACACGGTCCCTCCATACGCCTCTAAAAGCACATCTATCTTGGTATAGGTCGAGTCATTCAAAGAGAGAACACCTTCCCTCAACAAAGTTAGGTAGCTCCCGGTGTCTCTATAAGACTTTACTTCAACGAATTGGGATTTGGTAGTCCCGGCCTTACTTATAGAAAAATAAGGACTCATTGCCTCCCTCACTTTCTTTTTGGACATGATTGAGGGAGTCAGTCATCTAGAAGTGGGAACCTTTTGACCGGCTAAATCTTGCTCCATCCATGGGTCTGGCTGTCCCTGGGACCTGGTAGACTTCATCTGTACAGGAACCACATCTAAAACTTTATTCTTCCAGTCTCTTTCTAGCTTGTAACAGAGGTTTCTCACATGCCCTTTCTTCTGACAGTAGGAGCAGGTAGGTTTCTTCCTCGCTTTATCCACCTCCAGGTGGGGCTTAGTATCGAAATGCTCCCCAGCATTAGGTTTAAGAACGGCGTAAGGAGCCACCTGATGGGGAGGTAATTTCTGGCGAATCTTTTCTCTTGGCCGGTATCGCCAATCCCTAGGAGGTGTTCTCCTTACTTTCTCTCGAGGGGATTTATCTCTCATTAACTGAGAGGAGATTTCTTAATGATCAGCGATCGAGGCGGAAGTTAAGACGTCCAAAGTCTGATGATCAATTAAAAACTTACGCAAGTCTCCCAACAGGGCATTATTAAACTCTTCCTGTAATATTAACTGAGTTAAGCTTTCCACAGAGTCACAGCCCGGGGCCCTTAACCACCTTTCCGGGGCTACCTTCTTCTGATGGGCAAAGTCTACCCACGTTTGCCCGGGTAGCCGTTGTAGGGTACGGAAAGTCCGTTGGTAGCTCAATGGGAGCAAGTCATAAGTTTCCAAAATTACTTTTTTAACGACCTCATAATTCACATACTTATAAGGCAGAGTAGCTGTACATTTTTTAGCCTTACCAGTTAAAGTTGTGTGCAATAGGGTGGCCCAATATTCCTGAGGCCATTGCATCCCTCTTGCCTGGTTCTCAAAGGTGTGAAAATAGGTGTCAAGGTCAGCTTCACTGAACCAAGGCACTAAAGATGCTGCCTTATGTAAATCAAAGGAGAGGTTCTGGGAAACAGTCAGTCTTACATCTCTCTCCGCTTGTTGTCTTTCACAATGGATTCTCTCTCTCTCAAATTCTTCTTCATACAGTTTTTGCTGTGCTTCTAACTGAGCCGTTTGCAGATTTATGAGATGCACCATTCTCTTAAAATAGTCCAGAGAGATGGGTGTCAAGGGAATTGGTGGAGATGGGGGAAGAAACCCTTCTGGTTGTATCTTGGGCCGAGCTCCTGCTCCTCACACGGCATCATAGTTCGGCGACGGACTATTAGAAGCCCCTGCTTCACTTTCCCTTTCAGGAGGAAGTTTGTCATGTCACATTTCCTCTGCTCCTGGCATTAACATACTCTCAGCAACTAAGGAATTCATAGGACTTCCAGGGGCTGATTTGCCGGCTCCACCTGATGCCTCTAGATCGTTTACTCGAGACATGTGATCCAGCTGGAATGTTAGACTTTCGACCTCTGAATCAGGCGACTCAGAAACTTCAGGAGGTATGGGAATAAGATATTCCTTATAATAGACCGAACGGTTTCTGTGGTATAACGATTGTTATTTGTCACCCCTAAATGCTTCGCTATCCGCCAGCACGTCTGCAGTTTCAAAGTCTCTAAATTATCCAAAGTCAATTCGTTAACCAGTTGCTGTATGTGAACTTCCATTGGGAAGATATAGTTGGGATATCTCTCGGACAGGCCCCCACTTGTTACGTTTTGAGTCTTTTCAGAGAGGAGACCTGTTAGTAACAACAAGTGAAGATCCACTTAGGTCTTCTTACTCTTTTTAAATACACACATAAATATAAGGCAAAAAAGTTCTATAATGCTTTATCTGGCTTTATTCAGTATAATACTAAGCTTATAGAGTCACTTAGAAATTTAAATAATTGATAAAATTTAGGTATACCTTTTCTTATAAATTCATATGTACACAATCACTGTAGTTTCATAATCAAAGTCAAGATCAATGAAACACTAGATAGGGTGCCTTTACCACCTCCTCAATCAATTATATGCACCACAGCTAGAACTGGTTCGAGACTATCATGAGACTTTAATAGTTGGAGAACTCAGACGTGGTATATTGCTTCACTTAAACGGCTGACTGCACAGACGCAACCCGTCAAGTATTCCGATACTGAAGTAATCCAGCAACCGTGGTTGAACCTAGGAATCCTGGTTCAAAGGTTCTCCTGAGACTTGCAACAAGAGAATAAGGGAGCTCTGTGGCTTGGTGCTTTCTCTACCAGAGGTGAGAATGAACTGCTATGAGTAAAACTCTCTTGCTTAACGTCACCTCGGAATGAGTGAGTTTGTGAAGCATAAACCACCACAAGGCAATTCAACATGTAAACACAAAACATCCTACAAAATAAATCAATAATTCATGGCCAGATAATATTATAAAACTAGGAGTCTTTATTTTAGCTACGAATAAAGATACCAGTAATATAATACTAAGTGAAAAAGCCGTAATTGCACACTAATCAATTGATCCTTCTTCAGTTATGCACAAAGGGCGTAACAACGACTTATATATCGCATCACTTTGTAGTTGTAGCTACAGTGAGAGTAAAAGGTAGATGGGATACAAGGAAAACAGAAGTAGCAGGTAAGAGAGAGGTGAAGGTTCGTGAGCTAAAGGAGGAGGCAGTTATGGAGGATAGCTGGACCAGTGAGAGTTCGTGACTGTCAGCGTGCCTCGTTGTGCTCCCGGTTTTCTGGTGTTTTCACGGTCGCTCTTACGTGCTAGAACTTTAATTTGTGTCATCAATCCTATACGATACATCCCTCTAGCGCCTGGAACCAATCTTGGGCGGAAAACATTATATACTGAGTCAAAAAAGGAGAATTAGTGTGCATTACCTAGCAGAGTTTACTGCCAGAGGGGAATCATAGGCCTGTTTCCCGTGTGAAAAAAATAATAATATTTGAACTT
The DNA here is from genome assembly GCF_038502225.1 of Cherax quadricarinatus. NCBI lineage: Eukaryota > Metazoa > Arthropoda > Malacostraca > Decapoda > Parastacidae > Cherax > Cherax quadricarinatus. The sequence continues at coordinate 18,517,664 of NC_091358.1, read as the reverse complement.
TGTGTCAGAGGAAAGAAAGTCTCCCTGAAAGCATTGAGTATACATAGTGTATAGTGTATACTACAGTGGCTCCCTAGTATATTGATGATAAAGGCTAAAGTGTCATTTGAAAACAGGTGAATTTGTAAATGAAGTGATAAGCCTATAGAGGCAGGTGCCAGAAGTCGCCAGAAACTTACCACAGGTCAGCTGTTTTTAATAATCTTCCTGGCCTGCTAGTGTACTCGCATATAATCTAGTGATACCAGTGAATAGCAGAATACAGTGTTGTAGTAGCAACTAACCAGTATTATAATGGTACTTAGTGGAGTGGAGTGACTTTCATTAGTTTCTTTTTCTTGAAATACGAGACGTTACTGTGAATTTCATATAACCTGTAGTTACCAGCGGTCGCAATATACACAACGAGAAGCAATTATTACTACAGAAAAAGCGTCCTTCCTCCAAAATTTGCACCAGTCAACTATAGTGATAATATAGCATTTATTGTGGTGGAGACGGAAAAAACAAAAAATAGAAAAGCCAGATACAGCGATTGATAAACAAAGAGGTCGACTGTACGTCATTGTAGGAGCTGCCAGATATCACCGGCTCTTCAACACGCAAGTTATACTTTTGTATCAGTCAAATCACATATTACTCGGGTAGATAATTTCCAGTAGATCCTTCATGTGTTAGCTCAAATCACCGACCAGTATGTTTTAAATAAGTGACCCACTGATCAGAGCAGATCGACTGGTCCGAACCCTTGACTGGTCCGAACCCTTGACTGGTCCGAACCCTTGACTGGTCCGAACCCGGGACTGGTTTCAAACAGTTTCGTTGGACAATAAAGCAGACTGTAAACGGATGGGTTTGTAGGCGCCCTTATAAACACAAACATTAAAAATCAGGAACGTGACGGTAAGCTGTCCAATATACAAAAAGAGTTAGAAACAGAAATACAAATAGCTAGAGCTTCATTTAAGGTTATTAATATAATATTCAAGAGGTTGCTAGTAGAATTGCAGTAAATCAACCATTCAAATCATTATGAAGCTGTGTGTAGTCTGTGGTCAGTCAAACAAACGGGCTTCCACATGGATAAATTGTCATTTTTGTGGAAATTGGTGTCACGCTCCTTGTGCAGATATCCCAGAACTAGCTACAAGCAGTATTAAAACAGAGAAGTGTTTTTGGGTATGCCCAAATGAGGAAAATCTGTGGACTAAAATCACAAGGGTATTAAAAGAGGATAACATCAAAGCTGCTTTCATAGAAAACCTGGAAGCTTTCTACAACAGATGGGAACATAAAAAGTCTGGGCTGAATGGTACTGCCCTTGATACTGGCCATGTAGTCACAAACTGTAAGGCTGGAGGTGATGTCCTGGTAGTCAGTAAATGTGGGGCTGATAGTGCTGTCCTGGGAGACAGTAATGGTGAAGCTGGAGGTGCTGTCCTGGGAGACAGAAATGGTGAAGCTGGAGATACTGTCCTGGGAGACAGTAATGGTGAAGCTGGAGATTTTGTCCAGGTAGTCGGGAATTATACGCAGGAAGGAATACATATAAATGACCTCATAGAGGACAGGAGCCATAGTAGGGAAACAAGTGTAGTCAAAGATAAGATAAAACCAATATTGCAAACTAGAAATACCGCAGGAAATAGCAAACAAGAGGACTCCAATAGCAATAGTGAGGATAAATTACCAAAAACAACTGGTGGGAGCTCCATTGTTGGTGCTAGGGAGGATAGGAATAAGACAGGGAAACATGCACCAACAGGGAATACAGTCACAGAAACCCAAGGCAAACGGAAACCAAGCCTGTGCACATACTATGCACTTGGTATCTGCTGGCATGGGAAATCTGGAAAAACAGATGGGACATGCAACTATGACCACCCTAGAAAATGTCATGCCCATATGACAACAGGAAAATGCAAACTCCCTTCCTGTAAGCTTTTTCACCCTGAAATGTGTACCTCTTCAGTACAGGAAAGACTGTGCTATAACTTAAATTGCCAGGCATACCATCTAAAGGGGACAAAAAGATACAAAACATCCAGGCCATGGGAAAACCTGGGTAGCCACAGCCACTCAAGAGGGAGAGGTTTTTTAGTGCCAGGAAGGAAAAAAAACTGGCAGGAAATGGCAGAAATCGTACACCAAATCCAGTCATTCCTGGAGTGGAACCACAGTCGATGGCCTCCACTCCAAACCAACAGATACAGATACTAATGCCGGAAAAAAAATCCCCCCCCAGTACCAACAATACCACCAGTCCGATAACATTCTTCTTTGCAAATATACAGGGTCTAAAGCCAGCAACAAACAACAAAATACCTTTCATCCGTGGACTGCTTGCAGAGGCAAAGGCAATGTTCGCGGCTTTCACTGAGACCCACATAAAGGATCACTTGGACAACGAAATATGGATCCCAGGTTACAACCTATACAGATGTGACAGAGTGAACAGGCAAAAGGGGGGGGGGGGTTGGCCTGTACATTGCAGAGTCACTTGTTTGCACAGAACTGCTTAATGCCTCAAATGACGTAGTGGAAGTTTTAGCAGTAAAGGTCGAGAACCAAAACCTAGTCATTGTGGTAGTCTACAAGCCTCCGGATGCAACATCCCAGCAATTCCAGGAACAGCTGTTAAAAATTGACCACTGTCTGGAAAATCTTCCAGCTCCTGCACCCAACATCTTGCTCCTGGGGGATTTCAACTTAAGGCACCTAAAATGGAGGAATATAGCAAATAATATTGTTGCAGTAATAACACCAGGAGGCAGCTCTGATGAAAACTCACACTCACACGAGCTTTTAAATCTCTGCACAAAATTCAATTTAAACCAGCAAATAATAGAGCCTACTAGACTGGAGAATACACTAGACCTCATCTTCACTAACAATGATGATCTGATAAGAAATGTCACCATATCAAAAACAATATACTCAGATCACAACATAATTGAGGTTCAGACATGTATGCGTGGAGCCCCAGACCGACAAAATGAGACTAGTCACGAGGGAGCATTCACCAAATTCAACTTCAATAACAAAAACATAAAGTGGGACCAAGTAAACCAAGTCCTAACCGATATAAGCTGGGAAGATATACTAAGCAACACAGACCCAAACTTATGCCTAGAACAGATTAACTCGGTGGCACTCGATGTATGCACAAGGCTTATTCCTCTAAGAAAAAGGAGGAGTAGATGTAAAATAGAAAGAGACAGGCGCTCCCTTTACAGGCGACGGAAAAGAATAACAGAGCGGCTAAAAGAGGTCAATATATCTGAAATGCGCAGGGAGACACTGGTCAGAGAAATAGCAAGCATCGAACTTAAGCTAAAAGAATCCTTTAGGAGTCAGGAATCGCGGGAAGAACTAAAAGCCATAAATGAAATCGAAAGAAACCCAAAGTATTTCTTCTCCTATGCCAAATCAAAATCGAGAACAACGTCCAGTATTGGGCCCCTACTTAAACAAGATGGGTCCTACACAGATGACAGCAAGGAAATGAGTGAGCTACTCAAGTCCCAATATGACTCAGTTTTTAGCAAGCCGCTAACCAGACTGAGAGTCGAAGATCAAAATGAATTTTTTATGAGAGAGCCACAAAATTTGATTAACACAAGCCTATCCGATGTTATCCTGACGCCAAATGACTTCGAACAGGCGATAAATGACATGCCCATGCACTCTGCCCCAGGGCCAGACTCATGGAACTCTGTGTTCATCAAGAACTGCAAGAAGCCCCTATCACGAGCCTTTTCCATCCTATGGAGAGGGAGCATGGACACGGGGGTCGTCCCTCAGTTACTAAAAACAACAGACATAGCCCCACTCCACAAAGGGGGCAGTAAAGCAACAGCAAAGAACTACAGACCAATAGCACTAACATCCCATATCATAAAAATCTTTGAAAGGGTCCTAAGAAGCAAGATCACCACCCATCTAGAAACCCATCAGTTACACAACCCAGGGCAACATGGGTTTAGAACAGGTCGCTCCTGTCTGTCTCAACTACTGGATCACTACGACAAGGTCCTAAATGCACTAGAAGACAAAAAGAATGCAGATGTAATATATACAGACTTTGCAAAAGCCTTCGACAAGTGTGACCATGGCGTAATAGCGCACAAAATGCGCGCTAAAGGAATAACAGGAAAAGTCGGTCGATGGATCTATAATTTCCTCACTAACAGAACACAGAGAGTAGTCGTCAACAGAGTAAAGTCCGAGGCAGCTACGGTGAAAAGCTCTGTTCCACAAGGCACAGTACTAGCTCCCATCTTGTTCCTCATCCTCATATCCGACATAGACAAGGATGTCAGCCACAGCACCGTGTCTTCCTTTGCAGATGACACCCGAATCTGCATGACAGTGTCTTCCATTGCAGACACTGCAAGGCTCCAGGCGGACATCAACCAAATCTTTCAGTGGGCTGCAGAAAACAATATGAAGTTCAACGATGAGAAATTTCAATTACTCAGATATGGTAAACATGAGGAAATTAAATCTTCATCAGAGTACAAAACAAATTCTGGCCACAAAATAGAGCGAAACACCAACGTCAAAGACCTGGGAGTGATTATGTCGGAGGATCTCAACTTCAAGGACCATAACATTGTATCAATCGCATCTGCTAGAAAAATGACAGGATGGATAATGAGAACCTTCAAAACTAGGGAGGCCAAGCCCATGATGACACTCTTCAGGTCACTTGTTCTATCTAGGCTGGAATATTGCTGCACTCTAACAGCACCTTTCAAGGCAGGTGAAATTGCCGACCTAGAAAATGTACAGAGAACTTTCACGGCGCGCATAACGGAGATAAAACACCTCAATTACTGGGAGCGCTTGAGGTTTCTAAACCTGTATTCCCTGGAACGCAGGAGGGAGAGATACATGATTATATACACCTGGAAAATCCTAGAGGGACTAGTACCGAACTTGCACACGAAAATCACTCACTACGAAAGCAAAAGACTTGGCAGACGATGCACCATCCCCCCAATGAAAAGCAGGGGTGTCACTAGCACGTTAAGAGACCATACAATAAGTGTCAGGGGCCCGAGACTGTTCAACTGCCTCCCAGCACACATAAGGGGGATTACCAACAGACCCCTGGCAGTCTTCAAGCTGGCACTGGACAAGCACCTAAAGTCAGTTCCTGATCAGCCGGGCTGTGGCTCGTACGTTGGTTTGCGTGCAGCCAGCAGCAACAGCCTGGTTGATCAGGCGCTGATCCACCAGGAGGCCTGGTCACAGACCGGGCCGCGGGGGCGTTGACCCCCGAAACTCTCTCCAGGTAAACTCCAGGTAAGGCAAAGGTTGGTGGATGAGTTTGGTAGGTAATGTAAAAGAAGAAAATTAAAAGAGTAAGGTGATGAAGATAATAAAATTAGGTAAAGAAAGATTGGATATCAGATTGGAGGGAGAGAGTATGGAGGAGGTGAATGTATTCAGACATTTGCGAGTGAACGTGTCAGCAGATGGGTCTATGAAAGATGAGGTACATCACAATAATGATGAGGGGAAAATGGTGAGTGGTGCACTAAGGAGTCTGTAGTGACAAAGAAGTTTGTCCATGGAAGCAAAGAGGGGAATGTATGAGAGTAAAGTTATACCAGTGCTCTTATATGGGTGTGAAGCATGGGTGGTGAATGTTGTAACAAGGAGAAGGCTGGAGGCAGAGATGTCATGTCTGAGGGCAATGTGTGGTGTGAATATAAAGCAGAGAATTCGTAGTTAGGAAATTAGGAGGAGGTGTGGGATTACCAAAACTGTTGTCCAGAGGACTGAGGAGGGGTTGGTGAGGTGGTTCAGACATGTAGAGAGAATGGAGCAAAACAGAATGACTTCGAGAGTGTATAAATCTGTAGTGGAGGGAAGGAGGGATAGGGGTTGATCTAGGAAACGTTGGAGGGAGGGGGTAAAGGAGGTTTGTGTGCTAGGGGCTTGGACTTCCAGCAAGCATGCATGAGCATGTTAGATAGGAGTGAATGGAGTCAAATGGATTTTAGGACTTGATGTGCTGTTGGTGTGTGAGCAGGGAAATATGAAGGGATTCAGGGAAACCGGCAGGCTGGACTTAAGTCCTGGAGATGGGAAATACAGTGTCTGCACTCTGAAGGAGGAGTGTTAATGTTGCAGTTTTATAACTGTAGTGTAAGTGCACCTCTGGCAGGACAGTGATGGAGTGAACAATGAAAATTTTTCTTTTTCGGGCCAACCTGTCTTGGTGGGAAATGGCCAATGTGTTAATAATATATATATATATATATATATATATATATATATATATATATATATATATATATATATATATATATATATATATATATATATATAAATATATATATATATATATATATATATATATATATATATATATATATATATATATATATATATATATATATATATATATATATATATATACTGCCAAGTGAGATTAAAACGAAAGCCTGTAATTGTTTTACATGATGGTAGTACTGCTGGTGTCAATTTTTCTGCCTCATAAACATGCAAGGTTTCAGGTACGTCTTGCTTCCTTTACTTTCACTTAGGTCACACTACACATTATATATATATATATATATATATATATATATATATATATATATATATATATATATATATATATATATATATATATATATATATATATATATATATATGCAAAACAACCACTCTGAAAGAATAGAGAAATTCCAAGCGCTTTCGTGACTACTCACATTATCAAGGAAATAGAAAAATAAAACATTAACAGGAAGGTATATATGGGCAAGGCTGCACCTCACAGTCACATGACAACACCCGACTCTGTGAAACACAACTGATATTCTACCCAAGTATTAAAATTTTCTATTTGTTTAATGTATCTTATGTACAGACCGGGCCGCGGGGGCGTTGACCCCCGAAACTCTCTCCAGGTAAACTCCAGGTAATATAAACCAAAAGCAAAGTGAAGTGTGTGGTAGAGTTATTATTGAAAGAATTAAGAGTAAGACAGAGAATAGGATAGCAGATGAACAAGGAGGCTTTAGGAAAGGTAGGGGTGTGTCGACCAGGTGTTTACAATGAAACATATAGGTGAACAGTATTTAGATAAAGCTAAAGAGGTTTTCGTGGCATATATGGATTTGGAAAAGGCGTATGACAGGGTGGATAGGGGGGCAATGTGGCAGATGTTGCAGGTGTATGGTGTAGGAGGTAGGTTACTGAAAGCAGTGAAGAGTTTTTACGAGGATAGCGAGGCTCAAGTTAGAGTATATAGGAAAGAGGGAGATTATTTCCCAGTAAAAGTAGGCCTTAGACAAGGATGTGTGATGTCACCGTGGTTGTTTAATATATTTATAGATGGCGTTGTAAGAGAAGTAAATGCGAGGGTCTTGGCAAGAGGCGTGGAGTTAAAAGATAAAGAATCACACATAAAGTGGGAGTTGTCACAGTTGCTCTTTGCTGATGACACTGTGCTCTTGGGAGATTCTGCAGAGAAGTTGCAGAGGTTGATGGATGAATTTGGTAGGGTGTGCAAAAGAAGAAAATTAAAGGTGAATACAGGAAAGAGTAAGGTTAAGAGGATAACAAAAAGATTAGGTGATGAAAGATTGGATATCAGATTGGAGGGAGAGAGTATGGAGGAGGTGAATGTATTCAGATATTTGGGAGTGGACGTGTCAGCAGATGGGTCTATGAAAGATGAGGTGAATCATAGAATTGATGAGGGGAAAAGAGTGAGTGGTGCACTTAGGAGTCTGTGGAGACAAAGAACTTTGTCCTTGGAGGCAAAGAGGGGAATGTATGAGAGTATAGTTTTACCAACGCTCTTATATGGGTGTGAAGCATGGGTGATGAATGTTGCAGCGAGGAGAAGGCTGGAGGCAGTGGAGATGTCATGTCTGAGGGCAATGTGTGGTGTGAATATAATGCAGAGAATTCGTAGTTTGGAAGTTAGGAGGAGGTGCGGGATTACCAAAACTGTTGTTCAGAGGGCTGAGGAAGGGTTGTTGAGGTGGTTCAGACATGTAGAGAGAATGGAGCGAAACAGAATGACTTCAAGAGTGTATCAGTCTGTAGTGGAAGGAAGGAAGGCGGGGTAGGGGTCGGTCTAGGAAAGGTTGGAGGGAGGGGGTAAAGGAGGTTTTGTGTGCGAGGGGCTTGGACTTCCAGCAGGCATGCGTGAGCGTGTTTGATAGGAGTGAATGGAGACAAATGGTTTTTAATACTTGACGTGTTGTTGGGGTGTGAGCAAATTAACACTTATGAAGGGATTCAGGGAAACCGGCAGGCCGGACTTGAGTCCTGGAGATGGGAAGTACAGTGCCTGCACTCTGAAGGAGGGGTGTTAATGTTGCAGTTTAAAAACTGTAGTGTAAAGCACCCTTCTGGCAAGACAGTGATGGAGTGAATGATTGTGAAAGTTTTTCTTTTTCGTGCCACCCTCCCTTGGTGGGAATCGGCCAGTGTGTTAATAATAATAATAATAATAATAATAATAATAATAATAATAATAATAATAATAATAATAAAAGCAGTTTTCATATTATTTTTGAAATTATTTTTTATGAAACAAGATTCAATTATATTCCTGTCGACCATGGACTTGCTTGGTACAACTTTCTCAACTTTTTGAAAATCAATTTGATGGTTAAAATCTCTCACATGAATAAATAGAGCATTGGAATCTTGTCCAGTTTTAATGCTATATTTATGTTGTTTTAATCTTAGTTCGAGATTTTTACCAGTTTGAGCGTAATATACTTTATCGCAAATTTTACAAGGAATCTTATAGACACATCCGTCAGCATTTTGGGGGGAATTCTTTATCAAAATTTTTTTTACAGTTTCAAGATTTTTAAATACAACTTTGATATTGAAAGTCTTAAGAAGAGAAGACATATCAACCAAGTTTTCATGGTAAGGGAGAACCAACATATTTTTAGTTGAATAAGGCTGGTTGTCCCTTTTTTATTGTAAAAAGTATTTCTGGTAATTTTAAAGGATTTATCAATTACGTGTCTTGGGTATTTTAGATCATTAGTTATTTCATAAATTTTTGAGATTTTTTCATCTATGGATTCTGGACTGCAAATACGCAAAGCTTTCAAAAACATTGATGAAAATACCGAGAGTTTAACTCTATCTTGATGGGAAGAATAATACTGTACATAGGAACAGTTATTTGTAGATTTTCTGTAAGTTTTAAATTTAATATCAGTTAACCTTAATAATTGGAAATAAATGGTATAAAATACCGACACAATGGAAATATAAACACAAATGCAGTATAATGTGATCCTTTATTGACAACGTTTCACCCACACAGTGGGCTTTCTCAAGTCACACACAGATCTACCTGGGGTTGGAAGGTACGAGAGTATTTATAGTCATGACTATAAATACTCTCGTACCTTCCAACCCCAGGTAGATCCGTGTGTGACTTGAGAAAGCCCACTGTGTGGGTGAAACGTTGTCAATAAAGGATCACATTATACTGCATTTGTGTTTATATTTCCAATCTTAATAATTAAAACATCTAGGAAAGGAAATAAGTTATTTTCTTCGAGCTCAACAGTAAAATTAACAGAATGAGCTAAACTATTTAGATTAACAAGGAAATCTTTAAATATCTATATCCTTAGGCATAAGACACAAAATATCACCAACATATCTGTTCCACTTTGCTCTATTACTCTTTCCCTCCAACGTGATATTTAATCTTTCGTTACCTATTTTTTTATCCTCATCACCTTACTCTTTCCTATATTCACTTTTAATTTTCTTTGTTTACATATCCTACCAAACTCATCCACCAACCTCTGCAACTTCTCTTCAGAAACTCCCAAAACCACTGTGTCATCAGGAAAGAACACTTCCTGACAACTCTATGACTGAAGAAATACTTCCCAACTCAAATACTTTGATTCATAGGAGTCTTCAACTCTGGAACATCCTGTCTTTGTCCACCTTGTCAGTTCCTTGCAGTATTTTATATGTCGTTATCATATCTTCCCTGACCCTCCTGTCCTCCAATGTCTTCAGGCCGATTTCCCTTAAGCTTTTTTCATTGGACAGTCCTCTTAGCTCTGGAACTAGTCTAGTTGCAAATCTTTGCAATTTTTCTAATTTCTTGACATGCTTGACCAGGTGTGGATTCCAAACTTGTGCTGCATACTCCAGTATGGGCCTGACATATATAGTGTGGAGTCTTGAACGATTCCTTACTGAGGTATCGGAACGCTATTCACAGGTTTGCCAGACGCCCGTATGCTGCAGCAGTTATCTAACTGATGTGCACCTCAGGAGATGTGCTCGGTATTAAAATCACCCCAAGATCTTTTTCCTTGAGTGAGGTTTGCAGTCTTTGGCAAACTGGACTATACTCTGTCTGCGGTCTTCTCTGTCCTTCCACGATCTTCATGACTTAGCATTTGGCAGGATTAAATTTAAGGAGCCAGTTGCTGGACCAGGCTTGTAGCCTGTCCAGATCACTTTGTAGTCCTGCCTGATCATCGACCGATTTAATTCTCCTCATTAACTTCACATCATTTGTAAACAAGGACACTTCTGAGTCTATCCCTTCCGTTATGTCGTTCACATACACTAAAAACAGCACAGGTGTGTATGTTCGTGTGTGTGTGTGTGTGTGTGTTTGAGTGTATGCTTTGTAACCAGCATGAATTATTTACTAATTTTTTTATGGGCATGCAGAGCATGCTATCCTATACACCGTTCCATGTAGGTAGAGTGAAGCCTCCCTGTCAGTGTTCATCCACACACTAACGACCCTCCCTGTCAGTGTTCATCCACACACTAACGACCCTCCCTGTCAGTGTTCATCCACACACTAACGACCCTTCCTGTCAGTGTTCATCCACACACTAACGACCCTCCCTGTCAGTGTTCATCCACACACTAACGACCCTCCCTGTCAGTGTTCATCTACACACTAACGACCCTCCCTGTCAGTGTTCATCCACACACTAACGACCCTCCCTGTCAGTGTTCATCCACACACTAACGACCCTCCCTGTCAGTGTTCATCCACACACTAACGACCCTTCCTGTCAGTGTTCATCCACACACTAACGACCCTCCCTGTCAGTGTTCATCCACACACTAACGACCCTCCCTGTCAGTGTTCATCTACACACTAACGACCCTCCCTGTCAGTGTTCATCCACACACTAACGACCCTCCCTGTCAGTGTTCATCCACACACTAACGACCCTCCCTGTCAGTGTTCATCCACACACTAACGACCCTCCCTGTCAATGTTCATCCACACACTAACGACCCTCCCTGTCAGTGTTCATCCACACACTAACGACCCTCCCTGTCAGTGTTCATCCACACACTAACGACCCTCCCTGTCAATGTTCATCCACACACTAACGACCCTCCCTGTCAGTGTTCATCCACACACTAACGACCCTCCCTGTCAGTGTTCATCCACACACTAACGACCCTCCCTGTCAGTTTTCATCCACACACTAACGACCCTCCCTGTCAATGTTCATCCACACACTAATGACCCTCCCTGTCAGTGTTCATCCACACACTAACGACCCTCCCTGTCAGTGTTCATCCACACACTAACGACCCTCCCTGTCAGTGTTCATCCACACACTAACGACCCTCCCTGTCAGTGTTCATCCACACACTAACGACCCTCCCTGTCAGTGTTCATCCACACACTAACGACCCTCCCTGTCAGTGTTCATCCACACACTAACGACCCTCCCTGTCAGTGTTCATCCACACACTAACGACCCTCCCTGTCAGTGTTCATCCACACACTAACGACCCTTCCTAAACATTGTTGGCCATCAGAAACTATCAGTTATTTTCGACAAAGTTTATTTAAGTTTAGGATAGATAACTATATATCATTGATAAGGCCTCAGATTATGCTGCGCAGTTCTGGTCACCACATTACGGAATGGATATAAATGTACTGAAAATCATACGGAGAAAAATGACAAAGTTGGTCCCATGTAGCAGAAATCTTTCCTGTGAGGATAGACTGAGGCCCTGAATGTGCATACTACACAAAGGCGTAGAATTAGGGGGATATGATTGATGTATATAAATGGAAAACAGGAATAAATAAATAACAGCTAAAAGTATGTAACCAAGACAGGACTAGCAGTAATGGGCTCAAGTTTAAAAAAAAAAAATAGATTTAGAAAGAATATAGGAAAAGAGTTGGGGATGATTGGAACAAAGTCCTCAGTAGAATCAATGAAGTTAAAACCTTGAGTAGCTTAAAAGTAAGTTGAACATGTACATGATTGAGTGTGAGTGTTTGTGAGCTAAACTTGCCTAGCATGGGCCAGTAGGCCTGCTGCAGTGCTTCTGCTTTCTTAAGTTCTGATAACATGCACACTTCTTTTTTAATATCCTTAATAAGACATTTTCCACTTATTCCACAACAAAATAAAAAGGAATAAAAACTGGACCAGTATTACATCCACAGTCTAAAAAAACGTCAAAAGTTTCCTTAAGGAATCCCAACAACACTAACAGTTTAATACCGCCGAGAAGACGGTATATAGAACGTGTAATGCTATGCATATAAGTGGCTTTGGCATGCTGCTCATACCTGTACTTTTTTGTACCTCTGTATGTATGCTAATTTTCTAAATAAATAAAAAAATAAATAAATAAATAAAACACTTAAATATGAAAATAATCCTACATGAAGCAAAGAATTAAAAACGAAAAATATAGTGACTTAAAGCTAATATGTAAACAATGAATATAAGAATAATACAGAGGCGCCGTGGCGATGTCCTGGGCACGGAGCTCTGAATCCTGGTTAGCAACGATGAGCTGGTGTTGTCGGGAGAGGACGGGGTCACTGGTCGACGTGACTGTTGTCACATGAGAATAAAATAGTGACCCCAACATGAGTAGTTTCCGAATAACCGAGGTACCGGGATCCTCTGACAACACCTCTGAAGCAGTCCGAGGTACCGGGATCCTCTGACAACACCTCTGAAGCAGTCCGAGGTACCGGGATCCTCTGACAACACCTCTGAAGCAGTCCGAGGTACCGGGATCCTCTGACAACACCTCTGAAGCAGTTCGAGGTACCGGGATCCTCTGACAACACCTCTGAAGCAGTTCGAGGTACCGGGATCCTCTGACAACACCTCTGAAGCAGTCCGAGGTACCGGGATCCTCTGACAACACCTCTGAAGCAGTCCGAGGTACCGGGATCCTCTGACAACACCTCAGAAGCAGTCCGAGGTACCGGGATCCTCTGACATCACCTCTGAAGCAGTTCGAGGTACCGGGATCCTCTGACAACACCTCTGAAGCAGTCCGAGGTACCGGGATCCTCTGACAACACCTCAGAAGCAGTCCGAGGTACCGGGATCCTCTGACATCACCTCTGAAGCAGTTCGAGGTACCGGGATCCTCTGACAACACCTCTGAAGCAGTCCTAGGTACCGGGATCCTTTGACAACATCTCTGAAGCAGTCCGAGGTACCGGGATCCTCTGACAACACCTCTGAAGCAGTCCGAGGTACCGAGATCCTCTGACAACACCTCTGAAGCAGTGAGTTACCAGTCGGAAACCACAGTGAAACTTTGGCGGCGTGACAACTGCAGAACGGCTGTAGGACGGTATGTAGCAGCCGGGTGAGAACTGTAGAACAGCTGTAGTATGGTATGTAGCAGCCGGGTGACAACTGGAGAACGACTGTAGGATAGTATGTAGCAGCGGGGTGACAACTGGAGAACGGCTGTAGGATGGTATGTAGAAGCCGGGTGACAACTGGAGAACGGCTGTAGGATGGTATGTAGCAGCGGGGTGACAACTGGAGAACGGCTGTAGGATGGTATGTAGCAGCCGGATGACAACTGGAGAACAACTGTAGGATGGTATGTAGCAGCCGGATGACAACTGGAGAACGACTGTAGGATGGTATGTAGCAGCCGGATGACAACTGGAGAACGACTGTAGGATGGTATGTAGCAGCCGGGTGACAACTGCAGAACGATTGTAGGATGGTATGTAGCAGCCGGGTGACAACTGGAGAACAACTGCAGGATGGTATGTAGCAGCCGGATGACAACTGGAGAACGACGGTAGGATGGTATCTAGCAGCGAGGTGACAACTGGAGAACGGCTGTAGGATGATATGTTGCAGCCGGGTGACAACTGGAGGACGGCTGCAGAATGGTATGTAGCAGCCGGGTGACAACTGGACACCGGCTGTTGGATGGTATGTAGCAGCCGGGTGACAACTGGAGAACGACGGTAGGATGGTATGTAGCAGCCGGATGACAACTGGAGAACAACTGCAGGATGGTATGTAGCAGCAGGGTGACAACTGGAGAACGACTGAAGGATGGTATGTAGCAGCCGGGTGACAGCTGGAGAATGACGGTACGATGGTATGTAGCAGCCGGATGACAACTGGAGAACAACTGCAGGATGGTATGTAGCAGCAGGGTGACAACTGGAGAACGACTGAAGGATGGTATGTAGCAGCCGGGAGACAACTGGAGAATGACGGTACGATGGTATGTAGCAGCCGGATGACAACTGGAGAACGACTGTAGGATGCATTGTAGCAGCCGGGTGACAACTGTAGAACGACTGTAGGATGGTATGTAGCAGCCGGGTGACAACTGGAAAACGGCAGTAGGATGGTATGTAGCAGCCAGGTGACAACTGGAGAACAACTGTAGGATGGTATGCAGCAGCCAAATGGCAACTGGAGAACGACGGCAGGATATGTAGTAGCCGGGTGACAACTAGAGAACGGCTGTAGGATGGTATGTAGCAGCGGGGTGACAACTGGAGAACGACTGTAGGATAATATGTAGCAGCCGGGTGACAACTGGAGAACGACTGTAGGGTGGTATGTAGCAGCCCGAAGACAACTGGAGAACGACTGTAGGACTGTATGTAGAAGCCGGGTGACAAGTGCAGAACGGCTGTAGGATGGTATGTAGCAGCGGGGTGACAACTGGAGAACGACTGTAGAATGGTATGTAGCAGCCGAGCGACAACTGGAGAACGACTGTAGAATGGTATGTAGCAGCCGGATGACAACTGGAGAACGACTGTAGGACTGTCTGTAGCAGCCGGGTGACAACTGGAGAACAGCGGTAGGATGGTATATAGCAGCCGGATGATAACTAGAGAACGACTGTAGGATGGTATGTAGCAGACGGGTGACAACTGGAGAACGACTGTAGGATGGAATGTAGCAGCCGGGTGACAACTGGAGAACGACGGTAGGATGGTATCTAGCAGCGAGGTGACAACTGGAGAACGACTGTAGGATGGTATGTTGCAGCCGGTGACAACTGGACACCGGCTGTTGGATGGTATGTAGCAGCCGGGTGATAACTGAAGAACGGCTGTAGGATGGTATGTAGCAGCCGGGTGACAACTGCAGAACGACTGTACGATGGTATATAGCAGCCTGGTGACAACTGGAGAACGGCTGTAGGATGGTATGTAGCAGCGGGGTGACAACTGGAAATCGACTGTAGGATGGTATGTAGCAGCCGGGTGACAACTGGACACCGGCAGTAGGATGGTATGTAGCAGCCGGTTGATAACTGGAGAACGGCTGTAGGATGGTATGTAGCAGCCGGATGACAACTGGAGAACGACTGTAGAATTGTATGTAGCAGCCGGGTGACAACTGGAGAACGGGTGTAGGATGGTATACAGCAGCCGGATGACAACTGGAGAACGACTGTAGGATGGTATCTAGCAGCCGGGTGACAACTGGAGAACGGCTGTATGATGCTATGTAGCAGCCGGGTGACAACTGGAGAACGGGTGTAAGATGGTATGTAGAAGCCGGATGACAACTGGAGAGCGACTGTAGGATAGTATGTAGCAGCCAGGTGGCAATTGGAGAACGATTGGAGGATGGTATGTAGCAGCCGGATGACAACTGGAGAACGACTGTAGAATTGTATGTAGCAGCCGGGTGACAACTGGAGAACGGCTGTAGGATGGTATATAGCAGCCGGTTGACAACTGGAGAACGACTGTAGGATGGTATGTAGCAGCCGGGTGACAACTGGAGAACGACTGTAGGATGGTATCTAGCAGCCGGGTGACAACTGGAGAACGGCTGTAGGATGGTATGTAGCAGCCGGGTGACAACTGGAGAACGACTGTAGGATGGCATGTAGCAGCCGGATGGCAACTTGAGAACGACTGTAGGATTGTATGTAGCAGCCGGATGACAACTGGAGAACGACGGTAGGATGGTATCTAGCAGCTGGGTGACTACTGGTGAATGACTGTAGGATAGTATGTAGCAGCCTGGTGACAACTGGAGAAGGGCTGTAGGATGGTATGTAGCAGCCGGATGACAACGGGAGAACGACGGTAGGATGCTATGTAGCAGCCGGGCGACAACTGGAGAACGACTGTAGGATGGTATGTAGCAGGCGGGTGACAACTGAAGAACGGATGTAGGATGGTATGCAGCAGCCGGGTGACAACTGGAGAAGGGCTGTAGGATGGTATGTAGCAGCCGGGTGACAACTGCAGAACGACTGTACGATGGTATATAGCAGCCTGGTGACAACTGGAGAACGGCTGTAGGATGGTATGTAGCAGCGGGGTGACAACTGGAAATCGACTGTAGGATGGTATGTAGCAGCCGGGTGACAACTGGACACCGGCAGTAGGATGGTATGTAGCAGCCGGTTGATAACTGGAGAACGGCTGTAGGATGGTATGTAGCAGCCGGATGACAACTGGAGAACGACTGTAGAATTGTATGTAGCAGCCGGGTGACAACTGGAGAACGGCTGTAGGATGGTATACAGCAGCCGGATGACAACTGGAGAACGACTGTAGGATGGTATCTAGCAGCCGGGTGACAACTGGAGAACGGCTGTATGATGCTATGTAGCAGCCGGGTGACAACTGGAGAACGGGTGTAAGATGGTATGTAGAAGCCGGATGACAACTGGAGAGCGACTGTAGGATAGTATGTAGCAGCCAGGTGGCAATTGGAGAACGATTGGAGGATGGTATGTAGCAGCCGGATGACAACTGGAGAACGACTGTAGAATTGTATGTAGCAGCCGGGTGACAACTGGAGAACGGCTGTAGGATGGTATATAGCAGCCGGATGACAACTGGAGAACGACTGTAGGATGGTATGTAGCAGCCGGGTGACAACTGGAGAACGACTGTAGGATGGTATCTAGCAGCCGGGTGACAACTGGAGAACGGCTGTAGGATGGTATGTAGCAGCCGGGTGACAACTGGAGAACGACTGTAGGATGGCATGTAGCAGCCGGATGGCAACTTGAGAACGACTGTAGGATTGTATGTAGCAGCCGGATGACAACTGGAGAACGACGGTAGGATGGTATCTAGCAGCTGGGTGACTACTGGTGAATGACTGTAGGATAGTATGTAGCAGCCTGGTGACAACTGGAGAAGGGCTGTAGGATGGTATGTAGCAGCCGGATGACAACGGGAGAACGACGGTAGGATGCTATGTAGCAGCCGGGCGACAACTGGAGAACGACTGTAGGATGGTATGTAGCAGCCGGGTGACAACTGGAGAACGACTGTAGGATGGTATGTAGCAGGCGGGTGACAACTGAAGAACGGATGTAGGATGGTATGCAGCAGCCGGGTGACAACTGGAGAAGGGCTGTAGGATGGTATGTAGCAGCCGGGTGACAACTGGAGAAGGGCTGTAGGATGGTATGTAACAGCCGGATGACAACTGGAGAACGACGGTAGGATGCTATGTAGCAGCCGGGCGACAACTGGAGAACGACTGTAAGATGGTATGTAGCAGCCGGGTGACAACTGGAGAACGACGGTAGGATGGTATCTAGCAGCGAGGTGACATCTGGAGAACGACTGTAGGATGATATGTTGCAGCCGGGTGACAACTGGAGGACGGCTGTAGAATGGTATGTAGCAGCCGGGTGACAACTGGACACCAGCTGTTGGATGGTATGTAGCAGCCGGGTGATAACTGGAGAACGGCTGTAGGATGGTATGTAGCAGCCGGGTGACAACTGAAGAACGACTGTAGGATGGTATGTAGCAGCCGGGTGACAACTGGAGAACGGCTGTAGGATGGTATGTAGCAGCGGGGTGACAACTGGAAATCGACTGTAGGACGGTATGTAGCAGCCAGGTGACAACTGGACACCGGCTATAGGATGGTATGTAGCAGCCGGGTGATAACTAGAGAACGGCTGTAGGATGGTATGTAGCAGCCGGGTGACAACTGGAGAACGACTGTATTATGGTATGTAGCAGCGGGGTGACAACTGGAGAACGACTGTTGGATGGTATGTAGCAGCCGGGTGACAACTGGAGAACGGCTGTAGGATGCTATGTAGCAGCCGGGTGACAACTGGAGAACGGGTGCAGGATGGTATGTAGCAGCCGGATGACAACTGGAGAACGACTGTAGGATAGTATGTAGCAGCCAGGTGGCAATTGGAGAACGATTGGAGGATGGTATGTAGCAGCCGGATGACAACTGGAGAACGACTGTAGAATTGTATGTAGCAGCCGGGTGACAACTGGAGAACGGCTGTAGGATGGTATATAGCAGCCGGATGACAACTGGAGAACGACTGTAGGATGGTATGTAGCAGCCGGGTGACAACTGGAGAACGACTGTAGGATGGTATCTAGCAGCCGGGTGACAACTGGAGAACGGCTGTAGGATGGTATGTAGCAGCCGGGTGACAACTGGAGAACGACTGTAGGATGGTATGTAGCAGCCGGATGGCAACTGGAGAACGACTGTAGGATTGTATGTAGCAGCCGGATGACAACTGGAGAACGACGGTAGGATGGTATCTAGCAGCTGGGTGACTACTGGTGAACGACTGTAGGATGGTATGTAGCAGCCTGGTGACAACTGGAGAAGGGCTGTAGGATGGTATGTAGGAGCCGGATGACAACTGGAGAACGACGGTAGGATGCTATGTAGCAGCCGGGCGACAACTGGAGAACGACTGTAGGATGGTATGTAGTAGCCGGGTGACAACTGGAGAACGACTGTAGGATGGTATGTAGCAGCCGGGTGACAACTGAAGAACGGATGTAGGATGGTATGTAGCAGCCGGGTGACAACTGGAGAAGGGCTGTAGGATGGTATGTAGCAGCCGGGTGACAACTGGAGAAGGGCTGTAGGATGGTATGTAACAGCCGGATGACAACTGGAGAACGACGGTAGGATGCTATGTAGCAGCCGGGCGACAACTGGAGAACGACTGTAGGATGGTATGTAGCAGCCGGGTGACAACTGGAGAACGGCTATAGGATGGTATGTAGCAGTGGGGTGACAACTGGAAATCGACTGTAGGACGGTATGTAGCAGCCGGGTGACAACTGGACACCGGCTGTAGGATGGTATGTAGCAGCCGGGTGATAACTAGAGAACGGCTGTAGGATGGTATGTAGCAGCCGGGTGACAACTGGAGAACGACTGTAGGATGGTATGTAGCAGCCGGGTGACAACTGGAGAACCGCTGTATTATGGTATGTAGCAGCGGGATGACAACTGGAGAACGACTGTTGGATGGTATGTAGCAGCCGGGTGACAACTAGAGAACGGCTGTAGGATGCTATGTAGCAGCCGGGTGACAACTGGAGAACGGCTGTAGGATGGTATGTAGCAGCTGGATGACAACTGGAGAACGACTGTAGGATGGTATGTAGCAGCCGAGTGACAACTGGAGAACGACTGTAGGATGGTATGTAGCAGCCAGATGACAACTGGAGAACGACTGTACGATGGTATGTAGCAGCCGGGCGTCAA
The DNA here is from genome assembly GCF_038502225.1 of Cherax quadricarinatus. Taxonomy (NCBI): domain Eukaryota; kingdom Metazoa; phylum Arthropoda; class Malacostraca; order Decapoda; family Parastacidae; genus Cherax; species Cherax quadricarinatus. The sequence continues at coordinate 18,497,865 of NC_091358.1, read as the reverse complement.
CTGGACAACGGCTGTAGGATGGTATGTAGCAGTCGGATGACAACTGGAGAACGACTGTAGGATGGTGTTTAGCAGCAGGGTGACAACTGGAGAACGACTGTAGGATGCATTGTAGCAGCCGGGTGACAACTGGAGAACGGCTGTAGGATGGTATGTAGCAGCCGGTGACAACTGGAGAACGGCTGTAGGATGGTATGTAGCAGCCGGGTGACAACTGGAGAACGGCTGTAGGATGGTATGTAGCAGCCGGGTGACAACTGGAGAATGGCTGTAGGATGGTATGTAGTAGCTGGATGACAACTGGAGAACGACTGTAGGATGGAATGTAGCAGCCGGGTGACAACTGGACAACTACTGTAGGATGGTATGTAGCAGCGGGGTGACAACTGGAGAACGACTCTGGGATGGTATGTAGCAGCAGGGTGATAACTGGAGAATGGCTGTAGGATGGCATGCAGCAGCCGGATGACAACTGGAGAACGACTGTAGGATGGTATGCAGCAGCCGAGTGACAACTGGAGAACAACTGTAGGATGGTATCTAGCAGCGGGGTGACTACTGGAGAACGACTGTAGGCTGGTATGTAGCAGCCGGGTGACAATTGGAGAACGGCTGTAGAATGGTATGTAGCAGCGGGGTGACAACTCGAGAACCACTGTTGGATGGTATGTAGCAGCCAGGTGACAACTGGAGAACGGCTGTAGGATGGTATGTAGCAGCCGGATGACAACTTGAGAACGACTGTAGGATGGTATGTAGCAGCCTGGTGACAACTGGAAAACGACTGTAGCATGGTATGTAGCAGCCAGGTGACAACTGGAGAACGACGGTAGGATGGTATTTAGCAGCCGGATGACAATTGGAGAACGACTGTAGGATGGTATGTTGCAGCCGGGTGACAACTGGAGAACGGCTGTAGGATGGTATATAGCAGCCGGGTGACAACTGGAGAACGACTGTAGGATATGTAGCAGCCGGATGACAACTGGAGAGCGACTGTAGGATGGTATGTAGCAGCCGGGTGACAACTTGACACCGGCTGTAGGGTGGTATGTAGCAGCCGGGTGACAGCTGAAGAACGGATGTAGGATGGTATGTAGCAGCCGGGTGACAACTGGAAAAGGACTGTAGGATGGTATGCAGCAGCCGGGTGACAACTGTACAACGGCTGTAGGATGGTATGTAGCAACCGGATGACAACTGGAGAACGACTGTAGAATGCTATGTAGCAGCCGGGCGACAACTGGAGAACGACTGTAGGATGGTATGTAGCAGCCGGGTGACAACTGGAGAACGACTGTAGGATGGTATGTAGCAGCCGGGTGACAACTGGAGAATGGCTGTAGGATGGTATATAGCAGCCGGGTGACAATTGGAGAATGGCTGTAGGACGGTATGTTGCAGCCGAGTGGCAACTGGACGACGGCTGTAGGATGGTATGTAGCAGCCGGGTGACAACTGGAGAACGGCTGTAGGATGGTGTGTAGCAGCCGTGTAACAACTGGAGAACGGCTGTAGGATGGTATGCAGTAGCCGGATGACAACTGGAGAACGACTGTAGGATGGTATGTAGGAGCCAGGTGACAACTGGACAACGGCTGTAAGATGGTATGTAGCAGCCGGGTGATAAATGGAGAAAGGCTATAGGATGGCATGTAGGAGCCGGGTGATAACTGGAGAACGGCTGTAGGATGGTATGTAGCAGAGGGGTGACAACTGGAGAACGACTGTAGGATGGTATGTAGCAGCCGGGTGACAACTGGACAACGGCTGTAGGATGGTATGTAGCAGCCGGGTGATAACTGGAGAACGGCTCTAGGATGGTATGTAGCAGTCGGGTGATAACTGGAGAACCGCTCTAGGATGGTATGTAGCAGCGGGGTGACAATTGGAGAACGACTGTAGGATGGTATGTAGCAGCCGGGTGACAACTGGAGAACGGCTGTAGGATGGTATGTAGCATCAGGGTGGCAACTGGAGAACGACTGTTGGATGGTATGTAGCAGCCGGGTGACAACTGGAGAACGGCTGTAGGATGGTATGTAGCAGCCGGGTGACAACTGGAGAACGGCTGTTGGATGGTATGTAGCAGCCGGGTGACAATTGGAGAACGATCGGTAGGATGGCATGTAGCAGCCGGGTGACAACTGGAGAACGGCTGTAGGATGGTATGTAGCAGCCGGGTGATAACTTGAGAACGGCTGTAGGATGGTATGTAGCAGCCGGATGACAACTGGATAACGACTGTAGGATGGTATATAGCAGCCGGGTGACAACTGGAGAACGACTCTAGGATGGTATGTAGCAGCCGGGTGACAACTGGAGAACGACTGTAGGATGGTATGTAGCAGCCGGGTGATAACTGGAGAACGGCTGTAGGATGGTATGTAGCAGCCGGATGACAACTGGATAACGACTGTAGGATGGTATATAGCAGCCGGGTGAAAACTGGAGAACGACTCTAGGATGGTATGTAGCAGCCTGGCGACAACTGGAGAACGACGGTAGGATGGTATCTAGCAGCGGGGCGACATCTGGAGAACGGCTGTTAGATGGTATGTAGTAGCCGGATGACAACTGGAGAACGACGGTAGGATGGTATCTAGCAGCGGGGCGACATCTGGAGAACGGCTGTTGGATGGTATGTAGCAGCCGGATGACAACTGGATAACGACTGTAGGATGGTATGTAGCAGCCGGGTGACAACTGGAGAACGACTCTAGGATGGTATGTAGCAGCCTGGCGACAACTGGAGAACGACGGTAGGATGGTATCTAGCAGCGGGGCGACATCTGGAGAACGGCTGTTGGATGGTATGTAGTAGCCGGATGATAACTGGAGAACGGCTGTAGGATGGTATGTAGCAGCCGGATGACAACTGGAGAACGACTGTAGGATATGTAGCAGCCTGGTGATAACTGGAGAACGGCTGTAGGATGGTATGTAGCAGCCGGGTGACAACTGGAGAACGACTGTAGGATGGTATGTAGCAGCCGGGTGACAACTGGAGAACGACTGTAGGATGGTATGTAGCAGCCGGGTGACAACTGGAGAACGGCTGTAGGATGGTATGTAGCAGCCGGGTGACAAGTGGTGAACGGCTGTAGGATGGTATGTAGCTTATTTCGTGTCAGCTGTGAGTGGAAGGGGACCAGTTTAGGTACAGATGCCAGTCTGTCATTGATCTAATCCTAGATTTTTCCTGCCCTTCTTATCTCATCTGTATCGGATGAACCCGGTCGACAATCAAGGCTATAAAAAGAAAAAGAAAATTACGTATTATTTAAGAAATTGCTCACATGATCTGTGTTCGGCCTTTAAAAGTAGCTGTGAAGACATATATGATTATATTACTTGATGTAAGTCCAAATTAGGTCAGGTTAAATTACCAGAATATTAACCTAAACAGGAGTGAAACCCTTGTTTAGGTTTCTAAACAAAGGTGAAGCTCTTGTTTACACTAAGTTAAACAAAGCACAAAATGTATTATTAAACAGGAATGGACTGGATACTTACACACCAACATAACAAGCAGACTCTCCAACATACTACCACCAACATAACAAGCAGACTCTCCAACATACTACCACCAACATAACAAGCAGACTCTCCAACATACTACCACCAACATAACAAGCAGACTCTCCAACATACTACCACCAACATAACAAGCAGACTCTCCAACATACTACCACCAACATAACAAGCAGACTCTCCAACATACTACCACCAACATAACAAGCAGACTCTCCAACATACTACCACCAACATAACAAGCAGACTCTCCAACATACTACCACCAACATAACAAGCAGACTCTCCAACATACTACCACCAACATAACAAGCAGACTCTCCAACATACTACCACCAACATAACAAGCAGACTTTCCAACATACTACCACAAACATAAGCAGACTCTCCAACATACTACCACCAACATAACAAGCAGACTCTCCAACATACTACCACCAACATAACAAGCAGACTTTCCAACATACTACCACCAACATAACAAGCAGACTCTCCAACATACTACCACCAACATAACAAGCAGACTCTCCAACATACTACCACCAACATAACAAGCAGACTCTCCAACATACTACCACCAACATAACAAGCAGACTCTCCAACATACTACCACCAACATAACAAGCAGACTCTCCAACATACTACCACCAACATAACAAGCAGACTCTCCAACATACTACCACCAACATAACAAGCAGACTTTCCAACATACTACCACCAACATAACAAGCAGACTCTCCAACATACTACCACCAACATAACAAGCAGACTCTCCAACATACTACCACCAACATAATAAGCAGACTCTCCAACATACTACCACCAACATAACAAGCAGACTCTCCAACATACTACCACCAACATAACAAGCAGACTTTCCAACATACTACCACCAACATAACAAGCAGACTCTCCAACATACTACCACCAACATAACAAGCAGACTCTCCAACATACTACCACCAACATAACAAGCAGACTTTCCAACATACTACCACCAACATAACAAGCAGACTCTCCAACATACTACCACCAACATAACAAGCAGACTCTCCAACATACTACCACCAACATAACAAGCAGACTTTCCAACATACTACCACCAACATAACAAGCAGACTCTCTAACATACTACCACCAACATAACAAGCAGACTCTCCAACATACTACCACCAACATAACAAGCAGACTTTCCAACATACTACCACCAACATAACAAGCAGACTCTCCAACATACTACCACCAACATAACAAGCAGACTTTCCAACATACTACCACCAACATAACAAGCAGACTCTCCAACATACTACCACCAACATAACAAGCAGACTCTCCAACATACTACCACCAACATAACAAGCAGACTTTCCAACATACTACCACCAACATAACAAGCAGACTCTCCAACATACTACCACCAACATAACAAGCAGACTTTCCAACATACTACCACCAACATAACAAGCAGACTCTCCAACATACTACCACCAACATAACAAGCAGACTCTCCAACATACTACCACCAACATAACAAGCAGACTCTCCAACATACTACCACCAACATAACAAGCAGACTCTCCAACATACTACCACGAACATATATTCATACTTCCGCTACTATCTACTGAACTTTTTCCTCACATTCACCATCCAGTGGTTTTATCAATACAATTCAAGGACATAATGTGAAGAATGTCGAACCAATAATTGCTGACCTGGAGAATGTACGGAGAACGTTCACTGCACATCTACCTGGAGAGGGTTTCGGGGGTTAAGATCCCCGCGGCCCGGTCTGAGACCATGCTTCGTGATGGATGAGGGTCTGATCAACCAGGCTGTTATTGCTGGCCGCACGCAAACTGACGTAAGAACCACAGTCCGGCTGGTCAGGTACTGCCTTTAGGTGCCTGTCCAGCACCTTCTTGAAAACAGTCAGGGGTCTATTGGTAATCCCTCTTATGTATGCTGGGAGGCAACAGAACAGTCTTGGACTGGTGACACTGCGTTGTCTCTTAGTGAACTCGTGGCGCCCTTGCTTTTCAATGGGGTAATCTCTCTCTCTCTCCTGCCGAGTCTCTGGCTTTCACAGAGAGTGATTTTCGTGTACAAGTTTGGTACTAATCCCTCTAGGATTTTCCAAGTGTTTATTATCGTGTATCTCTCTCGCCTGCATTCATGGGAATACAAATCAAGGGACTTCAACCGTTCCCAATAATTTAGGTGCCTTATCGTACTTGTGTGTGGCGTGAAAGTTCTTTGTACACTCTCCAGGTCAGCAATTTCGCCTGTGTTGCAGGGAGCAGTTAGTGTACAGCAGTATACCAGCCTAGAGAGAACAAGCGATTTGAAGAGAATCATCATGGACTTGGCGTAACTAGTTTTGAAGGTTCTCATTATCCATCCTATCAATTTCCTAGCAGATGAGGTAAATACATTGCTGTGGTCTTTGAAGTCGAGATCCTCTGATATTATCACTCCCAGGTCCTTCACATTACTTTTTCGCTCTATTGTATGGTAGAATTTGTTGTATACCCTGATGCATTTTTAATTTACTCAAATTTTCCAAATCTGAGTAGCTGAAATTTTTCTTTACATTACTTCACATTGTTTTGAGTGGCCCATTTGAAGATTTGGTTAATGTTCACTTGGAGTCTCGCAGTGTCTTCGATGGAGGTCACTGTCATGGCAATTCCGGTGTCATTTGCAATGGAAGACACGGAACTGTGGCTTTCATCTCTGTCTATGTCAGATATGAGGATGAGGAACAGGATGGGAGCGAGTACTGTGCCTTGTGGAACAGGATGGGAGCGAGTACTGTGCCTTGTGGAACAGGATGGGAGCGAGTACTGTGCCTTGTGGAACAGGATGGGAGCGAGTACTGTGCCTTGTGGAACAGAGCTTTTCACAGTAGCAGCCTGAGACTTTACTCTGTTTACTATTCATCATTTGAGTTCTATTACTTAGAACGTTATAGATCCATCTACCTCCTCCATACTACCTTCCCCACTACTACTACCTTCCCCACTACTACTACCTTCCCCACTACTACTACCTTCCCCACTACTACTACCTTCCCCACTACTACTACCTTCTACCTCCACTACTACCACTACCACCTCCTGCCTATATATACTCCCTCCTTCCCTCCTTTGCGTTAGTGTGACTTTGTAAATGGTCCAAGTCGGACCGAAACGTCGTCGTAAGCTCCTCTCTTCTATTTGCGGATTATTTGTGTATCCATCTACGAACTTTTCCTGTTATTCCTTTATCACGCATTTTGTGAGCTATTACACCATGGTTGCACTTGTCAAAGGCTTTCGCAAAGTCTGTGTATACTACATCTGTATTTTGTTTATCCTCTACAGCATCCTGGACCTTGTCATAGTGGTCCAGTATCTGGGACAGGCAGGAGTGACCTGCTCTAAACCCGTGTTACCCTGGGTTGTGTAAGTGATGGGTATCTAGGTGGTTGGCGATCTTGTTTCTAAGAAACCTATCAAAGATTTTTATGATATGGGATGTTAGTGCTATCGGTCTGTAATTCTTTGCAATTACTTCCCCGTTGATAGTGAAGATAAAGTGCTAGGCCAAGACTGTTTAACTGCCTTCCAACATACAAAAGGGGAATAACCAATAGACCTCTGGCTGTCTTCAGGAAGGAGCTGGACAGGCACCTAAAGTCAGTACCTGATCAGCTGGCCTGTGGTTCGTAAATTGGTTTAAGTGCTGACAGCAGTAACAGCCTGGCTGATCAGGCCCTAATCCACCACGAGGACTGGTCACGGACCGGGCAGAGAGGTGCTTATCCCCGAAACCCTCTCCAGGTATACTCCAGGTAAGGTCATTAATGTAAATTGTGGACAATAATGGGCGTAAAACTGAGCCTTGTGGAACGCCACTAGTGACTAATCCCCATTCAGAGTTGACCCCATTAATGGAAACCTTGCTTTCTATTGGTAAGTCATGCCTCTATCCATGTTAGAACTTTACCTCCTATACCATGAGCTGCCACTTTTCTTAAGTCTCTTGTGAGGTACTTTATCGAAGGCTTTTACAGAAATCCAAATAATCATCATATTCTTTATCATTGTCTACTGTCTCAAATGTTAGTTAAAGATTCGCCGGTATTCTCCCGGCCCGGGCCTTGTCCAAGTGGTGGCCTGGCCTTGGCTCCCTCTTTAGGGAGTGTCTGAGACCTAAGTCTCCCATGGGAGGAGGCACAAGTACCTCCTCATCTTTGTGACCAACTGTCCCCAGGCCTAGCCACAAGCTAGGCCTCTCTGGTCTGCCATCCCCGCCACAAGGGAGATGATGGGAATGACAGTCTTATGAGCTAAAGGCTCGGGCTCAGGCACCTACCCTACCCTAGAAGGGTTAGGCATGGTGTCGATGTGTCTCAAATGCTTTTTTGAAGAATTTTTTTTATATTTTATTTAAAAAAAAAACATGTACATGAACATATAATACAACTCGACAAAAAACAAAGCGAAAACAGTGGTCTACACAGTGGCAGTACACCACTCAAAAAACAAAATTACACATATAAATACAAAAAAAAAAAAAAACACATCCACTCTGTCGAAAACCTACCCGACTCCCAATAAAACAGGAGGAATACATCACAAAGTATTAGGACTAACTCTTATATAATATATATAATTAAAACCCCAAAAATCAATATATATATATATATATATATATATATATATATATATATATATATATATATATATATGTCGTGCCGAATATGTAAAACTGGTCAATTAGCAAGAATTCATTTAAAATTAAGTCCTTTCTTAAATTTTCTCTTATAAGTTTAAAGATATATTTTTTTCATTAATGTTAATGTAAAAATATTTAATTTTGCACCAAAAGAATCTTAGAAAACTTACCTAACCTTATTATAACATGAACAATTTATTTTAGCCTAACCCAACTTAATATATTTTAAATACGTTTACGATAATTTAATACTAAACAAGCACAATCAAATATATTTTTTTCGTTAGGTTCAGAATGATTTTGGCGAAATTATTGCATACACAAATTTTCACTTGTCCTATATGGCAAGATGATCGTTGCTATTTAAGCCAAGATGGCAAGTTCTGCCTATTCGGCACGACATATATATATACATATATACATTATATATATATATATATATATATATATATATATATATATATATATATATATATATATATATATATATAAGTAGTGAATTTTTCCACTGAGCGACTCCTTCCGGAAAAGGCCTTCCACTGAGCGACTCCTTCCGGAAAAGGCCTTCCACTGAGCGACTCCTTCCGGTTTAGGCCTTCCACTGGGGGCCCCTTCAAAGGATGCCGCCTTTTCACACTTATGTGCTAATGACCTTGACCCTATGATAATGACCCTTCTGGACACGTATCCCCTTTTCACACCTATGTGCTAATGACCTTGACCTCGCCCTCGAGTCCACCCTTAACCCCCCTTCGCGACCCCCCTTCGCGACCCCCCCCGTCGCGCCGCGCGCCCGCCCGCGCGCCCGCCCGCCCGCGCGCCCGCCCGCGCCCTTCGCGACCCCCGCCCGCGCCTTCTGCAGCGTCGTCCGGATCGCCCCCGCGCCTCAAATTTTTTTCCGATTTTTTTCGAATTTTTTTTGAATTTCATTTTCTTGTGCTCTCCATCTCCTCAGATCAAATTTTTGAGGTTCCCCCTCTCACTTTCACCCCCATCCCAAAATTTCTCGAAATCAAAGTCTCCATCTCCTCGGATCAAGTTTTTGGATTTCCCCCTATGGGGGTTTCGAAATTCTTCTGATCTCCTTGGATTCCCCCCTCCCACTTTCACCCCCAACCCCAAAAATTTCTCGAAATCAAAGTCTCCAATTCCTCGGATCAAATTTTTCTCGAAATCAAAGTCTCCATCTCCTTGGATCAAGGGTTTTGAATTTCTCCATCTCCTCGGATCAAATTTTTGAGGTTCCCCCTCTCACTTTCACCCCCATCCCAAAATTTCTCGATAATACAAGTTTTTGGATTTCCCCCTATGGGGGTTTCGAAAGTCTCCATCTCCTTGGATCAAATTTTTGGGTACCCCTCCTTTCACCCCAAATTTTCTCGACAATACCATGACTCCATCTCCTCGGATCAAGTTTTTTGGATTCCCCCCTATGGGGTTTTCGAAATTCTCCAATTCCTCGGATCAAGTTTTTGGATCCCCCTCTGGGGGTAAGCATGCTTACTACAGGTCTAAACAAGTCAAATGAACTAAGAAGGGTGTTTACTCGGCGGTCAGTGACGTCACACATACAAGCTGAATCTTGTCGACCCTTTTAGTTCATTAAAGTTAATAAGGGGACACTCACCTTCTGACAGTGACGTCACGTGATGACCGCGCACACAGGCTGAATCTTGTCGATCCTTTTAGTTCATTAAAGTTAATAAGGGGACACTCACCTTCTGACAGTGATGTCACGTGATGACCGCGCACACAGGCTGAATCTTGTCGATCCTTTTAGTTCATTAAAGTTAATAAGGGGACACAGTACATCAGAAAGTCACATTTTTTTTTTCGTTAATACCCACAATTTCTTTACAACACAAGTCTAGACATTTTTTTAACTATTTCATCTCAGGTCACTCCCCACGAAGTAACCTCCTCCCCACCCTCCCAAACCCTCACACTCCAACCAACACCTCACAATTTTCACTCATAACCCCCAATTTTTCTCGTTTTAACCCTTTTACTTCATTAAAGTTAATAAGGGGACACAGTACATCAGAAAGTCACCACATCGCTTACATCCACTTTCGTTAAATTCACTACTCACAATTTTACATATTACGAAGTTAAATACGCACTTTTACTTTGAATATCTTCAAAAACACTCTCATAAATCATTTGAATACTCACAAAAATACCTTTATACATTTCCAAACAACACTGAAATACTCCAAAAACATCATTCGAACACCCCCAAATCACCTCTGAATACTCCCAGAACACCTTCATAAGTACTCTTGCACATCATTTGAACACCTTCATAAGTACTCTCATAATCATTTGTACACCTTCAAAAAACACCTTTGAATACTCACATAAACACCCTTGAACACCTTCAAAACACCTTTGAACACCTTAAAGCACTCTCATAATCATTTGAACACACTCAAAACACCTTTGAATAACCTCAAAACACCTTTGAACACCTTCAAAACACCCTTGAACACCTTCAAAACACCCTTGAACACCTTCAAAAAACAACATTTGAACACACTCAAAACACCTTTGAACACCTTTGAACATTTCCAAAACACTATTTGAGTACTCCCAAATAAGATTTGACATCTCTAATTTATCTGCACTTACACATTTCATTAAATTACAACTCATCCCTCAGTCTCCAGACTAGGCATTTTCTCGTTTTTACCCTTTTAGTTCATTAAAGTTATTAAGGGGACACAATACATCAGAAAAAAAGTCACAAAAACTAACTCAAACACTTTACTTTGAACACCCCCAAAACACTCTCATAATCATTTGAATACTCACATAAACACCCTTGAACACCTTCAAAACACCTTTGAATATCGTTTTTAAACTAATTTCATCACAACCCACTTATATCATCTTTTTTCGGTAACTCTAATTCGACTACACTACCCTCATCAATTACTAACAAATTTTACTCATTTTAACTAATGTCATCACTGTAAACAAGATTTTCACAAAAAAAACTCTATGACACCTAACACACACGCACACACACACCCCACAACACCCACAACCCACAATTTTTCTCGTTTTAACCCTTTTAGTTCATTAAAGTTAATAAGGGGACACAGTACATCAGAAAGTCACAACAACAACAACCCACAACCCACAACATCCACAACCCACAATTTTTTCTCGTTTTAGCTAATTTCATCAGAAAGTCACAACAACAACAACCCACAACACCCACAACACCCACAACCCACAACCCACAATTTTTTCTCGTTTTAGCTAATTTCATCAGAAAGTCACAACAACAACAACCCACAACCCACAATTTTTTTCTCGTTTTAACTAATTTCATCAGAAAAAGGCACAACACCCACAACCCACAACACCCCACAACCCACAATTTTTTCTCATTTTAACTAATTTCATCAGAAAAAGGCACAACACCCTTCAACACCTTCAAACACCCTTGAACACCTTCAAAACACTCTTAAACACCTTCAAAAACACCTTTGAACATTTCCAAAACACTATTTGAGTACTCCCAATTACACCACTGAATACTACTAAAACACGCTGAATTCAATCAAAACTCCGTTCAACACCTTCAAACACCCTTGAACACCTTCAAAAAACAACATTTGAACACACTCAAAACATCTTTGAACACCTTTGAACATTTCCAAAACACTATTTGAGTACTCCCAATTACACCACTGAATACTACTAAAACACCGCTGAATTCAATCAAAACACCCTTAAACACCTTCAAACACCCTTGAACACCTTCAAAACACTCTTGAACACCTTCAAAAACACCTTTGAACATTTCCAATCAACACTGAAACACTTCCAAAAAACACAATTTGAGTACTCCCAATTACACCACTGAATACTACTAAAACACCGCTGAATTCAATCAAAACACCCTTCAACACCTTCAAAAACACCTTTGAACACCTTCAAAAAACAACATTTGAACACACTCAAAACACCTTTGAACACCTTTGAACATTTCAGAACACACACAAAAATCACATTTCACATCCACAAATGCATCTCAAATCCACTAAAATCATTATAATCAAGATATTCACAAAACTCTATGACCACCTAACACACACACACACACCTAACCTAACCTAACCTAACCTAACCTAACCTACTTAACCCAACCTATCCTAACCTAACCTAACCTTACCTAACCTATCTTAACCTACCCTAACCTTACATAACCTAACCTAACCTAACCTAACCTAACCTAACCTAACCTACTTAACCCAACCTATCCTAACCTAACCTAACCTTACCTAACCTATCCTAACCTACCCTAACCTTACCTAACCTAACCTAACCTAACCTAACCTAACCTATCCTAACCTAACCTAACCTAACCTAACCTAACCTACTTAACCCAACCTATCCTAACCTAACCTAACCTTACCTAACCTATCCTAACCTACCCTAACCTTACCTAACCTAACCTAACCTAACCTAACCTAACCTAACCTAACCTAACCTACTTAACCCAACCTATCCTAACCTAACCTAACCTTACCTAACCTATCCTAACCTACCCTAACCTTACCTAACCTAACCTAACCTAACCTAACCTAACCTACTTAACCCAACCTATCCTAACCTAACCTAACCTTACCTAACCTATCCTAACCTACCCTAACCTTACCTAACCTAACCTAACCTAACCTAACCTATCCTAACCTAACCTAACCTAACCTAACCTAACCTACTTAACCCAACCTATCCTAACCTAACCTAACCTTACCTAACCTATCCTAACCTACCCTAACCTTACCTAACCTAACCTAACCTAACCTAACCTATCCTAACCTAACCTAACCTAACCTAACCTAACCTATCCTAACCTAACCTAACCTAACCTAACCTAACCTAACACTACCTAACCTAACCTAACCTAACCTTACCTTACCTTACCTTACCTTACCTAACCTAACCTAACCTAACCTAACCTAACCTTACCTAACCTATCCTAACCTAACCTAACCTAACCTATCCTAACCTTACCTAACCTATCCTAACCTTACCTAACCTAACCTAACCTAACCTAACCTAACCTATCCTAACCTATCCTAACCTAACCTAACCTAACCTAACCTAACCTTTCCTAACCTTACCTAACCTAACCTAACCTAACCTAACCTAACCTATCCTAACCTAACCTAACCTAACCTAACCTAACCTAACCTAACCTATCCTAACCTAACCTAACCTAACCTAACCTAACCTAACACTACCTAACCTAACCTAACCTTACCTTACCTTACCTTACCTTACCTTACCTTACCTAACCTAACCTAACCTAACCTAACCTAACCAAACCTTACCTAACCTAACCTAACCTAACCTAACCTACTTAACCCAACCTATCCTAACCTAACCTAACCTAACCTTACCTAACCTATCCTAACCTACCCTAACCTAACCTAACCTAACCTATCCTAACCTAACCTAACCTAACCTAACCTAACCTAACCTAACCTATCCTAACCTAACCTAACCTAACACTACCTAACCTAACCTAACCTAACCTAACCTTACCTTACCTTACCTTACCTTACCTTACCTTACCTAACCTAACCTAACCTAACCTAACCTTACCTAACCTATCCTAACCTAACCTAACCTAACCTAAAATATATTGGAACACTTCCAAAATAGATTAGAGTACTCCAGAATTACTTTGAACGACTCCATTTTTTTGGATATTTCCAAATTAGTTTTGAAAACTTTATCGTAAAATCGAACATTATTTTCTTGTTCGTAAACACACCCAGGGTAGAAATATTTACTCGATTTCCGAATAGAAACACTTTCCTCGCTCTGAGAGACTCATTGAGCTTATATGGGCCGCCCCTCCCCCCCAACGCCACTGTGTAATGCGATTCACACCCAAGGTAGAAAATCACCCCGCGGCAACAAAGGTCAGACAGACGGCATGTAATGCGTTTCACACCCAAGGTAGAAAAATCACTCCTGAATCAACTCACCTAACCGAACCTAACCTAACCTATCCTAGCCTAACCTAACCTAGCCTAACCTAACCTAACCTAACCTATCCTACCCTAACCTAACCTAACCTAACCTAACCTAACCTAACCTAACCTTTCCTAACCTAACCTAACCAAACACCATCAAACACCTCCGAATACTCCCCAAAACACTACTGATTACTACCAAATCACCACTGAATACTACCAAATCACCGTCAAAATCACCAGAAACTAAGTTTAACATCACCATCCAACTTCCTTTTTATAGAAATCCCCTCAAATCACTATATCCAAGAACCCAACCTAACCTAACCTAACCTTTCCTAACCTAACCCAACCTAACCGAACCTAACCTAACCTTACCTAACCTAACCTAACCTAACCTAACCTAACCTATCCTAACCTAACCTAACCTAACCTAACCTAACCTAACACTACCTAACCTAACCTAACCTTACCTTACCTTACCTTACCTTACCTTACCTTACCTAACCTAACCTAACCTAACCTAACCTTACCTAACCTAACCTAACCTAACCTAACCTAACCTACTTAACCCAACGTATCCTAAACTAACCTAACCTTACCTAACCTGTCCTAACCTACCCTAACCTAACCTAACCTAACCTATCCTAACCTAACCTAACCTAACCTAACCTAACCTATCCTAACCTAACCTAACCTAACCTAACACTACCTAACCTAACCTAACCTAACCTAACCTTACCTTACCTTACCTTACCTTACCTTACCTAACCTAACCTAACCTAACCTAACCTAACCTAACCTATCCTAACCTAACCTAACCTAACCTAAAATATATTGGAACACTTCCAAAATACATTAGAGTACTCCAGAATTACTTTGAACGACTCCATTTTTTTGGATATTTCCAAATTAGTTTTGAAAACTTTATCGTAAAATCGAACATTATTTTCTTGTTCGTAAACACACCCAGGGTAGAAATATTTACTCGATTTCCGAATAGAAACACTTTCCTCGCTCTGAGAGACTCATTGAGCTTATATGGGCCGCCCCTCCCCCCCCAACGCCACTGTGTAATGCGATTCACACCCAAGGTAGAAAATCACCCCGCGGCAACACAGGTCAGACAGACGGCATGTAATGCGTTTCACACCCAAGGTAGAAAAATCACTCCTGAATCAACTCACCTAACCGAACCTAACCTAACCTATCCTAGCCTAACCTAACCTAGCCTAACCTAACCTAACCTAACCTAACCTAACCTAACCTAACCTATCCTACCCTAACCTAACCTAACCTAACCTAACCTAACCTAACCTAACCTTTCCTAACCTAACCTATCCTAACCTAACCTAACCTAACCTAACCTAACCTAACCTAACCTAACCCAACCTAACTTAGCCTAACCTAACCTAACCTATCTTAACCTAACCTAACCTAACCTAACCGAACCTAACCTATCCCAACCTAACCTAACCTAACATACCCTAACCTAACTTATCCTAACATAACCTTACCGAACCTAACCTAATCCAACTTAACCTAACCTAACCTAACCAAACCTCACCTAACCTAGCCTAACCTAACCTATCCTAACCTAACCTAACCAAACACCATCAAACACCTCCGAATACTCCCCAAAACACTACTGATTACTACCAAATCACCACTGAATACTACCAAATCACCGTCAAAATCACCAGAAACTAAGTTTAACATCACCATCCAACTTCCTTTTTATAGAAATCCTCTCAAATCACTATATCCAAGAACCCAACCTAACCTAACCTAACCTTTCCTAACCTAACCCAACCTAACCGAACCTAACCTAACCTTACCTAACCTAACCTAACCGAACCTAACCTAACCTAACCTAGCCTAACCTAACCTAACCTAACCGAACCTATCCTAACCTAACCTAACCTAACCTAACACCATCAAACACCTCCGAATACTCCCCAAAACACTACTGATTACTACCAAATCACCACTGAATACTACCAAATCACCGTCAAAATCACCAGAAACTAAGTTTAACATCACCATCCAACTTCCTTTTATAGAAATCCCCTCAAATCACTGTAACCAAGAACCCAACCTAACCTAACCTTTCCTAGCCTAACCGAACCTAACCTAACATTACCCAACCTAACCTAGCCCAACCTAACCTATCCAAACCTAACCCAATCTAACCTAACACCATCAAACACCTCCGAATACTCCCCAAAACACTACTGATTACTACCAAATCACCTAACCTAACCTAACCGAACCGAACCTAACATTACCCAACCTAACCTAACTTATCCTAACCTAACCTAACCTAACACCATCAAACACCTCCGAATACTCCCCAAAACACTACTGATTACTACCAAATTACCTAACCTAACCTATCCTAACCTAACCTAACCTAACTTATCCTAACCCAACCTAACCTAACCCGACCTAACTTATCCTAACCTAACCTAACCTAGCCTAACCTAACCTAACCTAACCTGACCTAACTTATCCTAACCTAACCTAACCTAACCTAACTTATCCTAACCTAACCCAACCTAACCTAACACCTTCAAACACCTCCGAATACTCCCAAAACACTACTGATTACTACCAAAATCACCACTGAATACTACCAAATCACCGTCAAATCACCAGAAACTAAGTTTATCATCACCATCCAACATCCTTTTATAGAATGAATATTCTTACCGCATTTTATGTCACCTTCAAACACCTCCGAATACTCCCAAAACACTACTGATTACTACCAAATCACCGTCAAAATCACCAGAAACTAAGTTTAACATCACCATCCATCATCCTTTTTATAGAATGAATATTCTTACCGCATTTTATGTTGCACATCACATTTCCTCTTCCACATCATCCCTAAACATCCTTCCTTATTGAATCCGTATATCTCCTAGAGTTGTTTTAACCCCCGACAGGACCATCATGACATTAGGAGCCAGAGCAACCATCACCACTCCAACACCACCTACTACACTCTGGCTCCTGCGTCATGATGGGCCCTCGTCGGGGGTTAAAACAACTCTAGGAGATATACGGAATGAATAAGGAAGGATGTTTAGGGATGATGTGGAAGAGGAAATGTGATGTGCAGCATATAATGCAGTAAGTATATTCATTCTATAAAAAGGATGATGGATGGTGATGTTAAACTTAGTTTCTGGTGATTTTGACGGTGATTTGGTAGTAATCAGTAGTGTTTTGGGAGTATTTGGAGGTGTTTGAAGGTGACATAAAATGCGGTAAGAATATTCATTCTATAAAAGGATGTTGGATGGTGATGATAAACTTAGTTTCTGGTGATTTGACGGTGATTTGGTAGTATTCAGTGGTGATTTTGGTAGTAATCAGTAGTGTTTTGGGGAGTATTCGGAGGTGTTTGATGGTGTTAGGTTATGTTGGGTTAGGTTAGGATAGGTTAGGTTGGGCTAGGTTAGGTTGGGTAATGTTAGGTTAGGTTCGGTTAGGCTAGGAAAGGTTAGGTTAGGTTGGGTTCTTGGTTATAGTGATTTGAGGGGATTTCTATAAAAGGAAGTTGGATGGTGATGTTAAACTTAGTTTCTGGTGATTTTGACGGTGATTTGGTAGTATTCAGTGGTGATTTGTTAGTAATCAGTAGTGTTTTGGGGAGTATTCGGAGGTGTTTGATGGTGTCAGGTTAGGTTAGGTTAGGTTAGCATAGGTTCGGTTTGGTTAGGTTAGGCTAGGTTAGGTTAGGTTCGGTTAGGTTAGGTTAGGTAAGGTTAGGTTAGGTTCGGTTAGGTTGGGTTAGGTTACGAAAGGTTAGGTTAGGTTAGGTTGGGTTCTTGGATATAGTGATTTGAGGGGATTACTATAAAAAGGAAGTTGGATGGTGATGTTAAACTTAGTTTCTGGTGATTTTGACGGTGATTTGGTAGTATTCAGTGGTGATTTGGTAGTAATCAGTAGTGTTTTGGGGAGTATTCGGAGGTGTTTGATGGTGTTTGGTTAGGTTAGGTTAGGTTAGGTTAGGATAGGTTAGGTTAGGCTAGGTTAGGTGAGGTTAGGTTAGGTTAGGTTAAGTTGGGTTAAGTTAGGTTCAGTAAGGTTATGTTAGGATAAGTTAGGTTAGGGTATGTTAGGTTAGGTTAGGTTGGGATAGGTTAGGTTCGGTTAGGTTAGGTTAGGTTAGGTTAAGATAGGTTAGGTTAGGTTAGGTTAAGTTAGGTTGGGTTAGGTTAGGTTAGGTTAGGTTAGGTTAGGTTAGGATAGGTTAGGTTAGGAAAGGTTAGGTTAGGTTAGGTTAGGTTAGGATAGGTTAGGTTAGGTTAGGTTAGGTTAGGTTAGGTTAGGATAGGTTAGGTTAGGTTAGGTTAGGTTAGGTTAGGTTAGGTTAGGTTAAGTTAGGTTAGGCTAGGTTAGGTTAGGCTAGGATAGGTTAGGTTAGGTTCGGTTAGGTGAGTTGATTCAGGTGTGATTTTTCTACCTTGGGTGTGAAACACATTACATGCCGTCTGTCTGACCTGTGTTGCCGCGGGGTGATTTTCTACCTTGGGTGTGAATCGCATTACACAGTGGCGTTGGGGGTGAGGGGCGGCCCATATAAGCTCAATGAGTCTCTCAGAGCGAGGAAAGTGTTTCTATTCGGAAATCGAGTAAATATTTCTACCCTGGGTGTGTTTACCAACAAGAAAATAATGTTCGATTTTACGATAAAGTTTTCAAAACTAATTTGGAAATATCCAAAAAAAATGGAGTCGTTCAAAGTAATTCTGGAGTACTCTAATGTATTTTGGAAGTGTTCCAATATATTTTAGGTTAGGTTAGGTTAGGTTAGGTTAGGATAGGTTAGGTAAGGTTAGGTTAGGTTAGGTTAGGTTAGGTAAGGTAAGGTAAGGTAAGGTTAGGTTAGGTTAGGTTAGGTTAGGTTAGGTAGTGTTAGGTTAGGTTAGGTTAGGTTAGGTTAGGTTAGGATAGGTTAGGTTAGGTTAGGTTAGGTTAGGTTAGGTTAGGTTAGGATAGGTTAGGTTAGGTTAGGTTAGGTTAGGTAAGGTTAGGGTAGGTTAGGATAGGTTAGGTAAGGTTAGGTTAGGTTAGGATAGGTTGGGTTAAGTAGGTTAGGTTAGGTTAGGTTAGGTTAGGTAAGGTTAGGTTAGGTTAGGTTAGGTTAGGTTAGGTAAGGTAAGGTAAGGTAAGGTAAGGTAAGGTAAGGTTACGTTAGGTTAGGTTAGGTAGTGTTAGGTTAGGTTAGGTTAGGTTAGGTTAGGATAGGATAGGTTAGGTTAGGTTAGGTTAGGTTAGGTTAGGTTAGGATAGGTTAGGTTAGGTTAGGTTAGGTTAGGTAAGGTTAGGAAAGGTTAGGTTAGGTTAGGTTAGGTTAGGTTAGGTTAGGATAGGTTAGGTTAGGTTAGGTTAGGTTAGGTTAGGTTAGGTAAGGTTAGGATAGGTTAGGTAAGGTTAGGATAGGTTAGGTTAGGTTAGGTTAGGTTAGGTTAGGTTAGGATAGGTTAGGTAAGGTTAGGTTAGGTTAGGTTAGGTTAGGTTAGGTAAGGTAAGGTAAGGTTAGGTTAGGTTAGGTTAGGTTAGGTTAGGTAGTGTTAGGTTAGGTTAGGTTAGGTTAGGTTAGGATAGGTTAGGTTAGGTTAGGTTAGGTTAGGTTAGGTTAGGATAGGTTAGGTTAGGTTAGGTTAGGTAAGGTTAGGGTAGGTTAGGATAGGTTAGGTAAGGTTAGGTTAGGTTAGGATAGGTTGGGTTAGGTTAGGTTAGGTAAGGTTTGGTTAGGTTAGGATAGGTTGGGTTAGGTTAGGTTAGGTTAGGATAGGTTAGGTTAGGTTAGGTTAGGTTAGGTTAGGTTAGGATAGGTTAGGTTAGGTTAGGTTAGGTTAGGTAAGGTTAGGGTAGGTTAGGATAGGTTAGGTAAGGTTAGGTTAGGTTAGGATAGGTTGGGTTAAGTAGGTTAGGTTAGGTTAGGTTAGGTTAGGTTAGGTTAGGATAGGTTGGGTTAAGTAGGTTAGGTTAGGTTAGGTTAGGTTAGGTTAGGATAGGTTAGGTTAGGTTAGGTTAGGTTAGGTAAGGTTAGGGTAGGTTAGGATAGGTTAGGTAAGGTTAGGTTAGGTTAGGATAGGTTGGGTTAAGTAGGTTAGGTTAGGTTAGGTTAGGTTAGGTTAGGTTAGGTTAGGTAAGGTTAGGGTAGGTTAGGATAGGTTAGGTAAGGTTAGGTTAGGTTAGGATAGGTTGGGTTAAGTAGGTTAGGTTAGGTTAGGTTAGGTTAGGTTAGGTTAGGTAAGGTTAGGGTAGGTTAGGATAGGTTAGGTAAGGTTAGGTTAGGTTAGGATAGGTTGGGTTAAGTAGGTTAGGTTAGGTTAGGTTAGCTTAGGTGTGTGTGTGTGTGTTAGGTGGTCATAGAGTTTTGTGAATATCTTGATTATAATGATTTTAGTGGATTTGAGATGCATTTGTGGATGTGAAATGTGATTTTTGTGTGTGTTCTGAAATGTTCAAAGGTGTTCAAAGGTGTTTTGAGTGTGTTCAAATGTTGTTTTTTGAAGGTGTTCAAAGGTGTTTTTGAAGGTGTTGAAGGGTGTTTTGATTGAATTCAGCGGTGTTTTAGTAGTATTCAGTGGTGTAATTGGGAGTACTCAAATTGTGTTTTTTGGAAGTGTTTCAGTGTTGATTGGAAATGTTCAAAGGTGTTTTTGAAGGTGTTCAAGAGTGTTTTGAAGGTGTTCAAGGGTGTTTGAAGGTGTTTAAGGGTGTTTTGATTGAATTCAGCTGTGTTTTAGTAGTATTCAGTGGTGTAATTGGGAGTACTCAAATAGTGTTTTGGAAATGTTCAAAGGTGTTCAAAGATGTTTTGAGTGTGTTCAAATGTTGTTTTTTGAAGGTGTTCAAGGGTGTTTGAAGGTGTTGAAGGGTGTTTTGATTGAATTCAGTGTGTTTTAGTAGTATTCAGTGGTGTAATTGGGAGTACTCAAATAGTGTTTTGGAAATGTTCAAAGGTGTTTTTGAAGGTGTTTAAGAGTGTTTTGAAGGTGTTCAAGGGTGTTTGAAGGTGTTGAAGGGTGTTGTGCCTTTTTCTGATGAAATTAGTTAAAACGAGAAAAAATTGTGGGTTGTGGGGTGTTGTGGGTTGTGGGTGTTGTGCCTTTTTCTGATGAAATTAGTTAAAACGAGAAAAAAATTGTGGGTTGTGGGTTGTTGTTGTTGTGACTTTCTGATGAAATTAGCTAAAACGAGAAAAAATTGTGGGTTGTGGGTTGTGGGTGTTGTGGGTTGTTGTTGTTGTGACTTTCTGATGAAATTAGCTAAAACGAGAAAAAATTGTGGGTTGTGGATGTTGTGGGTTGTGGGTTGTTGTTGTTGTGACTTTCTGATGTACTGTGTCCCCTTATTAACTTTAATGAACTAAAAGGGTTAAAACGAGAAAAATTGTGGGTTGTGGGTGTTGTGGGGTGTGTGTGTGCGTGTGTGTTAGGTGTCATAGAGTTTTTTTTTTTGTGAAAATCTTGGTTACAGTGATGACATTAGTTAAAACGAGTAAAATTTGTTAGTAATTGATGAGGGTAGTGTAGTCGAATTAGAGTTACCGAAAAAAGATGATATAAGTGGGTTGTGATGAAATTAGTTTAAAAACGATATTCAAAGGTGTTTTGAAGGTGTTCAAGGGTGTTTATGTGAGTATTCAAATGATTATGAGAGTGTTTTGGGGATGTTCAAAGTAAAGTGTTTGAGTTAGTTTTTGTGACATTTTTTCTGATGTATTGTGTCCCCTTAATAACTTTAATGAACTAAAAGGGTAAAAACGAGAAAATGCCTAGTCTGGAGACTGAGGGATGAGTTGTAATTTAATGAAATGTGTAAGTGCAGATAAATTAGAGATGTCAAATCTTATTTGGGAGTACTCAAATAGTGTTTTGGAAATGTTCAAAGGTGTTCAAAGGTGTTTTGAGAGTGTTCAAATGTTGTTTTTTGAAGGTGTTCAAGGGTGTTTTGAAGGTGTTCAAGGGTGTTTTGAAGGTGTTGAAAGGTGTTTTGAGGTTATTCAAAGGTGTTTTGAGTGTGTTCAAATGATTATGAGAGTGCTTTGAAGGTGTTCAAAGGTGTTTTGAAGGTGTTCAAGGGTGTTTATGTGAGTATTCAAAGGTGTTTTTTGAAGGTGTACAAATGATTATGAGAGTACTTATGAAGGTGTTCAAATGATGTGCAAGAGTACTTATGAAGGTGTTCTGGGAGTATTCAGAGGTGATTTGGGGGTGTTCGAATGATGTTTTGGGAGTATTTCAGTGTTGTTTGGAAATGTATAAAGGTATTTTTGTGAGTATTCAAATGATTTATGAGAGTGTTTTTGAAGATATTCAAAGTAAAAGTGCGTATTTAACTTCATAATATGTAAAATTGTGAGTAGTGAATTTAACGAAAGTGGATGTAAGCGATGTGGTGACTTTCTGATGTACTGTGTCCCCTTATTAACTTTAATGAAGTAAAAGGGTTAAAACGAGAAAAATTGGGGGTTATGAGTGAAAATTGTGAGGTGTTGGTTGGAGTGTGAGGGTTTGGGAGGGTGGGGAGGAGGTTACTTTGTGGGGAGTGACCTGAGATGAAATAGTTAAAAAAATGTCTAGACTTGTGTTGTAAAGAAATTGTGGGTATTAACGAAAAAAAAATGTGACTTTCTGATGTACTGTGTCCCCTTATTAACTTTAATGAACTAAAAGGATTGACAAGATTCAGCCTGTGTGCGCGGTCATCACGTGACATCACTGTCAGAAGGTGAGTGTCCCCTTATTAACTTTAATGAACTAAAAGGATCGACAAGATTCAGCCTGTGTGCACGGTCATCACGTGACGTCACTGTCAGAAGGTGAGTGTCCCCTTATTAACTTTAATGAACTAAAAGGGTCGACAAGATTCAGCTTGTATGTGTGACGTCACTGACCGCCGAGTAAACACCCTTCTTAGTTCATTTGACTTGTTTAGACCTGTAGTAAGCATGCTTACCCCCAGAGGGGGATCCAAAAACTTGATCCGAGGAATTGGAGAATTTCGAAAACCCCATAGGGGGGAATCCAAAAAACTTGATCCGAGGAGATGGAGTCATGGTATTGTCGAGAAAATTTGGGGTGAAAGGAGGGGTACCCAAAAATTTGATCCAAGGAATTGGAGAAATTCAAAACCCTTGATCCAAGGAGATGGAGACTTTCGAAAACCCCAAAGGGGGGAATCCGAAAACTTGATCCGAGGAATTGGAGAATTTCGAAAACCCATAGGGGGAATCCAAAAACTTGGTAATATTGAGAAATTTTTGGGATTGGGGGGTGGGGGAGGGACAATCCAAAAAAACCTTGATCCAAGGAGATGGAGAATTTCGAAAACCCCATAGGGAAGAATCCAAAAAAAAACTTGATCCGAGGAGATGGAGACTTTGATTTCGAGAAATTTTGGGATGGGGGTGAAAGTGAGAGGGGGAACCTCAAAAATTTGATCCGAGGAGATGGAGAGCACAAGAAAATGAAATTCAAAAAAAATTCGAAAAAAATCGGAAAAAAATTCGAGGCGCGGGGGCGATCCGGACGACGCTGCAGAAGGCGCAGCAGAAGGCGCGGGTGGGGGTCCCAAAGAGCGTGGGCGGACGCGCGGGCGGGCGCGCGGGCGCGGGCGCGCGGGCGCGGGCGCGCGGGGTCGCGAAGGGTGCGGGCGGGCGCGCAGCGCGACGGAGGGGTCACGCAAAGGGGGGTCGTGGGCAGGGGGTCAAGGGTGAGGTAGTCTCGAGGGCGAGGTCAAGGTCAAACCGGAAGTAACACCTAGGTGTGAAAAGGTGACCCTCCAGCCGCTGGTCCTAGACCGGAAGGGATGTCTCTGTAGAAGGCCTAAACCAGAAGGGTGCGCTCAGTGGAAGGCCTAAACTGGAAGGGATGCCCCAGCCGCATGCCTTTTCCGGAAGGGATGCCCCAGCCGCATGCCTTTTCCGGAAGGGATGCCCCAGCCGCTTTTTTGACTACTAATGCGGTACCCGGTATGAGGAATATTGTTAACTTTGTCTTAGTGTATAAAGTTGTAAAGTAAACCTATTATAAGTAAGTAATAAAGTTAAAACAAATAACAATAAACATCAAAAACTAATATACAGTATTAGAAAAGAAGAAATATATAGCTAAGTGTGTGGAAACCCAAAAGTATTTTGACAAGTATGCTTCAGGACAAAAGTCACTCAGTAGCCCAGATCGACCTGTCCAGTATGCGTCACTCACTTCCTGAGGCTGCCTCTATTTCACACTGTCAGTTTATCTGTGAGCATCAGCCGAGGTAGACATAAGCTGGTATGTATGTGTACTGCCCTGTGCAGTATATAGTTAGTATTTACCCACTGTTACTGTGAATTTGTAGCTATTATTAATTTTATATATAATGTATGTGTGGTTCTTACGTTTTCAATGGTTTTGCTAGGATTAGCAGAGTATGCGAGGCTGTATACGTTCACGTTTAGCCATATATATCAATAATAACAACATTTTGCGAAAGGGGTAACATGCTTTATGTGGCATGTTAAATTGGGTAACAAGCTGAAAAAGTTTGGGAACCACTGTCTTAGAGGAACGGATGAGCGGTGAAAGTACTACTAATTCCTTACATTATATCTCTAAACTTGGGGTAAATTTCGTCAGTTTGGTGACCAGGCTGCTGATAACAGCTACTGACAAGTACGACAAATCGGAGGCTCCATGTTTTTTTTTTTTCGGCAGACGACATGTTTTTTTCAGTAAAGATTCAGAAGTCGGTGTCAAACGAAGGTGATGATAAGTTATTTAAACTATGAAGTAAACATACCTGAAAAATGACTTTCCTAACACATACCACTCTAGTTAACTTAAAAACCACAGCAATTCATTATACGCGTCTGTCATTACTCCGGTGCTGACGGTGTTATTCATGTCTCGTGGTGTTGACGTCTGCTGGAATAATACAACGTCCTCACAGTCCAGACAAATAAAGCCAACAGGGAGTTGAAGTTAAATGATCTCTCTCAAAGTATATTATAAGATGTACCCCGGTCACTGTACCTACGCACGTATACCTGTACTGAGTGTGAATTAGAGCAATAAAGTACAGAGCCAGTGATTGAGTGAATGATGATGAAAGTCTTTCTTCTTTTCTGGAATATATATATATATATATATATATATATATATATATATATATATATATATATATATATATATATATATATATATATATATATATATATATATATATATATAACAAGTCGGCCGTCTCCCACCGAGGCAGGGTGACCCAAAAAAGAAAGAAAATCCCCAAAAAGAAAATACTTTCATCATCATTCAACACTTTCACCACACTCGCACATTATCACTGTTTTTGCAGAGGTGCTCAGAATACAACAGTTTAGAAGCATATACGTATAAAGATACACAACATATCCCTCCAAACTGCCAATATCCCAAACCACTCCTTTAAAGTGCAGGCATTGTACTTCCCATTTCCAGGACTCAAGTCCGACTATATGAAAATAACCGGTTTCCCTGAATCCCTTCACTAAATATTACCCTGCTCACACTCCAACAGATCGTCAGGTCCCAAGTACCATTCGTCTCCATTCACTCCTAACACGCTCACACACGCTTGCTGGAAGTCCAAGCCCCTTGCCCACAAAACCTCCTTTACCCCCTCACTCCAACCCTTTCGAGGACGACCCTTACCCCGCCTTCTTTCCCCTATAGATTTATATGCTTTCCATGTCATTCTACTTTGATCCATTCTCTCTAAATGACCAAACCACCTCAACAACCCCTCTTCTGCCCTCCGACTAATACTTTTATTAACTCCACACCTTTTCCTAATTTCCACACTCCGAATTTTCTGCATAATATTTACACCACACATTGCCCTTAAACAGGACATCTCCACTGCCTCCAACCGTCTCCTCCCTGCTGCATTTACCACCCAAGCTTCACACCCATATAAGAGTGTTGGTACTACTATACTTTCATACATTCCCTTCTTTGCCTCCATAGATAACGTTTTTTGACTCCACATATACCTCAACGCACCACTCACCTTTTTTCCCTCATCAATTCTATGATTAACCTCATCCTTCATAAATCCATCCGCCGACACGTCATCTCCCAAGTATCTGAAAACATTCACTTCTTCCATACTCCTCCTCCCCAATTTGATATCCAATTTTTCTTTATCTAAATCATTTGATACCCTCATCACCTTACTCTTTTCTATGTTCACTTTCAACTTTCTACCTTTACACACATTCCCAAACTCATCCACTAACCTTTGCAATTTTTCTTTAGAATCTCCCATAAGCACAGTATCATCAGCAAAAAGTAACTGTGTCAATTCCCATTTTGAATTTGATTCCCCAAAATTTAATCCCACCCCTCTCCCGAACACCCTAGCATTTACTTCCTTTACAACCCCATCTATAAATATATTAAACAACCATGGTGACATTACACATCCCTGTCTAAGACCTACTTTTACCGGGAAGTAGTCTTCCTCTCTTCTACACACCCTAACCTGAGCCTCACTGTCCTCATAAAAACTCTTTACAGCATTTAATAACTTACCACCTATTCTATATACTTGCAACATCTGCCACATTGCTCCTCTATCCACTCTATCATATGCCTTTTCTAAATCCATAAATGCAATAAAAACTTCCCTACCTTTATCTAAATACTGTTCACATATATGCTTCAATGTAAACACTTGATCTACACATCCCCCACCCACTCTGAAACCTCCTTGCTCATCCACAATCCTACATTCTGTCTTACCTCTAATTCTTTCAATTATAACCCTACCGTACACTTTTCCTGGTATACTCAGTATATATATATATATATATATATATTTTTTATTATCACACCGGCCGATTCCCACCAAGGCAGGGTGGCCCGAAAAAGAAAAACTTTCACCATCATTCACTCCATCACTGTCTTGCCAGAAGGGTGCTTTACACTACAGTTTTTAAACTGCAACATTAACACCCCTCCTTCAGAGTGCAGGCACTGTACTTCCCATCTCCAGGACTCAAGTCCGGCCTGCCGGTTTCCCTGAATCCCTTCATAAATGTTACTTTGCTCACACTCCAACAGCACGTCAAGTATTAAAAACCATTTGTCTCCATTCACTCCTATCAAACACGCTCACGCATGCCTGCTGGAAGTCCAAGCCCCTCGCACACAAAACCTCCTTTACCCCCTCCCTCCAACCCTTCCTAGGCCGACCCCTACCCCGCCTTCCTTCCACTACAGACTGATACACTCTTGAAGTCATTCTGTTTCGCTCCATTCTCTCTACATGTCCGAACCACCTCAACAACCCTTCCTCAGCCCTCTGGACAACAGTTTTGGTAATCCCGCACCTCCTCCTAACTTCCAAACTACGAATTCTCTGCATTATATTCACACCACACATTGCCCTCAGACATGACATCTCCACTGCCTCCAGCCTTCTCCTCGCTGCAACATTCATCACCCACGCTTCACACCCATATAAGAGCGTTGGTAAAACTATACTCTCATACATTCCCCTCTTTGCCTCCAAGGACAAAGTTCTTTGTCTCCACAGACTCCTAAGTGCACCACTCACTCTTTTTCCCTCATCAATTCTATGATTCACCTCATCTTTCATAGACCCATCCGCTGACACGTCCACTCCCAAATATCTGAATACGTTCACATCCTCCATACTCTCTCCCTCCAATCTGATATTCAATCTTTCATCACCTAATCTTTTTGTTATCCTCATAACCTTACTCTTTCCTGTATTCACCTTTAATTTTCTTCTTTTGCACACCCTACCAAATTCATCCACCAATCTCTGCAACTTCTCTTCAGAATCTCCCAAGAGCACAGTGTCACAGAATATATATATATATATATATATATATATATATATATATATATATATATATATATATATATATATATATATATATATATATATATATATTCCAACACGTCGGTCATCTCCCACCAAGGCAGGGTGACCCAAACAGAAAGAAAATCCACAAAGCCAAAAAGAAAATACTTTCATCATCACTCATACATAATCACTGTCTTTGCAGACGCACTCAGATACAACAGTTTAGAAGTCCCTCCAAACTGCCAATATTCCAAACCCCTCCTTTAAAGTGCAGGGATTGTACTTCCCATTTCCAGGACTCTAGTCCGGCTAACCAGTTTCCCTGTATCCCTTCACAAAATATTACCCTGCTCACACTCCAACAGCTCGTCAGGTCCCAAAAACCATTCGTCTTCATTCCTATCTAACATGGTAACGCATGCTTGCTTGCTTGAAGTCCAAGCCCCTCACCCACAAAACCTCCTTTACTCCCTCCCTCCAACTTATTCCAGGACGATCCCTACCCTGCCTTCCTTTCTTCCCCAACAGATTTATATGCTCTCCAAGTCATTTTACTCTGATCCATTCTCTCTAAATGACCAAACCACCTCAACAACCCTTCTTCAGCCCTCTGACTAATACTTTTATTAACTCCACACCTCCTCCTAATTTCTACACTCCGAATTCTCTGCATAATATTTACATCACACATTGCCCTTAGACAGGATATCTCCACTGCCTCCAGCTGCCTCCTCACTGTAGCATTTACAACCCAAGTTTCACACCCATATAAGAGTGTTGGTACCACTGTACTTTTGTACATTCCCTTCTTTGCCTCCATGGATAACGTTTTTTTGTCTCCACAGATACCTCAGTGCACCACTCTGCTTTCTTCCTTCATCAATTCTATGGTTAACCTTATCCATCATAAACCCATCCACTGAGAAGTCAACTCCCAAATATCTGAAAAAAATTTACTTCTTCCATATTCCCTCTCTCCAAAGTGATATCCAATGTTTCTTTACCTAAATCGTTTGATTCCCTCATCACCTTACTCTTATCTATGTTCACTTTCAACTTTCTAATTTCGCACACCCTCCCAAACTCGTCCACTAACCTTTGCAATTTTTCTTTAGAATTTCCCATAACCACAGTACCATCAGCAAAAAGAAACTGTGTCAACTCTCATTTTGTATTTGATTCCCTATAATCCCAGCCCTCTCCCCAACACCCTAGCCTTTACTGCTTTTACAACCCTATTTATAAATATATTAAACAACCATGGTGACATTACACATCCTTGTCTAAGACCTACTTTTACTGGGAAGTAGTCTCCCTCTCTTCTACACACCCTAACCTGAGTCTCACTATCCTCATAAAAACTCTTTACAGCATTTAGTAACTTACCACCTATTCCATATACTTGCAACATCTGCCACATTTCTCCCTTATCCACTCTATCATATGCCTTTTCTAAATTCATAAATGCAATGAAAACTTCCCTACCTTTATCTAAATACTGTTCACATATATGCTTCAACGTAAACACTTGATCTACACATCCCCTACCCACTCTAAAACCTCCTTGCTCATCCGCAATCCTGCATTCTGTCTTACCTCTAATTCTTTCAATAATAACCCTAGCATACACTTTTCCTGGTATACTCAGTCAATTTATTCACAATCTCTTTTGTCCCCCTTCCCTTTATATAAAGAAACTATACATTCTCTCTACCAATCCCTAGGTGCTTTCCCCTCTTCCATACACTTATTAAACAAAAGTACCAACCACTCCAACACTATATCCCCCCCTGCTTTTAACATTTCTGTCATGATCCCGTTAGTTCCAGCTGCTTTACCCCCTTTCATTCTACGTAATGCCTCACGTACCTCCCCCACACTCACATCCTGCTCTTCTTCACTCCTATAAGATGTTATACCTCCCTGGCCAGTGCATGAAATTATCGCTTAACTTTCTTCGTCGACATTTAAAAGTTCCTCAAAATATTCCCACCATCTACCCAATACCTCCATCTCCCCATCTACTAACTCCCTTACTCTGTTTTTAACTGACAAATCCATTCATTCCCTAGGCTTTCTTAACTTGTTTATTTTACTCCAAAATTTTTTCTTGTTTTCATCAAAAATTCTTGACAGTGCCTCTCCCACTCTATCATCTGCTCTCCTTTTGCACTCTCTCACCACTCTCTTCACCTTTCTTTTACTCTCCATATACTCTACTCCTCTTATAACACTTCTGCTTTGTAAAAACTTCTCATAAGCTACCTTTTTCTCTTTTATCACACCTTTTACTTCATCATTCCACCAATCACTCCTCTTTTTCTTTTTAGTAGGCTATTCGGGAGAAGGGGTTACTACCCCATTGTTCCCAGCATTTTAGTTGACACACATGGCTTATGGACGAAAGATTCTTATTCCACTTCCCACATGATTATGAAAGGAAAAGCAATAAGAAAAAGTACTATTAAGATAAAATCAAAGAAAACTCAGATGGGTGTGTGTGCATACACGTGTACATGTATGTGTAGTGTGACATAAGTGTAAGTAGAAGTAGCAAGACGTTCCTGAAATGTTGCATGTTTATGAGACAGAAAAAAAGACACCGGCAATGCTATCATGTAAAAGAAATACAGGCTTCCGTTTTACACTTACTTGGAAGGGCAGTAGTACCTCCCTGAAGGGTTGCTCTTTACCAACCTACTACACACACACACACACACATACACACACACACACACACACACACACACACACACACACACACACACACACACACAATGGATCAGAGAATACCTGACAGGGAGGCAACAACGAGTCATGGTACGTAATGATGTATCACAGTGGGCACCTGTGACGAGCGGGGTCCCACAGGGGTCGGTCCTAGGACCAGTGCTATTTTTGGTATATGTGAACGACATGACGGAAGGGTTAGACTCAGAAGTGTCCCTGTTTGCAGATGATGTGAAGTTAATGAGGAGAATTAAATCTGATGAGGACCAGGCAGGACTTCAAAGAGACCTGGACAGACTGGACACCTGGTCCAGCAAATGGCTTCTCGAATTTAATCCTGCCAAATGCAAAGTCATGAAGATAGGGGAAGGGCACAGAAGACCACAGACAGAGTATAGGCTAGGTGGCCAAAGACTGCAAACCTCACTCAAGGAGAAAGATCTTGGGGTGAGTATAACACCGAGCATGTCTCCGGAAGCACACATCAATCAGATAACTGCTGCAGCATATGCGCGCCTGGCAAACCTGAGAACAGCATTCCGACACCTTAGTAAGGAATCATTCAAGACACTGTACACCGTGTATGTCAGGCCCATACTGGAGTATGCAGCACCTGTTTGGAACCCGCACTTGATAAAGCACGTCAAGAAACTAGAGAAAGTACAAAGGTTTGCAACAAGGTTAGTTCCAGAGCTAAGGGGAATGTCCTATGAAGAAAGATTAAGGGAAATCGGCCTGACGACACTGGAGGACAGGAGGGTCAGGGGAGACATGATAACGACATATAAAATACTGCGTGGAATAGACAAGGTGGACAAAGACAGGATGTTCCAGGGAGGGGACACAGAAACAAGAGGCCACAATTGGAAGTTGAAGACACAAATGAGTCAGAGAGATAGTAGGAAGTATTTCTTCAGTCACAGAGTTGTAAGGCAGTGGAATAGCCTAGAAAATGACGTAGTGGAGGCAGGAACCATACACAGTTTTAAGACGAGGTTTGATAAAGCTCATGGAGCGGGGAGAGAGAGGGTCTAGTAGCAACCGGTGAAGAGGCGGGGCCAGGAGCTAGGACTCGACCCCTGCAACCACAAATAGGTGAGTACAAATAGGTGAGTACACACACACACACACACACACACACACATATATTTATATATAAATATACATATATATATATATATATATATATATATATATATATATATATATATATATATATATATATATATATATATATATATATTTACTAAAGAGAAGAAGAAAAACTTTATAAAACTGGGATGCTTGAATGTGCGTGGATGTAGTGCGGATGACAAGAAACAGACGATTGCTGATGTTATGAATGAAAAGAAGTTGGATGTCCTGGCCCTAAGCGAAACAAAGCTGAAGGGGGTAGGGGAGTTTCGGTGGGGGGAAATAAATGGGATTAAATCTGGAGTATCTGAGAGAGTTAGAGCTAAGGAAGGGGTAGCAGTAATGTTGAATGATCAGTTATGGAAGGAGAAAAGAGAATATGAATATGTAAATTCAAGGATTATGTGGATTAAAGTAAAGGTTGGATGCGAAAAGTGGGTCATAATAAGCGTGTATGCACCTGGAGAAGAGAGGAATGTAGAGGAGAGAGAGAGATTTTGGGAGATGTTAAGTGAATGTATAGGAACCTTTGAACCAAGTGAGAGAGTAATTGTGGTAGGGGACCTGAATGCTAAAGTAGGAGAAACTTTTAGAGAGGGTGTGGTAGGTAAGTTTGGGGTGCCAGGTGTTAATGAAAATGGGAGCCCTTTGATTGAACTTTGTATAGAAAGGGGTTTAGTTATAGGTAATACGTATTTTAAGAAAAAGAGGATAAATAAGTATACAAGATATGATGTAGGGCGAAATGACAGCAGTTTGTTGGATTATGTACTGGTAGATAAAAGACTGTTGAGTAGACTTCAGGATGTACATGTTTATAGATGGGCCACAGATATATCAGATCACTTTTTAGTTGTAGCTACACTGAGAGTAAAAGGTAGATGGGATACAAGGAGAATAGAAGCATCAGGGAAGAGAGAGGTGAAGGTTTATAAACTAAAAGAGTTAGGGTAAGATATAAACAGCTGTTGGAGGATAGATTGGCTAATGAGACCATAGGCAATGGGGTCGAAGACGTATGGGGTACGTTTAAAAATGTAGTGTTAGAGTGTTCAGCAGAAGTTTGTGGTTACAGGAAAGTGGGTGCGGGAGGGAAGAGGAGCGATTGGTGGAATGATGATATAAAGAGAGAGTAGTAAGGGAGAAAAAGTTAGCATATGAGAAGTTTTTACAAAGTAGAAGTGATGCAAGGAGGGAAGAGTATATGGAGAAAAAGAGAGAGGTTAAGAGAGTGGTGAAACAATGTAAAAAGAGAGCAAATGAGAGAGTGGGTGAGATGTTATCAACAAATTTTGTTGAAAATAAGAAAATGTTTTGGTGTGAGATTAACAAGTTAAGGAAGCCTAGAGAACAAATGGATTTGTCAGTTAAAAATAGGAGAGGAGAGTTAATAAATGGAGAGTTAGAGGTATTGGGAAGATGGAGGGAATATTTTGAGGAATTGTTAAATGTTGATGAAGATAGGGAAGCTGTAATTTCGTGTATAGGGCAAGGAGGAATAACATCTTGTAGGAGTGAGGAAGAGCCAGTTGTGAGTGTGGGGGAAGTTCCTGAGGCAGTAGGTAAAATCAAAGGGAGTAAGGCAGCCGGGATTGATAGAATAAAGATAGAAATGTTAAAAGCAGGTGGGGATATAGTTTTGGAGTGGTTGGTGCAATTATTTAATAAATGTATGGAAGAGGGTAAGGTACCTAGGGATTGGCAGAGAGCATGCATAGTTCCTTTGTATAAAGGCAAAAGGGACAAAAGAGAGTGCAAAAATTATAGGGGGATACGTCTGTTGAGTATACCTGGTAAAGTGTATGGTAGAGTTATTATTGAAAGAATTAATAGTAAGACGGAGAATAGGATTGCAGATGAACAAGGAGGCTTTAGGAAAGGTAGGGGGTGTGTGGACCAGGTGTTTACAGTGAAACATATAAGTGAACAGTATTTACATAAGACTAAAGAGGTTTTTGTGGCATTTATGGATTTGGAAAAGGCGTATGACAGGGTGGATTGGGGGCAATGTGGCAGATGTTGCAGGTGTATGGCGTAGGAGGTAGGTTACTGAAAGCAGTGAAGAGTTTTTACGAGGATAGTGAGGCTCAAGTTAGAGTATGCAGGAAAGAGGGTGATTATTTCCCAGTAAAAGTAGGCCTTAGACAAAGATGTGTGATGTCACCGTGGTTGCTTAATATATTTATAGATGGGGTTGTAAGAGAAGTAAATGTGAGGGTCTTGGCAAGAGGCGTAGAGTTAAAAGATAAAGAATCACACATAAAGTGGGAGTTGTCACAGTTGCTCTTTGCTGATGACACTGTGCTCTTGGGAGATTCTGAAGAGAAGTTGCAAAGGTTGGTGGATGAATTTGGTAGGGTGTGCAAAAGAAGAAAATTAAAAGTGAATACAGGAAAGAGTAAGGTTATGAGGATAACAAAAAGATTAGGTGATGAAAGATTGGATATCAGATTGGAGGGAGAGAGTATGGAGGAGGTGAATGTATTCAGATATTTGGGAGTGGACGTGTCAGCGGATGGGTCTATGAAAGATGAGGTGAATCATAGAATTGATGAGGGGAAAAGGGTGAGCGGTGCACTTAGGAGTCTGTGGAGACAAAGAATTTTGTCCTTGGAGGCAAAGAGAGGAATGTATGGGTGTGAAGCATGGGTGATGAATGTTGCAGCGAGGAGAAGGCTGGAGGCAGTGGAGATGTCATGTCTGAGGGCAATGTGTGGTGTGAATATAATGCAGAGAATTCGTAGTTTGGAAGTTAGGAGGAGGTGCGGGATTACCAAAACTGTTGTCCAGAAGGCTGAGGAAGGGTTGTTGAGGTGGTTTGGACATGTAGAGAGAAAGGAGCGAAACAGAATGACTTCAAGAGTGTATCAGTCTGTAGTGGAAGGAAGGCGGGGAAGGGGTCGGCCTAGGAAAGGTTGGAGGGAGGGGGTAAAGGAGGTTTTGTGTGCAAGGGGCTTGGACTTCCAGCGGGCATGTGTGAGCGTGTTTGATAGGAGTGAATGGACACAAATGGTTTTTAATACTTGACATGCTGTTGGAGTGTAAGCAAAGTAACATTTATGAAGGGATTCAGGGAAACCGGCAGGCCGGACTTGAGTCCTGGAGATGGGAAGTACAGTGTCTGCACTCTGAAGGAGGGGTGTTAATGTTGCAGTTTAAAAACTGTAGTGTAAAGCACCCTTCTGGCAAGAAAGTGATGGAGTGAATGATGGTGAAAGTTTTTCTTTTTCGGGCCACCCTGCCTTGGTGGGAATCGGCCAGTGTGCTAATAAAATAAAAATAATTTTTTATTAGCACACTAGCCGATTCCCGCCAAGGCAGGGTGGCCTGAAAAGGAAAAACTTTCACCATAATTCACTCCATCACTGTCTTGCCATAAGGATGCTTTACACTACAGTTTTTAAAATGCAACATTAACACCCCTATATATATATATAAATATATATATATATATATATATATATATATATATATATATATATATATATATATATATATATATATATATATATATATATATATATATATATATATATGCAAAACAAACACTGTGAATGAATATAGAAATTCCAAGTGCTTTCGTGACTACTCACATTATCAAGGAACGATGAAAGTAATGCATCAAAGGAAGGCATATAAAGGGTCTAGCCCACACCTCACTATCAAATCCCTCAACAAAGCAACACCTGATGCACGATTCGTAAGAAAGGGAACACTGCAGCAGGCCCGCTGGCCCAACTAGACAGGTCCTTCACACAACCCACCAACAAACTATTCTACCCAAGAATTAAGAATTTTAAAATTTATTATTTGTCCAATGTATTATTAAATTCTTCCCAAATTCTATTAATTATAAATTGATCTAATTTGTATAGACCAAAGGAAATATTCATATTATTGTCAAAACTGCTTTTTATGAAACAAGATTCAATTATATTCCTGTCGACCATGGACTTGCTTGATACAACTTTCTCAACTTTTTGAATATCAATTGGATGGTTAAAATCTCTCACAAGAATAAATAGAGCATTGGAATCTTGTCCAGTTCTAATGTTATATTTATGATGTTTTAATCTTAGTTCGATATTTTTACCAGTTTGACCGTAATAAACTTTATCGCAAATTTTACAAGGAATCTTATAGACGCATCAGTCAGCATTTTGGGGGGAATTCTTTATCAAAAGTTTTTTTTATTGTATCAAGGTTTTTAAATACAACTTTGATATTAAAAGTCTTAAGAAGAGAAGGCATATCAACCAAGTTTTCATGGTAAGGGAGAACCAACGCATTTTTAGTTGAATACGGTTGGTTGTCCCTTTTTGGATTGTAAAAAGTATTTCTAGCAATTTTAAAAGATTTATCAGTTACGTTTCTCGGGTATTTCAAATCATTACCTATTTCATAAATTTTGGATATTTCCTCATCTATGAACTCTGGACTACAAATACCGAAAGCTCTCAAAAACATTAATGAGAAAACAGACAGTTGATGTGAAGAATAATAGTAGACATAGGAACAGTTATTTGTAGGTTTTCTGTAAATTTTAAATTTGAATTCATTATTACTCTTAATAATTAAAACATCTAGAAAAGGCAATGAGTTATTTTCTTCAAACTCAACAGTAAAGTTTATAGAATGGGCTAAACTATTTAATTTGCCAAGGAAATGGTGTATATCTACATTCTTGGGCATAAGACACAAAATATCATCAACACATCTGAACCATTTAGCTCTATTAGGGAGGAATGTGTGAAACAGCCTTGTAAAAAAACTTTTGATATAGAATTCCCCCCAAAATGTTGACGGATGTGTCTATAAGATTCCTTGTAAAATTTGCAATAAAGTTTATTACGGTCAAACTGGTAAAAATCTTGAACTAAGATTAAAACAACATAAATATAGCATTAGAACTGGACAAGATTCCAATGCTCTATTTATTCATGTGAGAGATTTTAACCATCCAATTGATTTTCAAAAAGCTGAGAAAGTAGTACCAAGCAAGTCCATGGTCGACAGGAATATAATGGAATCTTGTTTCATAAAAAGCAGTTTTGACAATAATATGAATATTTCCTTTGGTTTATATAAATTAGATCCATTTATAATTAATAGAATTTGGGAAGAATTTAATAATACATTGGACAAATAATAAATTTTAAAATTCTTAATTCTTGGGTAGTATAGTTTGTTGGTGGGTTGTGTGAAGGACCTGTCTAGTTGAGCCAGCAGGCCTGCAGCAGTGTTCCCTTTCTTACGAATCGTGCATCAGGTGTTGCTTTGTTGAGGGATGTGATAGTGAGGTGTGGGCTAGACCCTTTATATGCCTTCCTTTGATGCATTACTTTCATCGTTTGTTGATAATGTGAGTAGTCACGAAAGCGCTTGGAATTTCTATATTCTTTTAGAGTGGTTGTTTTGCATATTCTGAAATCACCTGTTTACTGTGATCTTATTGCATATATATATATATATATATATATATATATATATATATATATATATATATATATATATATATATATATATATATATATATATATATATATATATATATGTCGTGCCGAATATGTAAAACTGGTCAATTAGCAATAACTCATTTAAAATTAAGACCTTTCTAAAATTTTCTCTTGTACGTTTAAAGATATATTTTTTTCATTAATGATATTGTAAAAAATTTTAATTTTGCTCCAAACGAATCTTAGAAAACTTACCTAACCTTATTATAAAAATAACAATTTATTTTAGCCAAACGCAACTAAATATACTTTAGATTTGTTTATAAGAATTTAATACTAAACAAACACTGTGAAACATATTTTTTTCGTTAGGTTCAGAATGATTTTGACGAAATTATTGCATACACAAATTTTTGCTTGTCCTATATGGCAAGATGAGCATTGCTGTTTAAGCCAAGATCGCAAGTTCTGCCTATTCGGCACGACATATATATATATATATATATATATTTATATATATATATATATATATATATATATATATATATATATATATATATATATATATATATATATATATACAGTAGACCGTTATTTAACACTATAGTTGTGTTCTTGAAAACACTGTGTTAGGTAAAACCGTGTTAGGTGAACTGAAGAACTTAGGGGAAAAATAGGGTTACGTTCCTGGTAGCCCCAAAAAAGCCAAGCAACTTTTTTTTTAGGCCTCCACATCTTACAAAAATAAAAGTGAGTATGTAATTGAAGTTCATTGTTGTGATGTATTATGTTGTTTTCACTGCTTAAGACTACAAATGTAACAGAAATAATAGTATTTCTTAACCTTAAATTGTGGGTTCTGGTGTTTGTGGATGATTGTGAAGAGAGTGGAGAGTTATGTTGTGGTCCAACTGGACAGAGGTGGATGGTAGAGGTTCTGGTACTGAAGTTGATGGTTGTACTGGAGTGTCTAACTTTGCCATTCAGTCAATCAAGTCATTCAGCAAGTCAGTCAAGACATTCAGTAAGTCAGTCAAGTCATCCATTAAGTCAGTCAAGTTGTTCAGTAAGTCAGTCAAGTCATTCAGTTAGTCAGTTAAGTCATTCAGTAAGTCAGTCAAGTCACTCAGTAAGTCAGTCACTCAGTCATTCAGTAAGTCAGTCAGTCAGTCAGTCAGTCACTAAGTCACTAAGTCAGTCAGTCACACAAACTTATGTTTACCTTTTTTTAAGTGTACAAAGTAACCCTTCATTATGGCCACAGGATGTCTTTTCTAATATATTTGTTTCCTTCGTTAATTCTAAGACTTAAATGTTTACACCTTTTCTTGCCACTTTGAGCAACACTGGTATGCTTACTGGGTGTCATGATTGCTTGGCAGATACAAGATGTAGCAGTTAAAAGATGAAAACACAATTCACAAACACAAGCTTGTAGCAGAGAAGTTGGACTGGGCATGTATGAAGTACGAATGCTGGGATGGTGGGGTGGTGTCGGGTGGGGGGGGGCTGGGGATGGTGGGAGGTCTTCCCCAGCTGTACCACAACAAGGAGGCCGCTTGAGGAAAAGGGAAGTTCTTTTTACCTTCCCACAAACTGAACTGTGTTAATTTCATCATACGACGTGTTACATAAAATTGTGCAGCAATTCTTCAATCATGCTATATCCAAATCATGCCAAATAAACTCGTGCTAAATAACGGTCTACTGTATATATATACTATATATATATATATATATATATATATATATATATATATATATATATATATATATATATATATATATATATATATATATATATATATATATATATATATATATATATATATATATATATATATATATATATATATATATATATATATATATATATATATATATATATATATATATATATAGTAGGTTGGTAGACAGCAACCACCCAGGGAAGTACTACCGTCCTGCCAGATGACTGTGAAACAAAAACCTGTAACTGTTTTGCATGATGGTAGGATTGCTGGTTTCTTTTTCTGTCTCATAAACACGCTAAGATAACAGGGATATCTTGCTACTCCTACTTACACTTTGGTCACACTTCACAGACACGCACATGCATATATATATATACATACATCTAGGTTTTTCTCCTTTTTCTAAATAGCTCTTGTTCTTTTTTATTTCTTTTATTGTCCATGGGGAAGTGGAAAAGAATCTTTCCTCCGTAAGCCATGCGTGTCGTATGAGGCGACTAAAATGCCGTGAGCAATGGGCTAGTAACCCCTTCTCCTGTATACAATTACTAAAAAAGAGAAGAAGAAAAACTTTATAAAACTGGGTTGCTTAAATGTGCGTGGATGTAGTGCGGATGACAAGAAACAGATGATTGCTGATGTTATGAATGAAAAGAAGTTGGATGTCCTGGCCCTAAGCGAAACAAAGCTGAAGGGGGTAGGAGAGTTTCAGTGGGGGGAAATAAATGGGATTAAATCTGGAGTATCTGAGAGAGTTAGAGCAAAGGAAGGGGTAGCAGTAATGTTAAATGATCAGTTATGGAAGGAGAAAAGAGAATATGAATGTGTAAATTCAAGAATTATGTGGATTAAAGTAAAGGTTGGATGCGAGAAGTGGGTCATAATAAGCGTGTATGCACCTGGAGAAGAGAGGAATGCAGAGGAGAGAGAGAGATTTTGGGAGATGTTAAGTGAATGTATAGGAGCCTTTGAACCAAGTGAGAGAGTAATTGTGGTAGGGGACTTGAATGCTAAAGTAGGAGAAACTTTTAGAGAGGGTGTGGTAGGTAAGTTTGGGGTGCCAGGTGTAAATGATAATGGGAGCCCTTTGATTGAACTTTGTATAGAAAGGGGTTTAGTTATAGGTAATACATATTTTAAGAAAAAGAGGATAAATAAGTATACACGATATGATGTATGGCGAAATGACAGTAGTTTGTTGGATTATGTATTGGTAGATAAAAGACTGTTGAGTAGACTTCAGGATGTACATGTTTATAGAGGGGCCACAGATATATCAGATCACTTTCTAGTTGTAGCTACACTGAGAGTAAAAGGTAGATGGGATACAAGGAGAATAGAAGCATCAGGGAAGAGAGAGGTGAAGGTTTATAAACTAAAAGAGGAGGCAGTTAGGGTAAGATATAAACAGCTATTGGAGGATAGATGGGCTAATGAGAGCATAGGCAATGGGGTCGAAGAGGTATGGGGTAGGTTTAAAAATGTAGTGTTAGAGTGTTCAGCAGAAGTTTGTGGTTACAGGAAAGTGGGTGCAGGAGGGAAGAGGAGCGATTGGTGGAATGATGATGTAAAGAGAGTAGTAAGGGAGAAAAAGTTAGCATATGAGAAGTTTTTACAAAGTAGAAGTGATGCAAGGAGGGAAGAGTATATGGAGAAAAAGAGAGAAGTTAAGAGAGTGGTGAAGCAATGTAAAAAGAGAGCAAATGAGAGAGTGGGTGAGATGTTATCAACAAATTTTGTTGAAAATAAGAAAAAGTTTTGGAGTGAGATTAACAAGTTAAGAAAGCCTAGAGAACAAATGGATTTGTCAGTTAAAAATAGGAGAGGAGAGTTATTAAATGGAGAGTTAGAGGTATTGGGAAGATGGAAGGAATATTTTGAGGAATTGTTAAATGTTGATGAAGATAGGGAAGCTGTGATTTCGTGTATAGGGCAAGGAGGAATAACATCTTGTAGGAGTGAGGAAGAGCCAGTTGTGAGTGTGGGGGAAGTTCGTGAGGCAGTAGGTAAAATGAAAGGGGGTAAGGCAGCCGGGATTGATGGGATAAAGATAGAAATGTTAAAAGCAGGTGGGGATATAGTTTTGGAGTTGTTGGTGCAATTATTTAATAAATGTATGGAAGAGGGTAAGGTACCTAGGGATTGGCAGAGAGCATGCATAGTTCCTTTGTATAAAGGCAAAGGGGATAAAAGAGAGTGCAAAAATTATAGGGGGATAAGTCTGTTGAGTGTACCTGGTAAAGTGTATGGTAGAGTTATAATTGAAAGAATTAAGAGTAAGACGGAGAATAGGATAGCAGATGAACAAGGAGGCTTTAGGAAAGGTAGGGGGTGTGTGGACCAGGTGTTTACAGTGAAACATATAAGTGAACAGTATTTAGATAAGGCTAAAGAGGTCTTTGTGGCATTTATGGATTTGGAAAAGGCGTATGACAGGGTGGATAGGGGGGCAATGTGGCAGATGTTGCAAGTGTATGATGTAGGAGGTAGGTTACTGAAAGCAGTGAAGAGTTTTTACGAGGATAGTGAGGCTCAAGTTAGAGTATGTAGGAAAGAGGGAAATTTTTTCCCAGTAAAAGTAGGCCTTAGACAAGGATGTGTGATGTCACCGTGGTTGTTTAATATATTTATAGATGGGGTTGTAAGAGAAGTAAATGTGAGGGTCTTGGCAAGAGGCGTGGAGTTAAAAGATAAAGAATCACACACAAAGTGGGAGTTGTCACAGCTGCTCTTTGCTGATGACACTGTGCTCTTGGGAGATTCTGAAGAGAAGTTGCAGAGATTGGTGGATGAATTTGGTAGGGTGTGCAAAAGAAGAAAATTAAAGGTGAATACAGGAAAGAGTAAGGTTATGAGGATAACAAAAAGATTAGGTGATGAAAGATTGAATATCAGATTGGAGGGAGAGAGTATGGAGGAGGTGAACGTATTCAGATATTTGGGAGTGGACGTGTCAGCGGATGGGTCTATGAAAGATGAGGTGAATCATAGAATTGATGAGGGAAAAAGAGTGAGTGGTGCACTTAGGAGTCTGTGGAGACAAAGAACTTTGTCCTTGGAGGCAAAGAGGGGAATGTATGAGAGTATAGTTTTACCAACGCTCTTATATGGGTGTGAAGCGTGGGTGATGAATGTTGCAGCGAGGAGAAGGCTGGAGGCAGTGGAGATGTCATGTCTGAGGGCAATGTGTGGTGTGAATATAATGCAGAGAATTCGTAGTTTGGAAGTTAGGAGGAGGTGCGGGATTACCAAAACTGTTGTCCAGAGGGCTGAGGAAGGGTTGTTGAGGTGGTTCGGACATGTAGAGAGAATGGAGCGAAACAGAATGACTTCAAGAGTGTATCAGTCTGTAGTGGAAGGAAGGCGGGGTAGGGGTCGGCCTAGGAAGGGTTGGAGGGAGGGGGTAAAGGAGGTTTTGTGTGCGAGGGGCTTGGACTTCCAGCAGGCATGCGTGAGCGTGTTTGATAGGAGTGAATGGAGACAAATGGTTTTTAATACTTGACGTGCTGTTGGAGTGTGAGCAAAGTAACATTTATGAAGGGATTCAGGGAAACCGGCAGGCCGGACTTGAGTCCTGGAGATGGGAAGTACAGTGCCTGCACTCTGAAGGAGGGGTGTTAATGTTGCAGTTTAAAAACTGTAGTGTAAAGCACCCTTCTGGCAAGACAGTGATGGAATGAATGATGGTGAAAGTTTTTCTTTTTCGGGCCACCCTGCCTTGGTGGGAATCGGCCGGTGTGATAATAAAAATATATATATATATATATATATATATATATATATATATATATATATATATAGGGAGGTACCACCTCTATAACTGGACTGGGGACCCTCATCCTGAGAGAAGACAGTAAACGTACTTCAGGGAAAACTCAAGGTTCTCCCAGGAGCTGTTTAAATATTTTCTTCTCCTACCACCCCCTATTACCTGGAGTTTACCTGGAGAGAGTTTCGGGGGTCAACGCCCCCGCGGCCCGGTCTGTGACCAGGCCTCCTGGTGGATCAGCGCCTGATCAACCAGGCTGTTGCTGCTGGCTGCACGCAAACCAACGTACGAGCCACAGCCCGGCTGATCAGGAACTG
Organism: Cherax quadricarinatus; assembly: GCF_038502225.1. Taxonomy (NCBI): domain Eukaryota; kingdom Metazoa; phylum Arthropoda; class Malacostraca; order Decapoda; family Parastacidae; genus Cherax; species Cherax quadricarinatus. Next base: position 18,454,575 of record NC_091358.1, on the reverse strand, counting down.
CCTTTAGGTGCTTGTCCAGTGCCAGCTTGAAGACTGCCAGGGGTCTGTTGGTAATCCCCCTTATGTGTGCTGGGAGGCAGTTGAACAGTCTCGGTCCCCTGACACTTATTGTATGGTCTCTTAACGTGCTAGTGACACCCCTGCTTTTCATTGGGGGGATGGTGCATCGTCTGCCAAGTCTTTTGCTTTCGTAGTGAGTGATTTTCGTGTGCAAGTTCGGTACTAGTCCCTCTAGGATTTTCCAGGTGTATATAATCATGTATCTCTCCCTCCTGCGTTCCAGGGAATACAGGTTTAGAAACCTCAAGCGCTCCCAGTAATTGAGGTGTTTTATCTCCGTTATGCGCGCCGTGAAAGTTCTCTGTACATTTTCTAGGTCGGCAATTTCACCTGCCTTGAAAGGTGCTGTTAGAGTGCAGCAATATTCCAGCCTAGATAGAACAAGTGACCTGAAGAGTGTCATCATGGGCTTGGCCTCCCTAGTTTTGAAGGTTCTCATTATCCATCCTGTCATTTTTCTAGCAGATGCGATTGATACAATGTTATGGTCCTTGAAGGTGAGATCCTCCGACATAATCACTCCCAGGTCTTTGACGTTGGTGTTTCGCTCTATTTTGTGGCCAGAATTTGTTTTGTACTCTGATGAAGATTTAATTTCCTCATGTTTACCATATCTGAGTAATTGAAATTTCTCATCGTTGAACTTCATATTGTTTTCTGCAGCCCACTGAAAGATTTGGTTGATGTCCGCCTGGAGCCTTGCAGTGTCTGCAATGGAAGACACTGTCATGCAGATTCGGGTGTCATCTGCAAAGGAAGACACGGTGCTGTGGCTGACATCCTTGTCTATGTCGGATATGAGGATGAGGAACAAGATGGGAGCTAGTACTGTGCCTTGTGGAACAGAGCTTTTCACCGTAGCTGCCTCGGACTTTACTCTGTTGACGACTACTCTCTGTGTTCTGTTAGTGAGGAAATTATAGATCCATCGACCAACTTTTCCTGTTATTCCTTTAGCGCGCATTTTGTGCGCTATTACGCCATGGTCACACTTGTCGAAGGCTTTTGCAAAGTCTGTATATATTACATCTGCATTCTTTTTGTCTTCTAGTGCATTTAGGACCTTGTCGTAGTGATCCAGTAGTTGAGACAGACAGGAGCGACCTGTTCTAAACCCATGTTGCCCTGGGTTGTGTAACTGATGGGTTTCTAGATGGGTGGTGATCTTGCTTCTTAGGACCCTTTCAAAGATTTTTATGATATGGGATGTTAGTGCTATTGGTCTGTAGTTCTTTGCTGTTGCTTTACTGCCCCCTTTGTGGAGTGGGGCTATGTCTGTTGTTTTTAGTAACTGAGGGACGACCCCCGTGTCCATGCTCCCTCTCCATAGGATGGAAAAGGCTCGTGATAGGGGCTTCTTGCAGTTCTTGATGAACACAGAGTTCCATGAGTCTGGCCCTGGGGCAGAGTGCATGGGCATGTCATTTATCGCCTGTTCGAAGTCATTTGGCGTCAGGATAACATCGGATAGGCTTGTGTTAATCAAATTTTGTGGCTCTCTCATAAAAAATTCATTTTGATCTTCGACTCTCAGTCTGGTTAGCGGCTTGCTAAAAACTGAGTCATATTGGGACTTGAGTAGCTCACTCATTTCCTTGCTGTCATCTGTGTAGGACCCATCTTGTTTAAGTAGGGGCCCAATACTGGACGTTGTTCTCGATTTTGATTTGGCATAGGAGAAGAAATACTTTGGGTTTCTTTCGATTTCATTTATGGCTTTTAGTTCTTCCCGCGATTCCTGACTCCTAAAGGATTCTTTTAGCTTAAGTTCGATGCTTGCTATTTCTCTGACCAGTGTCTCCCTGCGCATTTCTGATATATTGACCTCTTTTAGCCGCTCTGTTATTCTTTTCCGTCGCCTGTAAAGGGAGCGCCTGTCTCTTTCTATTTTACATCTACTCCTCCTTTTTCTTAGAGGAATAAGCCTTGTGCATACATCGAGTGCCACCGAGTTAATCTGTTCTAGGCATAAGTTTGGGTCTGTGTTGCTTAGTATATCTTCCCAGCTTATATCGGTTAGGACTTGGTTTACTTGGTCCCACTTTATGTTTTTGTTATTGAAGTTGAATTTGGTGAATGCTCCCTCGTGACTAGTCTCATTTTGTCGGTCTGGGGCTCCACGCATACATGTCTGAACCTCAATTATGTTGTGATCTGAGTATATTGTTTTTGATATGGTGACATTTCTTATCAGATCATCATTGTTAGTGAAGATGAGGTCTAGTGTATTCTCCAGTCTAGTAGGCTCTATTATTTGCTGGTTTAAATTGAATTTTGTGCAGAGATTTAAAAGCTCGTGTGAGTGTGAGTTTTCATCAGAGCTGCCTCCTGGTGTTATTACTGCAACAATATTATTTGCTATATTCCTCCATTTTAGGTGCCTTAAGTTGAAATCCCCCAGGAGCAAGATGTTGGGTGCAGGAGCTGGAAGATTTTCCAGACAGTGGTCAATTTTTAACAGCTGTTCCTGGAATTGCTGGGATGTTGCATCCGGAGGCTTGTAGACTACCACAATGACTAGGTTTTGGTTCTCGACCTTTACTGCTAAAACTTCCACTACGTCATTTGAGGCATTAAGCAGTTCTGTGCAAACAAGTGACTCTGCAATGTACAGGCCAACCCCCCCCTTTTGCCTGTTCACTTTATATTCTATGGGGAAAATTTATTAATAGATAGAATACATTTACAGGAAACAGAAACATGAATACAATGGTACAATATGTTAAGTTAAAGATTGTGGATGTCCTCCAGCTCCTCCGAGGCCAGATGTGAGCCAAGTATGCAGGAAGCATTTCCCCTCTGGATGGCCACGTGGAGGGGCTGGAACATGAAAGTGGCTGCCCTTGGGTCCCTGGTGGTCTCGATGAGTCTGAAACCCAATTCTTTAAGAAAATGTGTGACATTTTTACGCCATGATCCCAAGGTCTCTGATCCCACTGGGACAAATTGATACTGTTGGCTTATGTCCCTGTACTTGCTGATCTTGTACTCCTCTCTGTGGTCAGCAGCTCCTCCCTGTCGTCCGACACTGTGACAGATATAGGTGTCAGCCAGTGTGGACACACAGGTATAGTCCCATGTAAAGCCTGCCATTCTTCCAAGGATAGATGGTGATCCCATCGGGTCAGTTTGCTGGGTTGTGGGTATTGTTGGCTGCTAGTGACCAGGGCTCCCTCTCGACTGGGCATCCAGCTGTAGCAAGAGTTCTCTCTATGATGTCGTTGACCTCAATGTGTCTTGCATGCCAGCCCTTGGTTTTGGAACAGTTAAGACCATGTAGACCACACTGGTCGGCTTGCGCTTCACTGCAAATACACGTATATTCTGTGTGAATTGGGGCAGCAAGGCGCAGAGCCATTGCAATATGGAGGGTCTTAGGGTCGAGGCACGTTCCCATTGCCGATATGGGAACTGTTTGGAAGTCCCCGGAGTGACGTGCACTCACAGCATGGAGACGGGCAGTCTCCCTGTCTGATGTTACAGCCTTGAGCATGTTGGCAAGCACCTTTTCAGCGATTGAGCCATCCCAGCTTGACTGTTTGTGAGCCAGTGCTGCTCTAGGGTTTGGTGCTGGAGCAACAAGAGTCTCCCATTCAGTGATGGCACTGGCATAGTTAGGGTCCTGTATTCCTGCTGAGTCACTGAGATTATCAGGAAAAAATTGTCTTATTAACTCGTTTGATGCTATGGAAGAGGATAGGAAAGCTGGTAGAGCAATCTGGGAAGTGACGGGAAGTGAGGCTTGCAACCACTGTCCATCTTCCAGGGAAAGATTCAATACACTCTCTAGCATGGTCTTAAGGAGAGAGTCATATTCCTTGAGTTTCGGACTGCTGAAGCCTGGGGAGCATCTCAGGAAGTAGGTAAGTTTTGAGATTGACAGACACCTGGTGAGTAGGTAGAAGGCATAATGTGTATCAATGTTTTTCGTCCTGCCTTCCATCGTCCGGAGGTTTGAGATTTTTTTTCTAGGATCAGATCGATTGCATTGGGCCCAAGAGGAGCGCCAAGGAGAGTGCTATTGGCTGGATCAATGGTTTATATATTTTTTTTTATTATCACACCGGCCGATTCCCACCAAGGCAGGGTGGCCCGAAAAAGAAAAACTTTCACCATCATTCACTCCATCACTGTCTTGCCAGAAGGGTGCTTTACACTACAGTTTTTAAACTGCAACATTAACACCCCTCCTTCAGAGTGCAGGCACTGTACTTCCCATCTCCAGGACTCAAGTCCGGCCTGCCGGTTTCCCTGAATCCCTTCATAAATGTTACTTTGCTCACACTCCAACAGCACGTCAAGTATTAAAAACCATTTGTCTCCATTCACTCCTATCAAACACGCTCACGCATGCCTGCTGGAAGTCCAAGCCCCTCGCACACAAAACCTCCTTTACCCCCTCCCTCCAACCCTTCCTAGGCCGACCCCTACCCCGCCTTCCTTCCACTACAGACTGATACACTCTTGAAGTCATTCTGTTTCGCTCCATTCTCTCTACATGTCCGAACCACCTCAACAACCCTTCCTCAGCCCTCTGGACAACAGTTTTGGTAATCCCGCACCTCCTCCTAACTTCCAAACTACGAATTCTCTGCATTATATTCACACCACACATTGCCCTCAGACATGACATCTCCACTGCCTCCAGCCTTCTCCTCGCTGCAACATTCATCACCCACGCTTCACACCCATATAAGAGCGTTGGTAAAACTATACTCTCATACATTCCCCTCTTTGCCTCCAAGGACAAAGTTCTTTGTCTCCACAGACTCCTAAGTGCACCACTCACTCTTTTTCCCTCATCAATTCTATGATTCACCTCATCTTTCATAGACCCATCCGCTGACACGTCCACTCCCAAATATCTGAATACGTTCACCTCCTCCATACTCTCTCCCTCCAATCTGATATTCAATCTTTCATCACCTAATCTTTTTGTTATCCTCATAACCTTACTCTTTCCTGTATTCACCTTTAATTTTCTTCTTTTGCACACCCTACCAAATTCATCCACCAATCTCTGCAACTTCTCTTCAGAATCTCCCAAGAGCACAGTGTCATCAGCAAAGAGCAGCTGTGACAACTCCCACTTTGTGTGTGATTCTTTATCTTTTAACTCCACGCCTCTTGCCAAGACCCTCGCATTTACTTCTCTTACAACCCCATCTATAAATATATTAAACAACCACGGTGACATCACACATCCTTGTCTAAGGCCTACTTTTACTGGGAAAAAATTTCCTTCTTTCCTACATACTCTAACTTGAGCCTCACTATCCTCGTAAAAACTCTTCACTGCTTTCAGTAACCTACCTCCTACATCATACACTTGCAACATCTGCCACATTGCCCCCCTATCCACCCTGTCATACGCCTTTTCCAAATCCATAAATGCCACAAAGACCTCTTTAGCCTTATCTAAATACTGTTCACTTATATGTTTCACTGTAAACACCTGGTCCACACACCCCCTACCTTTCCTAAAGCCTCCTTGTTCATCTGCTATCCTATTCTCCGTCTTACTCTTAATTCTTTCAATTATAACTCTACCATACACTTTACCAGGTACACTCAACAGACTTATCCCCCTATAATTTTTGCACTCTCTTTTATCCCCTTTGCCTTTATACAAAGGAACTATGCATGCTCTCTGCCAATCCCTAGGTACCTTACCCTCTTCCATACATTTATTAAATAATTGCACCAACCACTCCAAAACTATATCCCCACCTGCTTTTAACATTTCTATCTTTATCCCATCAATCCCGGCTGCCTTACCCCCTTTCATTTTACCTACTGCCTCACGAACTTCCCCCACACTCACAACTGGCTCTTCCTCACTCCTACAAGATGTTATTCCTCCTTGCCCTATACACGAAATCACAGCTTCCCTATCTTCATCAACATTTAACAATTCCTCAAAATATTCCTTCCATCTTCCCAATACCTCTAACTCTCCATTTAATAACTCTCCTCTCCTATTTTTAACTGACAAATCCATTTGTTCTCTAGGCTTTCTTAACTTGTTAATCTCACTCCAAAACTTTTTCTTATTTTCAACAAAATTTGTTGATAACATCTCACCCACTCTCTCATTTGCTCTCTTTTTACATTGCTTCACCACTCTCTTAACTTCTCTCTTTTTCTCCATATACTCTTCCCTCCTTGCATCACTTCTACTTTGTAAAAACTTCTCATATGCTAACTTTTTCTCCCTTACTACTCTCTTTACATCATCATTCCACCAATCGCTCCTCTTCCCTCCTGCACCCACTTTCCTGTAACCACAAACTTCTGCTGAACACTCTAACACTACATTTTTAAACCTACCCCATACCTCTTCGACCCCATTGCCTATGCTCTCATTAGCCCATCTATCCTCCAATAGCTGTTTATATCTTACCCTAACTGCCTCCTCTTTTAGTTTATAAACCTTCACCTCTCTCTTCCCTGATGCTTCTATTCTCCTTGTATCCCATCTACCTTTTACTCTCAGTGTAGCTACAACTAGAAAGTGATCTGATATATCTGTGGCCCCTCTATAAACATGTACATCCTGAAGTCTACTCAACAGTCTTTTATCTACCAATACATAATCCAACAAACTACTGTCATTTCGCCCTACATCATATCGTGTATACTTATTTATCCTCTTTTTCTTAAAATATGTATTACCTATAACTAAACCCCTTTCTATACAAAGTTCAATCAAAGGGCTCCCATTATCATTTACACCTGGCACCCCAAACTTACCTACCACACCCTCTCTAAAAGTTTCTCCTACTTTAGCATTCAAGTCCCCTACCACAATTACTCTCTCACTTGGTTCAAAGGCTCCTATACATTCACTTAACATCTCCCAAAATCTCTCTCTCTTTATATATATATATATATATATATATATATATATATATATATATATATATATATATATATATATATATATATATATATATATATATATATATGTCGTGCCGAATATGTAAAATACGTAAAACAAAACTTGCTTTCGTTGCCTAATAAGACGTTGTGGTGCTTCTCTGTATTGACACACTGCTGGCATTATGTATAGAATCTACTGGTCATTTCTTGTTTACCCAACCAAGGAGAATTATGACTAACTCGTTGAACTCTCACTATAAATAATCTCGTCCCTTTGATTATGAACAATGTTACCTTAGACTTTATTCCACATAACATTGTTATCTAGTTGACTAATGTCTGAGTTATTCATACAGAATACCTGAGATAATTTAGCATTATTATACGTGCTAACCATCATTTTTACTAGAGAATTGATCGTAAAATTTATAAAACATTAATAAAAAATATACAAAATACAGCGTATGGCTCACACACGGAAGAACTCGGGATCGAATCATGAAGGAAGGAAGATGCATGGGCAAGTCTGCTTACAACTGATAACCTTATTTAACCACCAGCAAATTGACACATATATTACTTTACTGATTTGGCTCAGATTCTGGACAAAACGAGACTTATGGACAAGTCTTCTTACTCCTGTTTCTTCTATTCACTTAACAGTAAATTTATACCTCAATTCGCGCCCCCCTTCCCCATCAATCTTTGTTTATTCAGTGACAATTGTTTATTACAACTTAATCTGAGTTTATATACCTGGCTGTTGACACTTGTCAGTTGCATTCAAGTGAAGGACCTAGAAGCACCATGGGAGAGAAGCTACTCTGTTTCTTTTGCAACTTTGACGGGGAGACCATTTACTCTCCAGACAAAGTATTCTTAAAAAAATACAACTTTATCCAGAACTCATTACTCACGTATATTTTAATGTTGTCAAATTCGAGATATTAGTTCGAATGTAAAAGGAATATTGTGTGTAAAATGTTTTAATCGGCTCTGAGGAAATTATTTATATTCAGTGAAAACAGAATATAAAGCGAACTTCAAATTAAAACATGCATAAACACACACACACACACACACATAGGCGGGGCCAGGAGATAGGACTCGACCCCTGCAACCACAAATAGGTGAGTACACACACACACACGATTTCTCGTCCCTGAAACCGTGTTGGCTGTTGTGGATGAGCTCATTCCACCTAGAAAAGAATGAGCTCATCAGCAACAGCCAACACTGTTTCAGGGACAGAAAATCTTGTGTCACAAACCTACTGGAGTTCTATGACAGGGTGACAGCTGTAAGACAAGAGAGAGTGGGATGGGTAGATTGCATTTTCTTGGACTGTAAGAGATTAGTGCAAAAGCTGGAGGACCAGGCAGGGATAACAGGGAAGGCACTACAATGGATCAGGGAATACTTGTCAGGAAGACAACAGCGAGTCATGGAATGTGATGAGGTGTCAGAGTGGGCGCCTGTGACGAGTGGGGTTCCACAGGGGTCAGTCCTAGGACCGGTGCTGTTTTTCGTATTTGTAAACAACATGACAGAAGGAATAGACTCTGAAGTGTCCCTGTTTGCAGATGATGTGAAGTTGATGAGAAGAATTCATTTGGACGAAAACCAGCCAGAACTACAAAGGGATCTGTACAGGCTGCAGACCTGGTCCAGCAATTGACTCCTGGAGTTCAACCTCACCAAGTGCAAAGTCATGAAGATTGGGGAAGAACGAAGAAGACCGTAGACGGAGTACAGTCTAGGGGGGCCAGAGACTACAAACCTCACTCAGGGAAAAAGATCTTGGGGTGAGTATAACACTGGGCACATCTCCTGAAGCGCACATCAACCAACTAACTGCTGCAGCATATGGACGCCTAGCAAACCTAAGAACAGCATTCTGACATCTTAATAAGGAATCGTTCAGGACCCTGTACACTGTGTACGTTAGGCCCATATTGGAGTATGCGGCACCAGTTTGGAACCCTCACCTAGCCAAGCACGTAAAGAAAGTGCAAAGGTTTGCAACAAGAGTAGTCCCCGAGCTAAGGGGTATGTCCTACGAGGAGTGGTTAAGGAAATCGACCTGACGACACATGGAGGTCAAGGGAGATAGGGGGGACATGATAACGACATACAAAATACTGAGAGGAATTGACAAGGTGGACAGAGACAGGATGTTCAAGAAATGGGACACAGCAACAATGGGTCACAGTTGGAAGTTGAAGACTCAGATGAATCACAGGGATGTTAGGAAGTATTTCTTTAGTCACAGAGTAATCAGGAAGTGGAATAGTTTGGGAAGCGATGTAGTAGAGGCAGGATCCATTCATAGCTTTAAGAAGAGGTATGATAAAGCTCGTGGTCCAGAGAGAGTGACCCAGTAGTGGCCAGTGAAGAGTTGGGGCCAGGAGCTATGACTCGACCCCTGCAACCACAACTAGGTGAGTACACACACACACACATGGTGGGTGCAGACGTGGGTGCACAAGGCTCTGAGAACCTTCGTGTTTTTAAGGCGTGCAGTAACCGCTAGCAGTAATCAGTGGTAGTGACAACGTCAGTGAACAATACTACGAGTGATAACTAAAGTTATTAGTTAAAAAAAGTCGAGAGGAAGCCTGAAATCATTAATATTTCAAAGTGCCAAACCGTTGTTGGCCTACTAGGCACTGTTGCCACACAAATTCAAACATACAAAAATGAAAGTGAGTGTGGAAGCGGGTGTTCAAGAATTACCAGCGTTTGGTTAACAAGTGAAATGTGGGGCACCATACAGTGAGAGTGAAAAAATTAATAAGCAAAAGGAGAAAGGAAAAATAAAATATACAACAAGGGAAGGTGGCAGTAGTAGGCCTGCTGAGGCAGTGAAGTCACAACAGTTGTATGCCATTATACATATAAAGTGTAACACCGAATGTGAAGTGTATTCTGTCATAAGTGAAAAGTGAAATCACTGAGGAACGTGGGATGCATGAGCATATATGGTTATAAACATCACGGGTGAAGGATTTACAAAATAGTGATAGAAGACCTATGTACGACGACTATGTCATCAGCATCTGGCAACTTGTCATCACACCGCTGCCAGCGCAAGTATTCACCTGTTGAGGTTGCATGTTGCAGGGTTGAGTTCTGGTCTTGCATCACTGTTAGATACTGGTCACTCACTCCTGCAAACTATTACAGAATTAGAGTAGAAATAGCATAGACGAGAGTGAAAGGAGCAAAGCGGTAGTGAGGGGTAACATCAGACACTTAAGCTGAGACAAGCTAAATTTAAAACCTAGCTACTTTCTGCATTTTATAAGTAGAATCGATAAGTGTTAGAAGTATTGGTAAGCTTAGAATTACTGGTATTTACCGGTATTTATTAGCAGTATGAATACTGGTGGGGGCACACGCACACATACACACACACCCTCATACACACACACATACAAACACACACACACACACACACACACACACACACACACACACACACACACACACACACACACACACACACACACACACACACACACACACACAAAGACAATATGAAAATGACATAGCAGCGAAAGCCAAATCTGACCCGAAACTGTTGTACAGCCACATCAGAAGGAAAACAACAGCCAAGGACCAGGTAATCAGGCTAAGGAAGGAAGGAGGAGAGACAACAAGAAACGACCGTGAAGTATGTGAGGAACTCAACAAGAGATTCAAAGAAGTGTTCACAGAGGAGACAGAAGGGGCTCCAGAAAGACGGAGAGGTGGGGCACACCACCATGTGCTGGACACAGTGCACACAACCGAGGAAGAAGTGAAGAGGCTTCTGAGTGAGCTAGATACCTCAAAGGCAATGGGGCCAGATAACATCTCCCCATGGGTATTGAGAGAGGGAGCAAAGGCGCTATGTGTACCCCTAACAACAATATTCAATACATCTATCGAAACAGGGAGATTGCCTGAGGCATGGAAGACAGCAAATGTAGTCCCAATCTTTAAAAAAGGAGACAGACATGAAGCATTAAACTACAGACCAGTGTCACTGACATGTATAGTATGCAAAATCATGGAGAAGATTATCAGGAGAAGAGTGGTGGAACACCTAGAAAGGAATGATCTCATCAACAGCAGCCAACATGGTTTCAGGAATGAGAAATCCTGTGTCACAATCCTACTGGAGTTCTATGACATTGTGACAGCAGTAAGACAAGAGAGAGAGAGAGAGAGAGAGAGAGGGGTGGGTGGATTGCATATTCTTGGACTGCAAGAAGGCGTTTGACACAGTTCCACACAAGAGATTGGTGCAAAAACTGGAGGACCAAGCAGGGATAACAGGGAAGGCACTACAATGGATCAGGGAATACTTGTCAGGAAGACAGCAGCGAGTCATGGTACGTGGCGAGGTGTCAGAGTGGGCACCTGTGACCAGCGGGGTCCCACAGGGGTCAGTCCTAGGACCAGTGCTGTTTCTGGTATTTGTGAACAACATGACGGAAGGAATAGACTCTGAGGTGTCCCTGTTTGCAGATGACGTGAAGTTGATGAGAAGAATTCACTCGATCGAAGACCAGGCAGCACTACAAAGGGATCTGGACAGGCTGCAGACCTGGTCCAGCAATTGGCTCCTGGAGTTCAATCCCACCAAGTGCAAAGTCATGAAGATTGGGGAAGGGCAAAGAAGACCGCAGACGGAGTACAGTCTAGGGAGCCAGAGACTACAGACCTCACTCAAGGAAAAAGATCTTGGGGTGAGTATAACACCCGGCACATCTCCTGAAGAGCACATCAACCAAATAATGGCTGCAGCATATGGGCGCCTAGCAAACCTCAGAACAGCATTCCGACATCTTAATAAGGAATCGTTCAGGGCCCTGTACACCGTGTACGTTAGGCCCATATTGGAGTATGCGACACCAGTTTGGAACCGACACCTAGCCAAGCACGTAAAGAAACTAGAGAAAGTGCAAAGGTCTGCAACAAGACTAGTCCTAGAGCTAAGAGGTATGTCCTACGAGGAGAGGTTAAGGGAAATCAACCTGACGACACTAATGGACAGGAGAGATAGGGGGGGACATGATAACGACATACAAAATACTGAGAGGAATTGACAAGATGGACAAAGACAGGATGTTCCAGAGATTGGACACAGTAACAAGGGGACACAGTTGGAAGTTGAAGACACAGATGAATCACAGGGATGTTAGGAAGTATTTCTTCAGCCACAGAGTAGTCAGTAAGTGGAATAGTTTGGGAAGCGATGTAGTGGAGGCAGGATCTATACATAGCTTTATGCAGAGGTATGATAAAGCTCACGGTTCAGGGAGAGTGACCTAGTAGCGATCAGTGAAGAGGCGGGGCCAGGAGCTCGGACTCGACCCCTGCAACTTCAACTAGGTGAGTACAACTAGGGAGTACACACACACACACACACACACACCAGACGGTATCGCCAAAAGACAAGTGACATGAAAGTTTAGTTGTGGGTGGAAAGATATAAGTTACTGGATTTCTTAATTGAAGGTTTAATATGTCAAGTGTAGGTGGGATATAGTATGTAACTTCGAACAGTATGGGAATGGAACCTTGCAGCCATAATGAAAACAAGAAGAAGCGATGAAAAAGTAATATCTTCGATATCTCTGCTCTCCAACACAAATTCAACCAGGTCCAGTCCTCTATCAAGGTCACTCGGAAAGGAAGTCAAAGCATTCTACCTCTCCAGATGTTCTCTGTAAACTTTACTGCAGAACTGTTGATCAATCCACAACTTCTCGCACCACTACAGCATGACTAAACTCCTTATCTGCACCAGTGAATTTCTTGAAGATATCTCTTTCCTGGTGCAGATCTTTTCTAAGCTTTACTATCCTCATCTTATATCAGAGACTGGTCTAAAATAACACGTAAGCAATCACTAGGTCATATTTATTAGAAAACATTTCAGTCCTGGGTCACTGATCACTTCTAACATACAGAGGTTAAAGAGACATCCCTCTAGCGCCTGGAACCAATCTTGGGCGGAAAACATTATATACTGAGTCAAAAAAGGAGAATTAGTGTGCATTACCTAGCAGAGTTTACTGCCAGAGGGGAATCATAGGCCTGTTTCCCGTGTGAAAAAAATAATAATAATTGAACTTTGTGTCAGAGGAAAGAAAGTCTCCCTGAAAACATTGAGTATACATAGTGTATAGTGTATACTACAGTGGCTCCCTAGTATATTGATGATAAAGGCTAAAGTGTCATTTGAAAACAGGTGAATTTGTAAATGAAGTGATAAGCCTATAGAGGCAGGTGCCAGAAGTCGCCAGAAACTTACCACAGGTCAGCTGTTTTTAATAATCTTCCTGGCTTGCTAGTGTACTCGCATATAATCTAGTGATACCAGTGAATAGCAGAATACAGTGTTGTAGTAGCAACTAACCAGTATTATAATGGTACTTAGTGGAGTGGAGTGACTTTCATTAGTTTCATTTTCTTGAAATACGAGACGTTACTGTGAATTTCATATAACCTGTAGTTACCAGCGGTCGCAATATACACAACGAGAAGCAATTATTACTACAGAAAAAGCGTCCTTCCTCCAAAATTTGCACCAGTCAACTATAGTGATAATATAGCATTTATTGTGGTGGAGACGGAAAAACAAAAATAGAAAAGCCAGATACAGCGATTGATAAACAAAGAGGTCGACTGTACGTCATTGTAGGAGCTGCCAGATATCACCGGCTCTTCAACACGCAAGTTATACTTTTGTATCAGTCAAATCACATATTACTCGGGTAGATAATTTCCAGTAGATCCTTCATGTGTTAGCTCAAATCACCGACCAGTATGTTTTAAATAAGTGACCCACTGATCAGAGCAGATCGACTGGTCCGAACCCTTGACTGGTCCGAACCCTTGACTGGTCCGAACCCGGGACTGGTTTCAAACAGTTTCGTTGGACAATAAAGCAGACTGTAAACGGATGGGTTTGTAGGCGCCCTTATAAACACAAACATTAAAAATCAGGAACGTGACGGTAAGCTGTCCAATATACAAAAAGAGTTAGAAACAGAAATACAAATAGCTAGAGCTTCATTTAAGGTTATTAATATAATATTCAAGAGGTTGCTAGTAGACTTGCAGTAAATCAACCATTCAAATCATTATGAAGCTGTGTGTAGTCTGTGGTCAGTCAAACAAACGGGCTACCACATGGATAAATTGTCATTTTTGTGGAAATTGGTGTCACGCTCCTTGTGCAGATATCCCAGAACTAGCTACAAGCAGTATTAAAACAGAGAAGTGTTTTTGGGTATGCCCAAATGAGGAAAATCTGTGGACTAAAATCACAAGGGTATTAAAAGAGGATAACATCAAAGCTGCTTTCATAGAAAACCTGGAAGCTTTCTACAACAGATGGGAACATAAAAAGTCCGGGCTGAATGGTACTGCCCTTGATACTGGCCATGTAGTCACAAACTGTAAGGCTGGAGGTGATGTCCTGGTAGTCAGTAAATGTGGGGCTGATAGTGCTGTCCTGGGAGACAGTAATGGTGAAGCTGGAGGTGCTGTCCTGGGAGACAGTAATGGTGAAGCTGGAGATACTGTCCTGGGAGACAGTAATGGTGAAGCTGGAGGTGCTGTCCTGGGAGACAGAAATGGTGAAGCTGGAGATACTGTCCTGGTAGACAGTAATGGTGAAGCTGGAGATTTTGTCCAGGTAGTCGGGAATTATACGCAGGAAGGAATACATATAAATGACCTCATAGAGGACAGGAGCCATAGTAGGGAAACAAGTGTAGTCAAAGATAAGATAAAACCAATATTGCAAACCAGAAATACCGCAGGAAATAGCAAACAAGAGGACTCCAATAGCAATAGTGAGGATAAATTACCAAAAACAACTGGTGGGAGCTCCATTGTTGGTGCTAAGGAGGATAGGAATAAGACAGGGAAACATGCACCAACAGGGAATACAGTCACAGAAACCCAAGGCAAACGGAAACCAAGCCTGTGCACATACTATGCACTTGGTATCTGCTGGCATGGGAAATCTGGAAAAACAGATGGGACATGCAACTATGACCACCCTAGAAAATGTCATGCCCATATGACAACAGGAAAATGCAAACTCCCTTCCTGTAAGCTTTTTCACCCTGAAATGTGTACCTCTTCAGTACAGGAAAGACTGTGCTATAACTTAAATTGCCAGGCATACCATCTAAAGGGGACAAAAAGATACAAAACATCCAGGCCATGGGAAAACCTGGGTAGCCACAGCCACTCAAGAGGGAGAGGTTTTTTAGTGCCAGGAAGGAAAAAAAACTGGCAGGAAATGGCAGAAATCGTACACCAAATCCAGTCATTCCTGGAGTGGAACCACAGTCGATGGCCTCCACTCCAAACCAACAGATACAGATACTAATGCCGAAAAAAAAATCCCCCCCCAGTACCAACAATACCACCAGTCCGATAACATTCTTCTTTGCAAATATACAGGGTCTAAAGCCAGCAATAAACAACAAAATACCTTTCATCCGTGGACTGCTTGCAGAGGCAAAGGCAATGTTCGCGGCTTTCACTGAGACCCACATAAAGGATCACTTGGACAACGAAATATGGATCCCAGGTTACAACCTATACAGATGTGACAGAGTGAACAGGCAAAAGGGGGGGGTTGGCCTGTACATTGCAGAGTCACTTGTTTGCACAGAACTGCTAAATGCCTCAAATGACGTAGTGGAAGTTTTAGCAGTAAAGGTCGAGAACCAAAACCTAGTCATTGTGGTAGTCTACAAGCCTCCGGATGCAACATCCCAGCAATTCCAGGAACAGCTGTTAAAAATTGACCACTGTCTGGAAAATCTTCCAGCTCCTGCACCCAACATCTTGCTCCTGGGGGATTTCAACTTAAGGCACCTAAAATGGAGGAATATAGCAAATAATATTGTTGCAGTAATAACACCAGGAGGCAGCTCTGATGAAAACTCACACTCACACGAGCTTTTAAATCTCTGCACAAAATTCAATTTAAACCAGCAAATAATAGAGCCTACTAGACTGGAGAATACACTAGACCTCATCTTCACTAACAATGATGATCTGATAAGAAATGTCACCATATCAAAAACAATATACTCAGATCACAACATAATTGAGGTTCAGACATGTATGCGTGGAGCCCCAGACCGACAAAATGAGACTAGTCACGAGGGAGCATTCACCAAATTCAACTTCAATAACAAAAACATAAAGTGGGACCAAGTAAACCAAGTCCTAACCGATATAAGCTGGGAAGATATACTAAGCAACACAGACCCAAACTTATGCCTAGAACAGATTAACTCGGTGGCACTCGATGTATGCACAAGGCTTATTCCTCTAAGAAAAAGGAGGAGTAGATGTAAAATAGAAAGAGACAGGCGCTCCCTTTACAGGCGACGGAAAAGAATAACAGAGCGGCTAAAAGAGGTCAATATATCAGAAATGCGCAGGGAGACACTGGTCAGAGAAATAGCAAGCATCGAACTTAAGCTAAAAGAATCCTTTAGGAGTCAGGAATCGCGGGAAGAACTAAAAGCCATAAATGAAATCGAAAGAAACCCAAAGTATTTCTTCTCCTATGCCAAATCAAAATCGAGAACAACGTCCAGTATTGGGCCCCTACTTAAACAAGATGGGTCCTACACAGATGACAGCAAGGAAATGAGTGAGCTACTCAAGTCCCAATATGACTCAGTTTTTAGCAAGCCGCTAACCAGACTGAGAGTCGAAGATCAAAATGAATTTTTTATGAGAGAGCCACAAAATTTGATTAACACAAGCCTATCCGATGTTATCCTGACGCCAAATGACTTCGAACAGGCGATAAATGACATGCCCATGCACTCTGCCCCAGGGCCAGACTCATGGAACTCTGTGTTCATCAAGAACTGCAAGAAGCCCCTATCACGAGCCTTTTCCATCCTATGGAGAGGGAGCATGGACACGGGGGTCGTCCCTCAGTTACTAAAAACAACAGACATAGCCCCACTCCACAAAGGGGGCAGTAAAGCAACAGCAAAGAACTACAGACCAATAGCACTAACATCCCATATCATAAAAATCTTTGAAAGGGTCCTAAGAAGCAAGATCACCACCCATCTAGAAACCCATCAGTTACACAACCCAGGGCAACATGGGTTTAGAACAGGTCGCTCCTGTCTGTCTCAACTACTGGATCACTACGACAAGGTCCTAAATGCACTAGAAGACAAAAAGAATGCAGATGTAATATATACAGACTTTGCAAAAGCCTTCGACAAGTGTGACCATGGCGTAATAGCGCACAAAATGCGCGCTAAAGGAATAACAGGAAAAGTTGGTCGATGGATCTATAATTTCCTCACTAACAGAACACAGAGAGTAGTCGTCAACAGAGTAAAGTCCGAGGCAGCTACGGTGAAAAGCTCTGTTCCACAAGGCACAGTACTAGCTCCCATCTTGTTCCTCATCCTCATATCCGACATAGACAAGGATGTCAGCCACAGCACCGTGTCTTCCTTTGCAGATGACACCCGAATCTGCATGACAGTGTCTTCCATTGCAGACACTGCAAGGCTCCAGGCGGACATCAACCAAATCTTTCAGTGGGCTGCAGAAAACAATATGAAGTTCAACGATGAGAAATTTCAATTACTCAGATATGGTAAACATGAGGAAATTAAATCTTCATCAGAGTACAAAACAAATTCTGGCCACAAAATAGAGCGAAACACCAACGTCAAAGACCTGGGAGTGATTATGTCGGAGGATCTCACCTTCAAGGACCATAACATTGTATCAATCGCATCTGCTAGAAAAATGACAGGATGGATAATGAGAACCTTCAAAACTAGGGAGGCCAAGCCCATGATGACACTCTTCAGGTCACTTGTTCTATCTAGGCTGGAATATTGCTGCACTCTAACAGCACCTTTCAAGGCAGGTGAAATTGCCGACCTAGAAAATGTACAGAGAACTTTCACGGCGCGCATAACGGAGATAAAACACCTCAATTACTGGGAGCGCTTGAGGTTTCTAAACCTGTATTCCCTGGAACGCAGGAGGGAGAGATACATGATTATATACACCTGGAAAATCCTAGAGGGACTAGTACCGAACTTGCACACGAAAATCACTCACTACGAAAGCAAAAGACTTGGCAGACGATGCACCATCCCCCCAATGAAAAGCAGGGGTGTCACTAGCACGTTAAGAGACCATACAATAAGTGTCAGGGGACCGAGACTGTTCAACTGCCTCCCAGCACACATAAGGGGGATTACCAACAGACCCCTGGCAGTCTTCAAGCTGGCACTGGACAAGCACCTAAAGGCAGTTCCTGATCAGCCGGGCTGTGGCTCGTACGTTGGTTTGCGTGCAGCCAGCAGCAACAGCCTGGTTGATCAGGCGCTGATCCACCAGGAGGCCTGGTCACAGACCGGGCCGCGGGGGCGTTGACCCCCGAAACTCTCTCCAGGTCTCCAGGTCTCCAGACAGTATATAGAGGCGGAGAGTGAGGTGTGAGTGATGCATTGGTGACCTGAAGAATGTCATATTAGGATGATGACGGGTAGACGATCGGGTCATTTGACTCCTTTGTTGTTGCGTAGGTGACGCTTTGTCTGGTTGATTATCATATATGCTAATGTTTTAGAATTCTTTTGTTTCCAGTGTTACGTTCTATGGTGTCGGTGACAGTGATTAACGAGGCTTACAGACATCGTCGGCGTCTAGGGTCTCGATCGGTGAGGACGAGTTGTGCCTCATCCTAATTCAACAAATGTCCCGTGGAGTCCCTGTAGAGGACACAGGAGTACCTTAGGTCGTTTCTGTTGCTGGCATTTCGATGTTCGCAGGCTATGGTGTAGACGCTCGCTGTTGAAGTTAGAGGTCTTTGATAGATGATGTGTTTATGGTAGAAACATTTTTGTTACTATTAGCAAGTACCGGGAGAGTAATCGTGGCAACATCACCACATGGGAACACAGTGAACTGCTTAGAGGACTGCTCCATGGGGGATTTTTTGAGGATAGCTTGTGCCTTGAGTCTGCAATCCCGGATGACGAAAGATGTAAACTGAAGAAGTGTAATTGCTTGTGTTGTGAAGATGCATTCTTCTTCAAGGAAAGAAGGGCTGGAGATGCGAATAGCGGGTGTCTTGGTACGAATAGAAGTGTATAGATCGTCCTTTCTGCACACTTTGAAGAGAAGTTTGTCACTGTCTGGAGACCTGCACAGGAGGACGTCGAGGAAAGGAAGTTTGCCATCTTTTTCGAGTTCAAATGTAAACTTTATTGATGGCTCGGCAGCATTGATCTTGTTGAGGAAGGCCTGGATATTGAAACGTCTGGGATAGAAAACCAAAATGTAGTCAACGTTGTTGGGAATGAAGGTGCTGAATTTCGCGGTTTCTAGGTTCTCCATGAAGAAATTGGCGAGTGCAGCACTGGGCAGGCTGCCCATTGCCACCCCTAAGCTTTGTTTGCAACAGTTGACTTGACGCTTTAAGAGCTTGAAAATAACAAAGATCCGCTTTACTAATGAAATCAAGAATAGGTAATGGGAGATCGTGGTTATTAATGAGCCTCTGTCTCAATGTTTATTGCAGCGTCAGTAGGAACGTTGGTAAAGAGGGGTGTGACATCGAAGGAAGTTATGCTTTTGTTTTTGACATTCAATTTAGAAATCCGAGAGAGGTCACCTGAGTGTTTGAGGTGGACTTGACTGTTGGTGCCCAGAAGTACCGAGAGGTATTTGGCTAGGTGGCCAGCTAATCTGTGTGGTGCACTCCCTATGCCTGAAGTGATATGACGTAGTGGGATGCCAGGCTTATGTGTCTTAGGAAGGCCATACAGGCGTACTGGTTTTGATAGACCTGGTAAACGTTTTAGTAGTTTCTTACCTTGTTCTGATTTTTATAAGATAATACGGGCCTTTTGAAGAAAAGTTTCTGTGCTTAGTTGTAGTCGACAATGTTGAGTAACACCACACCTCCTTTATCAGAAGTGATAATGATGATTTATCGTTGTTAGCTAAACCCCTGTGAGCCTGGATGCATCTTCTGGAAATGACCAGTCTTGAAGGCTCAGCTGCAGCAGTGATAATTCCTTGAACGAAACGCTTATGAAACTCAGAGTCCCCCAAAAGGTTGGTTTTTTGTTACCATGTCCAGGAGATGGTGTTTCGTGTTGATTCCGGTGGTGAACTTGAGTCCCAGGCTTAGGGCTTCTGTCTCGGTGTCGGTTAGCGTGCAGGAAGATAAGTTATTTGTGACTACTGGTCATCCCATTTCGCTCCATTTGCTGTGTGAGCACAGGGCTTTTAGTTTTCGTGTTAGCTTCAATTTTTGTAGGATGTTGGCAGTGATAGTTTGGCTGAATATAAAAATTCTGCCGCTCGTCTGTCAGGAGTGGCACATTGCAGTTCATCGGCGCTTGCTCTAAGGTAGGCAGGAGAGACAAAGTGTCCAAATGTGGTGAGTTGTTCAGGAGTGGACCTGGGTACCACCATCTCAGCAAGGTAATCTAAAAAGCTGTGTTGGTTACAAAGACTATTAGCTTTGAGTAGAAAAAAACGTATTCTCTGTACGCTATTGTCCATAGTGTGTAAGGGAAGCAGGCAAAGATCTTTCAGTCCGCCTGAGCGAACATCGAAATGTCAGCAACAGAGAGGACTTAAGGAACGCCTCTGTCCTCCACAGGAACGCCACGGAACAGCTGATGAATTAGGATGAGGCACGACTCGTCCTCACCGAACAGGACCCTAGACGCCGACGATGTCTGGAAGCTTCGCTAATCGTAGTCACCGACACCAACTCGTGGGTATCTATTATTGTCAAGGTTTATACTACATCAGAGAGTGCAGGCGCCATGCAAACTTCTTCAATTCACCTAAACGACACACAACCTAAAGAGGATATATATGCTCCTTCAATAAATAACTCTGGGCATCTTACAGACAAGGAAAATGAAAGGTGCTCGATTTTTAATAATTATTTCCTCTCAGTTTTAACACAGGAAGACACTAACAATATCCCAATAATTCATTTTGATAGAGGTCCTGAAGAAGTTAAATTATGTAATATCACAGATGCCAGGGCCCTAAGGAACTTTTTTCAAGGGTTCCTAAGGAGTGCAAAATGGAACTTTGTGTCTCAGTAGTATCAGTTACCGGTAGTATCAGTTACGAGTAGTATCAGTTACCGTAGCGTCAGAAGTAATGACTCATACCAACCGTTACTGATTCAGTGCCTCCTGCGTGAATCACTGACAGTTACTGCTGACCTAGTATGATTTGTATACCGCTCACCCTCTAGGCACTCGTGAGGGCAATTCAAGTCGAGACGTAAGAAAGAAGACAGGTCAAGTCTTACGTCCCCATATATTCCATCCAATATACGCACTAAAATCTCCGATGCGAGTGTTTATTACCCAATCCATGTTTCTAACCCCCACTTGACATGTGAACCATAAATTGACATTTTTAATATATCTCTTCAAACAGGTGTAGTGTTTGATATGCGGAAGATAGCCAATGTAATTCCGATTTTTAAATCGGGGGACAAGTCCTTACCATCAAATTACCGCCCAATAAGCCTGACCTCAATTGCAGGCAAATTATTAGAGTCAATCATTGCTTATATTATAAGAAGTCATCTTGATAAGCATAATTTAACTAATGATACTCAGTAAGGATTCACGTGGGGCCGCTCCTGCCTAACTAATTTACTTCAGTGAAGCTTTTGAGGCTGTTGATCACAATAAAGAATTTGATATTGTTTATTTGGATTTTAGTAATGCTTTTAATAGAGTACTGTACCAGAGGCTGTTAAAGAAAGTGGAAGCTCATGGCAATGGGGGAAAAATTCAGTCATGGATCGAGTCATGGCTCACCAACAGGAAGCAGAGAGTGTGCATAAATGAGGTAAAATCTGAGTGGGGCTCTGTAACAAGTGGCGTTCCACAGGGATCAGTTTTAGGCTCATTGTTGTATGTAATGTATATCAATGACCTTGACTAGGGAATTACTAGTGATATGAGCAAATTCGCTAATGATACAAAGATGGGTAGGATAAATGATTCAAACGTATTTGTTACTGAACTTCAGGAGGATATAAACAAACTCAGTTTGTGGTCAGGAAAGTGGCAGATGCAGTTCAGTGTAGATAAATGCAAAATTGTGAAACTTGAGAATGTCCATAACACTAGTGCTCATAAAATAAACAATGTAGTACTTGGTCATACAGAATGCGAAAAGAACTTGGGGGTTATGGTAAGTTTTCACTTCTTATGACCAGAGTCTTTGGTAAGATGGGTAAGGAAGAAGGATGGGTATGGATAGAAATATTGGAAAAGGGTGGGAGAGGGGAGAGAGGTAGGATATAAAAGGGTGGGAGGAGGGAGTGAGGTAGGATATAAAAGGGTGGGAGAGGGGAGTGAGGTATGATATAAAAGGGTGGGAGTTGGAGTGAGGTAGCATACAAAAGGGTGGGATGGGGGAGTGAGGTAGGATGTAAAAGGGTGGGAGGGGGAGTGAGGTAGGATATAAAAGGGTGGGAGGGGGGAGTGAGGTGGTCTCAGTAGTTGTACCAGTTCCTAGTACCAGTTACCAGTAACCAGTGTACCAGTAGATGACTCACTACCAACCGTCTGCATGAATCACTGACTGATTATTCATATTGCTGCTGACCATAGCAGGATTTCAAACACCCTCACCTGTAGGCACTTGAGAGTCAGTCAAAGATAGGGAGCAGAGAGAGGCAGGTCGGCTGTTGGCGATTTCCATACTTCCCGTTATATATTATACATATTACCAGCCTATGTGAGTATTTTTACCCATCCACGTTATCGAAAACCCACTTGACAAATGGTGACAGCAGTGTGAGCATGGATTTAAGGGTATTTCAGACGTTAGAAGACTATTTGTGGGGCGCTGACAGGTCAGAGGTGAACCGTCTCAGCCACCTCCAGCTAGAAGCTTACCCTCACTCACCACCCTGTGTACTCCAGCCTGCAAGCCAGTTGCAGCCGCTTTTCATGCTTCCTGGCTTAGTTCATGTGCTAATTGCTTCGATTTCCGAGGGGTTGACCCGGATTTTGCAATTAAGCCACCCAAGCCAGACTGTGGAAGTGAACACTAGTCAGCCTGCCTCAGCCTACCATCCAGCCTGTCTCCTGTCATCCACCTGCTCCTTCATGCTGTGTGCATCGTTACACGTCTTTCAGTCAGCCATTCTCGTGGGTTAAGCCAGTCAGCCAACCCAGCTTCTAACCCAGCTGAGAGAGAGAAGTAAGCCACACAAGTTCTGAAGTATTGTTTCCTATATCGCCAGTTGGATGCTGCTAAGAGTGATTTTCACCATCCTGTGGCATAGAGTGGCTTACAAGCCACCTTCGTGAGTGGTAAGAGTGAGTGCCAGTGAGTGAGTGAGTCACCCTCCCACCACCACCACCCGCCACATTCACCCACTCTACTCATCTACCTGTGTTTTTTTCCACTCTTGTACCGGGTCCTAGTACTGTTTTGGCTCACATAATTGGTCAAGAGATTGTAGCTGAGCGCCAACGATAAAGCCAGTTATGTGAGTTCACCTAGAAAGCGCATTTCTTCCGACGACAGTGTGAGTGTAGGAGGCGTCATCACCACCACACAGGACGTCTTATCCTCATCACTAGTCACTCCGTCTACTACTCCAGACTTCAGTGATAATTTTCTGTTTAGAGACATTTTTCTTGCATTTAAAGACATTTGTGTGTGTGAGACATTTATAGTAAATTTCTTGTGTACTCTAAGCTTTGTGTTTTCAGTGTAGACTCAGTGTTTCTTTGACTCATTATTTTTGCAATATTTTTCAGTGTTATCGCTCATCTCATATTTTTTTATCTGTGTGTTTTTTTTTATGCTACTCTCTGTCTGTAGTATTATTCTGTAGTGTACCAGTCAGTCACTCCGTGTGAAGTAATTCATTCATTTTTTGTGTGTTCTTTCAGCATTGTATTCTCCAGTATTTGTCGTATACTAAATTATCCATTTATTTCTATGTGTACCTTTTTTTCGTACACCAGCAGTGTCTCATTCCCTAATCTTTTCGCAGACTTGTGTACCATTATTTTTGCAAGCAATTTTTGTCGTATCAGTCACAGCAAGATTTTGTTGTAAGAATATACTAAAAAAAAAAAAAAAAAAAAAAGAATAAGTGAATATGTTGTGTGCCCCGCCACTTGTAAGTGTTGTGTGCCCCGCCACTTGTAAGTATTGTGTGCCCCGCCACTTGTAAGTGTTGTGTGCCCCGCCACTTGTAAGTGTTGTGTGCCCCGCCACTTGTAAGTGTTGTGTGCCCTGCCACTTGTAAGTGTTGTGTGCCCCGCCACTTGTAAGTGTTGTGTGCCCCGCCACTTGTAAGTGTTGTGTGCCCCGCCACTTGTAAGTGTTACACTTCCAGTTTTGTTTCTTGTTTTATTTTATTCATATTTTTCATATTTCTTTGAACAAATTCACTCTTAGTGTAATTTCAATTTCTTTTTTAACGTAAAGTGTTTTCTTTACTCTGAGTAAATTGTTTTGTCTAATTTACAATTAAGAGTTAAAGTGTTCAATCAGTTTTTCTTCATATTTTTATTTTATTATTTAACCAACATTTTCCCAGTGTAACTTTTA
This sequence comes from Cherax quadricarinatus, assembly GCF_038502225.1. NCBI lineage: Eukaryota > Metazoa > Arthropoda > Malacostraca > Decapoda > Parastacidae > Cherax > Cherax quadricarinatus. The sequence continues at coordinate 18,429,978 of NC_091358.1, read as the reverse complement.
TTACTGCAGTGATTAATTCTGCACCTTATTTTGTTGCACTTGTTCTGCAGTGAATTATTTTGTTGCACTTGTTCTGCAGTGAATTATTTTGTTGCACTTGTTCTGCAGTGAATTATTTTGTTGCACTTGTTCTGCAGTGAATTATTTTCTTTTATTGATATTTTTATGCATTATTATTCTCAGTTCATTATTGTTTGAGTCTTGTTTTTCATTTTATTATTTTTTCCTCATGTTGTCTTTGTATTATATTTTAATTTTGTTTATGCATTCTTAGAAAATATTTAAATTTCCCAGTTATCTCTCGTTGCATACAATTTAGTGATTTTATTTTATACTTTTTATATTGATTTACAGTTTTATTAGTTAATTTCTTTATTAGCAAGAGTACAGACAGCTCATTTTGCATTTAATTCAGTCTCCAGTAATATTTTTACTTGTAAATTTCAATGTACTGTTTTTATCTTGTCCAGCAGTCCTTTACATTGAGTTGTCCTTCCTCTTGCAGTGTATCTTAGACATTTTTTTTATTACTTCTGCAGAATTAGTTGCATCTCTTTTATTTTAATTTTAGCATTTTGTATCATTTTTATTATTCATTATTTTTGCCTTATTTGTTCTTGTGCAACTTCTTTGCCATTATGCCTCACATACCGTCAAGTGATACTTTAGTGAATGTCGACACTCAGACCTCTCAGGCTACTGCTGCTCCTGTCATCAGTCCTCACAGTTCCCTATTGGCATGTCAGACCGACCCAGACACTGAGACACTATAGTTTTACTCGTGATTCCCTTGATGCGTTACCTTTATTCAATGGCCATGTACATAGTCTTGAAGCATGGTTTACTGCCATTCGTTCTCGTGTTAATGCTCTAGTTGACAGTCCTCCTTCAGAGGAAAGTCTTATCAGACTTGCGAAAGAAGCTCTTCATCGGTCCCCTGCTGCTGTTCACGTTGTTGATCTCCTTGATATGCGAGACTTCAGGAATCTTACTAAGTGGTCACAATATGAGGAACTGATTCGTTCTTTCCTCGTACCAGTAAAAACAGCTGATCCATATGTCGTTCTTCGGGAACTCGTGAATGCTACACCCATGACTAATGAATCGTTGAGTGCATTTGCTGTTCGATTAGACAAACTTTTATCATCATTTATCAATGCTGTCCAGTCCTCAGCTTTTGTCCCTGACGAGGATAAACCATCCACAGCATCGTTTGCTAAAATAGCAGCTTTTGGAGCAATCAAAGAACTAATGCCGCCTGCTTCCGTGTGTGCTTATGAGGCTAATCCTCCAACTGTGACGATGGAACCACTTACAGCCCTAAATCATGTACGTTCCTTATGCCCCCAGGGTATTTTCCCATGTATCAAAAGTAATTTCACACCTATGCCTCAGTCTTCACCACCTCTTGTTTGCGCCACAGCGACAAATCGTGGTCGTCAACCATCTCAGCGATCACCAAGGACCAGTGTACAGAGTCATTATAAACCTCGTAGTATTCATAGTACATTCAGTAACCATAGTCAGCGGACTTGTTACAACTGTGGGTTCCGTGGCCATATTGCAATTAATTGTCCTGATAGTTACCCTAAGAGGCGTCGTACTGATGATGAGTACCAGTCAGATCTTCCCTACTGTACTTATCATAGAATACATGGACATGACACATCTGAGTGCAATGCTCAACCTTCAGTACTCTAGATCTTTCCGTGGCCGTTCTAACCGCAGAACCCGTAGAGGAAACAGACATCGTGGTTCTCAAACTAACCAGAACCAGGCTCATTCTTCCAATTCGGGGGAATTCGAGCGCCCCAGTTAAACCCTCCCATGGTGACAGTAGGTGATAACGAGTACACCATCCCCGTTCACAATTCCTTTGAAGCCTTAAGTAGTCTCGAGAATGACAATCCTGCTGATGATGTTGCTTCACACGTCTCTGACGTAGATGATTTTGGGGATGAAGTGGAACAAATCTTTTCTGATGACAATCCACCTTTTTGTTTGCACATAGCTTCCAATGCAGCCATAGGCCCTATAAACCATACCCCCGGCCGGGATTGAACCCGCGGTCATAGAGTCTCAAAACTCCAGCCCGTCGCGCTAACCACTAGACCAGCTAGCCACAATAAGATTCATCCAACTAGGTATATTTCTACACCATAGGAAGGTTAGCACAGGCACCTCTGTGACCACAAATGCAAGTTTTTACAGACGAATCTCCAGCTAGCGTGGCCGTGACGAACTCTAGCTCAAGTCCCTTCACTGCCGTCAACATGACTTAAGAAATCGTAATGACACGATTGCAAATAAACCATACCCCCGGCCGGGATTGAACCCGCGGTCATAGAGTCTCAAAACTCCAGCCCGTCGCGCTAACCACTAGACCAGCTAGCCACAATAAGATTCATCCAACTAGGTATATTTCTACACCATAGGAAGGTTAGCACAGGCACCTCTGTGACCACAAATGCAAGTTTTTACAGACGAATCTCCAGCTAGCGTGGCCGTGACGAACTCTAGCTCAAGTCCCTTCACTGCCGTCAACATGACTTAAGAAATCGTAATGACACGATTGCAAATAAACCATACCCCCGGCCGGGATTGAACCCGCGGTCATAGAGTCTCAAAACTCCAGCCCGTCGCGCTAACCACTAGACCAGCTAGCCACAATAAGATTCATCCAACTAGGTATATTTCTACACCATAGGAAGGTTAGCACAGGCACCTCTGTGACCACAAATGCAAGTTTTTACAGACGAATCTCCAGCTAGCGTGGCCGTGACGAACTCTAGCTCAAGTCCCTTCACTGCCGTCAACATGACTTAAGAAATCGTAATGACACGATTGCAAATAAACCATACCCCCGGCCGGGATTGAACCCGCGGTCATAGAGTCTCAAAACTCCAGCCCGTCGCGCTAACCACTAGACCAGCTAGCCACGCTAGCTGGAGATTCGTCTGTAAAAACTTGCATTTGTGGTCACAGAGGTGCCTGTGCTAACCTTCCTATGGTGTAGAAATATACCTAGTTGGATGAATCTTATTGTGGCTAGCTGGTCTAGTGGTTAGCGCGACGGGCTGGAGTTTTGAGACTCTATGACCGCGGGTTCAATCCCGGCCGGGGGTATGGTTTATTTGCAATCGTGTCATTACGATTTCTTAAGTCATGTTGACGGCAGTGAAGGGACTTGAGCTAGAGTTCGTCACGGCCACGCTAGCTGGAGATTCGTCTGTAAAAACTTGCATTTGTGGTCACAGAGGTGCCTGTGCTAACCTTCCTATGGTGTAGAAATATACCTAGTTGGATGAATCTTATTGTGGCTAGCTGGTCTAGTGGTTAGCGCGACGGGCTGGAGTTTTGAGACTCTATGACCGCGGGTTCAATCCCGGCCGGGGGTATGGTTTATTTGCAATCGTGTCATTACGATTTCTTAAGTCATGTTGACGGCAGTGAAGGGACTTGAGCTAGAGTTCGTCACGGCCACGCTAGCTGGAGATTCGTCTGTAAAAACTTGCATTTGTGGTCACAGAGGTGCCTGTGCTAACCTTCCTATGGTGTAGAAATATACCTAGTTGGATGAATCTTATTGTGGCTAGCTGGTCTAGTGGTTAGCGCGACGGGCTGGAGTTTTGAGACTCTATGACCGCGGGTTCAATCCCGGCCGGGGGTATGGTTTATTTGCAATCGTGTCATTACGATTTCTTAAGTCATGTTGACGGCAGTGAAGGGACTTGAGCTAGAGTTCGTCACGGCCACGCTAGCTGGAGATTCGTCTGTAAAAACTTGCATTTGTGGTCACAGAGGTGCCTGTGCTAACCTTCCTATGGTGTAGAAATATACCTAGTTGGATGAATCTTATTGTGGCTAGCTGGTCTAGTGGTTAGCGCGACGGGCTGGAGTTTTGAGACTCTATGACCGCGGGTTCAATCCCGGCCGGGGGTATGGTTTATTTGCAATCGTGTCATTACGATTTCTTAAGTCATGTTGACGGCAGTGAAGGGACTTGAGCTAGAGTTCGTCACGGCCACGCTAGCTGGAGATTCGTCTGTAAAAACTTGCATTTGTGGTCACAGAGGTGCCTGTGCTAACCTTCCTATGGTGTAGAAATATACCTAGTTGGATGAATCTTATTGTGGCTAGCTGGTCTAGTGGTTAGCGCGACGGGCTGGAGTTTTGAGACTCTATGACCGCGGGTTCAATCCCGGCCGGGGGTATGGTTTATTTGCAATCGTGTCATTACGATTTCTTAAGTCATGTTGACGGCAGTGAAGGGACTTGAGCTAGAGTTCGTCACGGCCACGCTAGCTGGAGATTCGTCTGTAAAAACTTGCATTTGTGGTCACAGAGGTGCCTGTGCTAACCTTCCTATGGTGTAGAAATATACCTAGTTGGATGAATCTTATTGTGGCTAGCTGGTCTAGTGGTTAGCGCGACGGGCTGGAGTTTTGAGACTCTATGACCGCGGGTTCAATCCCGGCCGGGGGTATGGTTTATTTGCAATCGTGTCATTACGATTTCTTAAGTCATGTTGACGGCAGTGAAGGGACTTGAGCTAGAGTTCGTCACGGCCACGCTAGCTGGAGATTCGTCTGTAAAAACTTGCATTTGTGGTCACAGAGGTGCCTGTGCTAACCTTCCTATGGTGTAGAAATATACCTAGTTGGATGAATCTTATTGTGGCTAGCTGGTCTAGTGGTTAGCGCGACGGGCTGGAGTTTTGAGACTCTATGACCGCGGGTTCAATCCCGGCCGGGGGTATGGTTTATTTGCAATCGTGTCATTACGATTTCTTAAGTCATGTTGACGGCAGTGAAGGGACTTGAGCTAGAGTTCGTCACGGCCACGCTAGCTGGAGATTCGTCTGTAAAAACTTGCATTTGTGGTCACAGAGGTGCCTGTGCTAACCTTCCTATGGTGTAGAAATATACCTAGTTGGATGAATCTTATTGTGGCTAGCTGGTCTAGTGGTTAGCGCGACGGGCTGGAGTTTTGAGACTCTATGACCGCGGGTTCAATCCCGGCCGGGGGTATGGTTTATTTGCAATCGTGTCATTACGATTTCTTAAGTCATGTTGACGGCAGTGAAGGGACTTGAGCTAGAGTTCGTCACGGCCACGCTAGCTGGAGATTCGTCTGTAAAAACTTGCATTTGTGGTCACAGAGGTGCCTGTGCTAACCTTCCTATGGTGTAGAAATATACCTAGTTGGATGAATCTTATTGTGGCTAGCTGGTCTAGTGGTTAGCGCGACGGGCTGGAGTTTTGAGACTCTATGACCGCGGGTTCAATCCCGGCCGGGGGTATGGTTTATTTGCAATCGTGTCATTACGATTTCTTAAGTCATGTTGACGGCAGTGAAGGGACTTGAGCTAGAGTTCGTCACGGCCACGCTAGCTGGAGATTCGTCTGTAAAAACTTGCATTTGTGGTCACAGAGGTGCCTGTGCTAACCTTCCTATGGTGTAGAAATATACCTAGTTGGATGAATCTTATTGTGGCTAGCTGGTCTAGTGGTTAGCGCGACGGGCTGGAGTTTTGAGACTCTATGACCGCGGGTTCAATCCCGGCCGGGGGTATGGTTTATTTGCAATCGTGTCATTACGATTTCTTAAGTCATGTTGACGGCAGTGAAGGGACTTGAGCTAGAGTTCGTCACGGCCACGCTAGCTGGAGATTCGTCTGTAAAAACTTGCATTTGTGGTCACAGAGGTGCCTGTGCTAACCTTCCTATGGTGTAGAAATATACCTAGTTGGATGAATCTTATTGTGGCTAGCTGGTCTAGTGGTTAGCGCGACGGGCTGGAGTTTTGAGACTCTATGACCGCGGGTTCAATCCCGGCCGGGGGTATGGTTTATTTGCAATCGTGTCATTACGATTTCTTAAGTCATGTTGACGGCAGTGAAGGGACTTGAGCTAGAGTTCGTCACGGCCACGCTAGCTGGAGATTCGTCTGTAAAAACTTGCATTTGTGGTCACAGAGGTGCCTGTGCTAACCTTCCTATGGTGTAGAAATATACCTAGTTGGATGAATCTTATTGTGGCTAGCTGGTCTAGTGGTTAGCGCGACGGGCTGGAGTTTTGAGACTCTATGACCGCGGGTTCAATCCCGGCCGGGGGTATGGTTTATTTGCAATCGTGTCATTACGATTTCTTAAGTCATGTTGACGGCAGTGAAGGGACTTGAGCTAGAGTTCGTCACGGCCACGCTAGCTGGAGATTCGTCTGTAAAAACTTGCATTTGTGGTCACAGAGGTGCCTGTGCTAACCTTCCTATGGTGTAGAAATATACCTAGTTGGATGAATCTTATTGTGGCTAGCTGGTCTAGTGGTTAGCGCGACGGGCTGGAGTTTTGAGACTCTATGACCGCGGGTTCAATCCCGGCCGGGGGTATGGTTTATTTGCAATCGTGTCATTACGATTTCTTAAGTCATGTTGACGGCAGTGAAGGGACTTGAGCTAGAGTTCGTCACGGCCACGCTAGCTGGAGATTCGTCTGTAAAAACTTGCATTTGTGGTCACAGAGGTGCCTGTGCTAACCTTCCTATGGTGTAGAAATATACCTAGTTGGATGAATCTTATTGTGGCTAGCTGGTCTAGTGGTTAGCGCGACGGGCTGGAGTTTTGAGACTCTATGACCGCGGGTTCAATCCCGGCCGGGGGTATGGTTTATTTGCAATCGTGTCATTACGATTTCTTAAGTCATGTTGACGGCAGTGAAGGGACTTGAGCTAGAGTTCGTCACGGCCACGCTAGCTGGAGATTCGTCTGTAAAAACTTGCATTTGTGGTCACAGAGGTGCCTGTGCTAACCTTCCTATGGTGTAGAAATATACCTAGTTGGATGAATCTTATTGTGGCTAGCTGGTCTAGTGGTTAGCGCGACGGGCTGGAGTTTTGAGACTCTATGACCGCGGGTTCAATCCCGGCCGGGGGTATGGTTTATTTGCAATCGTGTCATTACGATTTCTTAAGTCATGTTGACGGCAGTGAAGGGACTTGAGCTAGAGTTCGTCACGGCCACGCTAGCTGGAGATTCGTCTGTAAAAACTTGCATTTGTGGTCACAGAGGTGCCTGTGCTAACCTTCCTATGGTGTAGAAATATACCTAGTTGGATGAATCTTATTGTGGCTAGCTGGTCTAGTGGTTAGCGCGACGGGCTGGAGTTTTGAGACTCTATGACCGCGGGTTCAATCCCGGCCGGGGGTATGGTTTATTTGCAATCGTGTCATTACGATTTCTTAAGTCATGTTGACGGCAGTGAAGGGACTTGAGCTAGAGTTCGTCACGGCCACGCTAGCTGGAGATTCGTCTGTAAAAACTTGCATTTGTGGTCACAGAGGTGCCTGTGCTAACCTTCCTATGGTGTAGAAATATACCTAGTTGGATGAATCTTATTGTGGCTAGCTGGTCTAGTGGTTAGCGCGACGGGCTGGAGTTTTGAGACTCTATGACCGCGGGTTCAATCCCGGCCGGGGGTATGGTTTATTTGCAATCGTGTCATTACGATTTCTTAAGTCATGTTGACGGCAGTGAAGGGACTTGAGCTAGAGTTCGTCACGGCCACGCTAGCTGGAGATTCGTCTGTAAAAACTTGCATTTGTGGTCACAGAGGTGCCTGTGCTAACCTTCCTATGGTGTAGAAATATACCTAGTTGGATGAATCTTATTGTGGCTAGCTGGTCTAGTGGTTAGCGCGACGGGCTGGAGTTTTGAGACTCTATGACCGCGGGTTCAATCCCGGCCGGGGGTATGGTTTATTTGCAATCGTGTCATTACGATTTCTTAAGTCATGTTGACGGCAGTGAAGGGACTTGAGCTAGAGTTCGTCACGGCCACGCTAGCTGGAGATTCGTCTGTAAAAACTTGCATTTGTGGTCACAGAGGTGCCTGTGCTAACCTTCCTATGGTGTAGAAATATACCTAGTTGGATGAATCTTATTGTGGCTAGCTGGTCTAGTGGTTAGCGCGACGGGCTGGAGTTTTGAGACTCTATGACCGCGGGTTCAATCCCGGCCGGGGGTATGGTTTATTTGCAATCGTGTCATTACGATTTCTTAAGTCATGTTGACGGCAGTGAAGGGACTTGAGCTAGAGTTCGTCACGGCCACGCTAGCTGGAGATTCGTCTGTAAAAACTTGCATTTGTGGTCACAGAGGTGCCTGTGCTAACCTTCCTATGGTGTAGAAATATACCTAGTTGGATGAATCTTATTGTGGCTAGCTGGTCTAGTGGTTAGCGCGACGGGCTGGAGTTTTGAGACTCTATGACCGCGGGTTCAATCCCGGCCGGGGGTATGGTTTATTTGCAATCGTGTCATTACGATTTCTTAAGTCATGTTGACGGCAGTGAAGGGACTTGAGCTAGAGTTCGTCACGGCCACGCTAGCTGGAGATTCGTCTGTAAAAACTTGCATTTGTGGTCACAGAGGTGCCTGTGCTAACCTTCCTATGGTGTAGAAATATACCTAGTTGGATGAATCTTATTGTGGCTAGCTGGTCTAGTGGTTAGCGCGACGGGCTGGAGTTTTGAGACTCTATGACCGCGGGTTCAATCCCGGCCGGGGGTATGGTTTATTTGCAATCGTGTCATTACGATTTCTTAAGTCATAGGCCCTATAGTGCAAGCATCTGTTCATAATGCGCCCGTTCATTTGTTCATGGACTCTTGAGCGCAAGTCAATATTATCAGGTCTAGTTTGTTTAGGGATAAGCAGTTTCTCGTAGAACCAACTCATGTGTCCTCCCTTTGTGGAGTAGCTGGTTCTCACCTGCGTGTCCGAGGTCGGACTTCCCTCACTTTTTCTATGCAAGGTAGAGACTTCACTGCTTCCTTCCTTGTTGTCGACCAGATTACTTTCCCTGGTGACCTTCTACTGGGATTTGCTTCCATGCGAGACTTACGCATTGTGCTCGACCCTTATCGATGGCAAGCCCAAATTGATGACTTGATCGTACCATTTTGGGGTTACCAGCTTGGATCCGAGATCTGCCATACTGCCGCAAAGTACGACATTCGGATTTAGTCCTTACAGGCCAGTGCATTTTCCAGTAGCGTACCCAAGCGGTCAGGCACTGGTGATCCTGTCACTCCTGTCTGTGTTCATGCAACTTCAGACTTGCAGGATAGTGTCCAGTTACCTCAAGTGTCCGAGGACGCTCTGACTACCTTGAGTGCTGAGCCTATCCCTGCAATGTCTGCTAGTTCAAGTAGTAGTTTCTCCACAGTGGACGCCTTGTCGGAAAACGATTACTTGCAACTAGTAATGCCATCTCTTGTTGATGTCACATTCCGTCTGCAGAAAGACGTTTCTGTCGCGGCTAGAGCCCTCACTAGAGTGTCTGTTGTTGTTCCTAGTGTTCCAGATGGTGATAACGTCCTAGTTGACAGTGATTCCTGCAAAGTAAAAGGTCTATTTGTTGAACCATCCTTACATGTTGTAAGAGATAGTAAGATCCATTTCTTCCTAGCTAACACTTATGGTCACAGTGTTCGTCTCAGAGCAAATACCAATCTTGTTGACCTTGTTCACTATCCTTACCCTGTTCAGGTAGAGGATGAGTTGTCACCTGACCAGTGGGTCGGTGTTATTTCTACTGGGGAGACCTCATCCACTTCACTGGATCAATCTGTTCCACCAGTTGAGGAGAAAGACTTAGCTCCCACTGACTTCCCAGATGAAGTCAAGCGTTTGTTGACTCTGTTGAACAAACGTCGTAAAGCCATTGCCTTACCAGGTGAGAAGATGGGTATAACGAACTTATTGTCCCATCGTATTCCACTTGAACCTGGTACTAGACCTATCTATATACCTGCGTACAGAATGCCTCATTCACAAGTTGCTGTCGCAGAAGAATTGATCAATCAAATGCTTGATGATGGAGTTATTGCACCTAGCAATTCACCTTGGAATACGCCCTTGATCCTAGTACCTAAGAAGGATGGTACTTGGCGCCCAGTGATTGACTTTAGGAAGTTAAATGTGAAAACTATTCCAGATCGCTTCCCACTCCCTGTACTGGGTGATCTTTTACATAACATCGGAGATAACAAAGTCTTTTCAACCCTGGACTTGTTACAAGGGTTTTGGCAAGTCCCTCTTCACGAGGACAGCCAAGAGCTAACTGCATTCTCCACTCCTACAGGTCATTATCACTTCTCCGTATGGCGTTTGGATTATGATCCTCCCCTATCACGTTCTCAAGGCTCATGACTAATATCTTTAGAGGTCTCATAGGTAATGCACCTATGGTGTACTTAGATGACGTAATCGTCATGTCTAAAGACGTGGATACACACTTGAAAAGACTTGATGTAGTACTTGGTAAGCTTGAAGAAGCCAATTTAAAGATCAAACTGTCTAAATGTCAATTTTTCAGATCAGAAATTAAGTTTCTTGGTCACGTAGTCACTCCTAGAGGGGTTACGACTGACCAAAGTAAAGTAACTGCAGTACTAAATTTTCCAACTCCCAAAACTGCTGATGCTGTAAGATCCTTTGTGGGCTTAGCAGGTTTTTATAGATCTTTCATGGCTAATTTTTCTTCCATAGCTGCTCCTCTAACTGAGTTGCTTAAGAAAGATGCTCCTTTTGTTTGGACCTTCCGTCAAGAAAGAGCATTCCAAACTTTAAAAGAAAAGCTAACATCTGCTCCAATTTTGAAATTTCCAGATTTTTCTAAGCCCTTCTATCTGACAACTGATGCTAGTTCTATTGGCATAGGTGCCGTACTAGCTCAGAAGACTGATGGCAAGTACAACGCAGTTGCATTTGCTAGCCGAGTCCTTACGAAGGCTGAACGTAATTATACAGTAACTGAGCAAGAAGCTTTAGCAATAGTATGGTCTTTAAAGCACTTCTGAGACATTATTTATCAGTACTCGGTTCATGTCTTGACAGACCATGCTCCACTGATACCTTTATTTCAGAACAAACAACCTCCTGGAAGGTTAGCCAGATGGACCTTGACTATCCAAGAGTTCAATCCTACCTTTGAACATTTACCTGGCAAGTCAAACGTAGCCGCAGATGCCTTATCGCGACATGTTAGTATAGTAACTGCAGACCCTCCATTTAGTGCTGAGGATGTAAAGAATGCTCAATGAACAGATCCTATGTGGTCTGGTGTGATTCGATTCCTGCTCCAGGAAGATCTTATTCTGACTGTGAAGCCACCAGCACCCATCAGTGACTTTGTCATGAACCATGAATTACTGTATCGAACAGCTGAGTTGGGTACTCCTATCAGAAGAGTATACCAGTTAGTAATTCCACAGTCACTAGTGAATGTAGCCTTACAGCTAGTTCACGATGTACCAGGTGTTGCACACCCTGGTATGGATCGTTCAGTAAAACAAGCCAGATTGAAATACTTTTGGCCTCGTATGGCAACTGATATTTCTGAGTATGTTAAGAAATGTAGTGTCTGCATGCAACATAAAGGTAATGCTAATGGTCCTAATCCAATCCAAGTGTATCCAACTACTAGCGAACCGTGGGAAAGAGCTGCGCTAGATTTGTTAACTAATTTCCAATGTTCCCTCCAGGGCAACAAACATCTATATGTTATGGTAGACCATTTCACCAGATATTGTGAGTTAGTTCCTATTGCAGATAAGACTGCCGAGACAGTAGCTAAAGCGTTTAAAGAACGCATTATCTGCAGGCATACCACCCCTAAGTCCCTAGTAACAGATAATGGAGGTGAATTCTGTAATGAAATTCTTGAAAATTTGTGTACCTTGTACAAGATCTCTGAATCCACCATTGTTCCTCATCATCCTGCCAGCAATGGGTTAGCGGAACGTGCCAATAAGAAAGTACTTGATGTCTTGAGAGCCACTATCAATCCCAACAGTGAAACTTGGGATGAAGTTATACCTGATGTGCAATGTGCTATAAATTCTGCTTACAATGTTTCTATAGGTGACACTCCACATTATGCATTGTATGGTGTAGATAAACGTTTGCCTTATGAGTTCCTATATTCTAATCCGAAACCAAATTACAACCCTGATGATTTCATAGCAACTCGTACCAGCTTAGCTCAAAGTGTCTTTAGAAAAATCCGTGAAACACTTCATAAATCAACAGCAGAATTTACAAGAGTCGCAAACACTCGAGCAAAGCCATCCAAAATCAAAGTAGGTTCAAGAGTTATGCTGACTAACTTTAACAAAACGTCTGCAATGCCTAAGCTTGACCAAAAGTTTGTTGGTCCTTATCGAGTAGTTGAACATATCACTGGTAATAAGCATAAGGTTAGAGAAATTAGTACTGGAACAAGATGGGAGTGAGTACTGTGCCTTGTGGAACAGAGCTTTTCACCGTAGCTGCCTCGGACTTTACTCTGTTGACGACTACTCTCTGTGTTCTGTTAGTGAGGAAATTATAGATCCATCGACCGACTTTTCCTGTTATTCCTTTATCACGCATTTTGTGCGCTATTACGCCATGGTCACACTTGTCGAAGGCTTTTGCAAAGTCTGTATATATTACATCTGCATTCTTTTTATCTTCTAGTGCATTTAGGACCTTGTCGTAGTGATCCAATAGTTGAGACAGACAGGAGCGACCTGTTCTAAACCCATGTTGCCCTGGGTTGTGTAACTGATGGGTTTCTAGATGGGTGGTGATCTTGCTTCTTAGGACCCTTTCAAAGATTTTTATGATATGGGATGTTAGTGCTATCGGTCTGCAGTTCTTTGCTGTTGCTTTACTGCCCCTTTTGTGGAGTGGGGCTATGTCTGTTGTTTTTAGTAACTGTGGGACGACCCCCGTGTCCATGCTCCCTCTCCATAGGATGGAAAAGGCTCGTGATAGGGGCTTCTTGCAGTTCTTGATGAACACGGAGTTCCATGAGACTGGCCCTGGGGCAAGGTGCATGGGCATGTCATTTATCGCCTGTTCGAAGTCATTTGGCGTCAGGATAACATCGGATAGGCTTGTGTTAACCAAATTTTGTGGCTCTCTCATAAAAAATTCATTTTGATCTTCGACTCTCAGTCTGGTTAGCGGCTTGCTAAAAACTGAGTCATATTGGGACTTGAGTAGCTCACTCATTTCCTTGCTGTCATCTGTGTAGGACCCATCTTGTTTAAGTAGGGGCCCAATACTGGACGTTGTTCTCGACTTTGATTTGGCATAGGAGAAGAAATACTTTGGGTTTCTTTCGATTTCATTTATGGCTTTTAGTTCTTCCCGCGATTCCTGACTCCTATAAGATTCCTTTAGCTTAAGTTCGATGCTTGCTATTTCTCTGACCAGTGTCTCCCTACGCATTTCAGATATATTGACCTCTTTTAGCCACTCTGTTATTCTTTTCCATCGCCTGTAAAGGGAGCGCCTGTCTCTTTCTATTTTACATCTACTCCTCCTTTCTCTTAGAGGAATAAGCCTTGTGCATATATCGAGTGCCACCAAGTTAATCTGTTCTAGGCATAAGTTGGGGTCTGTGTTGCTTAGTATATCTTCCCAGCTTATATCGGTTAGGACTTGGTTTACTTGGTCCCACTTTATGTTTTTGTTATTGAAGTTGAATTTGGTGAATGCTCCCTCGTGACTAGTCTCATTTTGTCGGTCTGGGGCTCCACGCATACATGTCTGAACCTCAATTATGTTGTGATCTGAGTATATTGTTTTTGATATGGTGACATTTCTTATCAGATCATCATTGTTAGTGAAGATGAGGTCTAGTGTATTCTCCAGTCAAGTAGGCTCTATTATTTGCTGGTTTAAATTGAATTTTGTGTAGAGATTTAAAAGCTCGTGTGAGTGTGAGTTTTCATCAGAGCTGCCTCCTGGTGTTATTACTGCAACAATATTATTTGCTATATTCCTCCATTTTAGGTGCCTTAAGTTGAAATCCCCCAGGAGCAAGATGTTGGGTGCAGGAGCTGGAAGATTTTCCAGACAGTGGTCAATTTTTAACAGCTGTTCCTGGAATTGCTGGGATGTTGCATCTGGAGGCTTGTAGACTACCACAATGACTAGGTTTTGGTTCTCGACCTTTACTGCTAAAACTTCCACTACGTCATTTGAGGCATTAAGCAGTTCTGTGCAAACAAGTGACTCTGCAATATACAGGCCAATGTATAGTGCCAGTTCCTAGTAACCAGTTACCAGTAACCAGTGTACCAGTAGATGACTCACTACCAACCGTCTGCGTGAATCACTGACTGATTATTCATATTGCTGCTGACCATAGCAGGATTTCAAACACCCCTCACCCGTAGGCACTTGAGAGTCAGTCGAAGATAGGGAGCAGAGAGAGGCAGGTCGGCTGTTGGCGCTTCCCATACTTCCCGTTATATATTAAACATACTACCAGCCTACGTGAGTATTTTTACCCATCCACGTTATCGAAAACTCACTTGACAGTAGGATATAAAAGGGTGGGAGGGGGAGTGAGGTAGGATATAAAATGGTGGGAGGGGGGAGTGAGGTAGGATATAAAAGGGTGGGAGGGGGAGTGAGGTAGGAAATAAAAGGGTGGGAGAGGGGAGTGAGGTAGGTTATAAAAGGGTGGAAGAGGGGAGTGAGGTAGGATATAAAAGGGTGGGAGAGGGAGTGAGGTAGGATATAAAAGAGTGGAAGGGGGGAGTGAGGTAGGATATAAAAGGGTGGGAGAGCAAAGTGAGGTAGGATATAAAAGGATGGAAGGGGGGAGTGAGGTAGGATATAAAAGGGTGGGAGAGGGGAGTGAGGTAGGATATAAAAGGGTGGGAGGGGGGAGTGAGGTAGGATATAAAAGGGTGGGAGGGGAGAGTGAGGTAGGATATAAAACGGTGGGAGAGGGGAGTGAGGTAGGATATAAAAGGGTGGGAGAGGGGAGTGAGGTAGGATATAAAAGGGTGGGAGGGGGAGTGAGGTAGTATATAAAAGGTTGGGAGGGGGAGTGAGGTAGGATATAAAAGGGTGGGAGAGGGGAGTGAGGTAGGATATAAAAGGGTGGGAGAGGGGAGTGAGGTAGTATATAAAAGGGTGGGAGAGGGGAGTGAGGTAGTATATAAAAGGGTGGGAGGGGGAGTGAGGTAGTATATAAAAGGGTGGGAGAGGGGAGTGAGGTAGGATATAAAAGGGTGGGAGAGGGGAGTGAGGTAGGATATAAAAGGGTGGGAGGGGGAGTGAGGTAGTATATAAAAGGGTGGGAGGGGGAGTGAGGTAGGATATAAAAGGGTGGGAGAGGGGAGTGAGGTAGGATATAAAAGGGTGGGAGAGGGAGTGAGGTAGGATATAAAAGGGTGGAAGGGGGGAGTGAGGTAGGATATAAAAGGGTGGAAGGGGGGAGTGAGGTAGGATATAAAAGGGTGGGAGAGGGGAGTGAGGTAGGATATAAAAGGGTGGAAGGGGGGAGTGAGATAGGATAGAAAAGGGTGGGAGGGCGGAGTGATGTAGGATATAAAAGGGTGGGAGGGGGCATTGATGTAGGATATAAAAGGGTGGAAGGGGGGAGTGAGGTAGGATATAAAAGGGTGGGAGAGGGGAGTGAGGTAGGATATAAAAGGGTGGGAAGGGGGGAGTGAGGTAGGATATAAAAGGGTGGAAGGGGGAGTGAGGTAGGATATAAAAGGGTGGGAGAGGGGAGTGAGGTAGGATATAAAAGGGTGGGAGAGGGGAGTGAGGTAGGATATAAAAGGGTGGGAGGGGGAGTGAGGAAGGATATAAAAGGGTGGGAGTGGGGAGTGAGGTAGGATATAAAAGGGTAGGACAGGGGAGTGAGGTAGGATATAAAAGGGTGGGAGTGGGGAGTGAGGTATTATATAAAAGGGTGGGAGGGAGGAGTGAGGTAGGATATAAAAGGGTGGGAGAGGGGAGTGAGGTAGGATATAAAAGGGTGGGAGGGGGGAGTGAGTTAGGATATAAAAGGGTGGGAGGGGGGAGAGAGGTAGGATATACAAGGGTGGAAGGGGGTAGTGGGGTAGGATATAAAAGGGTAGGAGGGGGGAGTGAGGTAGGATATAAAAGGGTGGGAGAGGGGAGTGAGGTAGGATATAAAAGGGTGGGAGGGGGGAGTGATGTAGGATTTAACAGGGTGGGAGGGGGGAGTGAGGTAGGATATTAAAGGGTGGGAGAGGGGAGTGAGGAAGGATATAAAAGGGTGGGAGGGGGGAGTGAGGAAGGATATAAAAGGGTGGGAGTGGGGAGTGAGGAAGGATATAAAAGGGTGGGAGAGGCGAGTGAGGTAGGATATAAAATGGTGGGAGGGGGAGTGAGGTAGGATGTAAAAGGGTGGGAGTGTGGAGTGAGGTAGGATATAAAAGGGTGGGAGAGGGGAGTGAGGTAGGATATAAAAGGATGGGAGAGGGGAGTGAGGTAGGACATAAAAGGGGGGGAGGGGGGAGTGAGTTAGGATATAAAAGGGTGGGAGGGGGAGTGAGGTAGGATATACAAGGGTGGGAGGGGGTTGTGAGGTAGGATATAAAAGGGTGGGAGAGGGGAGTGAGGTAGGATATAAAAGGGTGGGAGGGGGAGTGAGGTAGTATATAAAAGGGTGGAATAGGGGAGTGAGGTAGGATATAAAAGGGTGGGAGGGGAGAGTGAGATATGGTATAAAAGTGTGGGAGGGGGGAGAGAGGTAGGATATAAAAGGTGGGAGGGGGAGTGAGGTAGGATATAAAAGGTTGGGAGGGGAAGTGAGGTAGGATATAAAAGTGTGGGATAGAGGAGTGAGGTAGGATATAAAAGGGTGGGAGGGAGGAGTGACGTAGGATATAAAAGGGTGGGAGGGAGGAGTGAGGAAGGATATAAAAGTGTGGGATAGGGGAGTGAGGTAGGATATAAAAGGGTGGGAGGGGGGAGTGAGGTAGGATATAAATGGGAGGGATAGGGGAGTGAGGTAGGATATAAAAGGGTGGGAGGGGGGAGTGAGGTAGGATATAAAAGGGTGGGAGAGGGGAGTGAGGTAGGATATAAAAGGGTGGGAGAGGGGAGTGAGGTAGGATATAAAAGGGTGGGAAGGGGGGAGTGAGGTAGGATATAAAAGGGTGGGAGAGGGGAGTGAGGTAGGATATAAAAGGGTGGGAGGGAGGAGTGAGGTAGGATATAAAAGGGTGGTAGTGGGGAGTGAGGTAGGATATAAAAGGGTGGGAGGGAGGAGTGAGGTAGGATATAAAAGGGTGGGAGAGGGGAGTGAGGTAGGATATAAAAGGTTGGGAGAGGGGAGTGAGGTAGGATATAAAAGGGTGGGAAGGGGGGAGTGAGGTAGGATATAAAAGGGTGGGAGAGGGGAGTGAGGTAGGATATAAAAGGGTGGGAAGGGGGGAGTGAGGTAGGATATAAAAGGGTGGGAGAGGGGAGTGAGGTAGGATATAAAAGGGTGGGAGGGGGAGTGAGGTAGGATATAAAAGGGTGGGAGTGGGGAGTGACGTAGGATATAAAAGGGTAGGAGAGGGGAGTGAGGTAGGATATAAAAGGGTGGGAGGGGGGAGTGAGGTAGGATATAAAAGGGTGGGAGGGAGGAGTGAGGTAGGATATAAAAGGGTGGGAGAGGGGAGTGAGGTAGGATATAAAAGGGTGGGAGGGGGGAGTGAGTTAGGATATAAAAGGGTGGGAGGGGGAAGAGAGGTAGGATATACAAGGGTGGAAGGGGGTAGTGGGGTAGGATATAAAAGGGTAGGAGGGGGAGTGAGGTGTGATATAAAAAAGTGGGAGGGGTGAGTGAGGTAGGATATAAAAGGGTGGGAGGGGGGAGTGAGGTAGAATATAAATGGGTCGGAGCGGGGAGTGAGGTACGATATAAAAGTGTGGGAGGGGGAGTGAGGTAGAATATAAATGGGTGGGAGGGGGGAGTGAGGTAGGATATAAAAGGGTGGGAGGGGGGACTGAGGGAGGATACAAAAGTGTGGGAGTAGGGAGAGGTAGGATATAAAAGGGTGGGAGGGGGGAGTGATGTAGGATATAAAAGGGTGGGAGGGGGTGTGAGGTAGGATATAAAAGGGTGGGAGGGGGAGTGAGGTAGGATATAAAAGGGTGGGAGGGGGAGTGAGGTACGATATAAAAGTGTGGGAGGGGGGAGTGAGGTAGGAGATAAAAGGGTGGGAAGGGGGAGTGAGGTAGGATATAAACGGGTGGGCGGGGGAGTGAGGTAGGATATAAATGGGTGGGAGGGGGAGTGAGGTAGGATATAAAAGGGTGGGAGGGGGAGTGATGTAGGATATAAAAGGGTGGGAGGGGGAGTGAGGTAGAATATAAAAGGGTGGGAGGGAGAGTGAGGTAGGATATAAAAGGGTGGGAGGGGGAGTGAGGTAGGATATAAAAGGGTGGGAGGAGGAAGTGAGGTACGATATAAAAGGGTGGGAGGGCTAGTGAGGCAGGATATGAGAGGGTGGAAGGGAGGAGTGAGGTAGGATATGAAAGGGTGGGAGGGGGGAGTGAGGTAGGAGATAAAAGGGTGGGAAGGGGGAGTGAGGTAGGATATAAAAGGGTGGGAGGGGGAGTGAGGTAGGATATAAATGGGTGGGATAGGGGAGTGAGGTAGGATATAAAATGGTGGGAGTGGGAGTGATGTAGGATATAAAAGGGTGGGAGGGGGAGTGAGGTAGGATATAAAAGAGTGGGAGGGGGAGAGAGGTAGGATATAAAAGGGTGGGAGAGGGGAGTGAGGTAGGATATAAATGGGTGGGATAGGGGAGTGAGGTAGGATATGAAAGTGTGGGAGGACGGAATGACGTAGGATATAAAAGGGTGGAAGGGGGAGTGAGGTAGGATATAAAAGGGTGGGAGAGGGGAGTGAGGTAGGATATAAAAGGGTGGGAAAGGGAGTGAGGTAGAATATAGAAGGGTGGAAGGGGGGAGTGAGGTAGGATATAAAAGGGTGGGAGAGGGAAGTGAGGTAGGATATAAAAGGGTGGGAGGGGGTAGTGAGGTAGGATATAAAAGGGTGGGAGGGGGAGTGAGGTAGGATATAAAAGGGTGGGAGTGGGGAGTGAGGTAGGATATAAAAGGGTGGGAGAGGGGAGTGAGGTAGGATATAAAAGGGTGGGAGGGGGAGTGAGGTAGGATATAAAAGGGTGGGAGGGAGGAGTGAGGTAGGATATAAAAGGGTGGGAGAGGGGGAGTGAGGTAGGATATAAAAGGGTGGGAGGGGGGAGTGAGTTAGGATATAAAAGGGTGGGAGTGGGGAGAGAGGTAGGATATACAAGGGTGGAAGGGGGTAGTGGGGTAGGATATAAAAGGGTAGGAGGGGAGAGTGAGGTAGGATATAAAAGGGTGGGAGAGGGGAGTGAGGTAGGATATAAAGGGTGAGAGGGGGGAGTGAGGTAGGGTATAAAAGGGTATGAGGGGAGTGAGGTAGGACATAAAAGGGTGGGAGGGGGGAGTGAGGTAGGATATAAAAGGGTGGAAGGGGGGAGTGAGGTAGGATATAAAGGGAGGGATGGGGGAGTGAGATAGGATATAAAAGGGTGGGAGAGGCGAGTGAGGTAGGATATAAAATGGTGGGAGGGGGAGTGAGGTAGGATGTAAAAGGGTGGGAGGGAAGAGTGAGGTAGGATATAAAAGGGTGGGAGTGGGGAGTCAGGTAGGATATAAAAGAGTGGGAGTGGGGAGTGAGGTAGGACATAAAAGGGTGGGAGTGGGGAATGAGGTAGGATATAAAAGGGTGGGAGGGGGGAGTGAGGTAGGATATAAAAGGGTGGGAGGGGGGAGTGAGGTAGGATATAAAAGGGTGGGAGGGCGAGTGAGGCAGGACATAAGAGGGAGGGAGGGGGGAATGAGGTAGGATATAAATGTGTGGGAGTGGGGAGTGAGGTAGGATATAAAAGGGTGGGAGTGGGGAGTGAGGTAGGGTGTAAAAGGGTGGAAGGGGGGAGTGAGGTAGGATATAAAAGGGTGGTAGGGGGGAGTGAGGTAGGATATAAAAGGGTGGGAGGGGAGAGTGTGGTAGGATATAAAAGAGTGGGAGGGGGAGTGAGGTAGGATATAAAAGGGTGGGAGGGGGGAGTGAGGAAGGATATAAAAGGGTGGGAGGGAGGAGTGAGGAAGGATATAAAAGTGTGGGATAGGGAAGTGAGGTAGGATATAAAAGGGTGGGAGGGGGGAGTGAGGTAGGATATAAATGGGTGGGATAGGGGAGTGAGGTAGGATATAAAAGGGTGGGAGGGGGGAGTGAGGTAGGATATAAATGGGTGGGATAGGGGAGTGAGGTAGGATATAAAAGGGTGGGAGGGGGAGTGAGGTAGGATATAAATGGGTGGGATAGAGGAGTGAGGTAGGATATAAAATGGTGGGAGGGGGAGTGAGGTAGGATATAAAAGGGTGGGAGGGGGAGTGAGGTAGGATATAAAAGGGTGGGAGGGGGGGTGTGAGGTAGGATATAAAAGGGTGGGAGGGGGAGTGAGGTAGGATATAAAAGGGTGGGAGGGGGAGTGAGGTAGGATATAGAAGGGTGGGATAGGGGAGTGAGGTAGGATATAAATGGGTGGGAGGGGGAGTGAGGTAGGATATGAAAGGGTGGGAGGGGGTAGTGAGGTAGGATATAAAAGTGTGGGAGGGGGGAGTGAGGTAAGATGTAAAATTGTGTGAGGGGGGAGTGAGGTATGATATAAAAGGGTGGGGGGAGTGAGGTAGGATGTGAAAGTGTAGGGGGAGTGAGGTAGGATATAAAAGGGTGGGAGGAGTGAGGTAGGATATAAAAGGGTGGGGGGAGTGAGGTATGATATAAAAGGGTGGGGGGAGTGGTCTAGGATATAAAAGGGTGGAGGGAGTGAGGTAGGATATAAAAGGGTGGAGGGAGTGAGGTAGGATATGAAAGGTTAGGGGAAGTGAGGTAGGATATAAAAGGGTGGGAGGGGGGAGTGAGGTAGGATATAAAAGGTGGGATAGGGGAGTGAGGTAGGATATAAAAGGGTGGGGGAGTGAGGTAGGATATAAAAGGGTTAGGGGAGTGAGGTAGGATATAAAAGGGTGGGGAAGTGAGGTAGGATATAAAAGGGTGGGGGAGTGAGGTAGGATATAAAAGGGTGTGGGGAGTAAGGTAGGATATAAAAGGGCGGGGGAGTGAGGTAGGATATAAAAGGGTGGGAGGGGGAGTGAGGTAGGATATAAAAGGGTGGGATAGGGGAGTAAGGTAGGAATAAAAGGGTGGGGGGAGTGATGTATGATATAAAAGGGTGGGGGGAGTGAGATAGGATATAAAAGGGTGGGAGGGGGGAGTGAGGTAGGAGATAGAAGGGTGGGAGATGGGAGTGAGGTAGGATATAAATGGGTGGGATAGGGGAGTGAGGTAGGATATAAAAGGGTGGGGGGGGAGTGATGTAGGATATAAAAGGGTGGGAGGGGGAGTGAGGTAGGATATAAAAGGGTGGGAGGGGGGAGTGAAGTAGGAGATAAAAGGGTGGGAGATGGGAGTGAGGTAGGATATAAATGGGTGGGATAGGGGAGTGAGGTAGGATATAAAAGGGTGGGAGGGGGAGTGATGTAGGATATAAAAGGGTGGGAGGGGGAGTGAGGTAGGATATAAAAGGGTGGGAGTGGGAGTGAGGTTGGATATAAAAGGGTGGGATAGGGGAGTGAGGTAGGATATAAAAGGGTGGGAGATGGGAGTGAGGTAGGATATAAAAGGGTGGGAGGGGGGAGTGAGGTAGGATATAAATGGGTGGGATAGGGGAGTGAGGTAGGATATAAAAGGGTTGGAGGGGGAGTGAGGTAGGATATAAATGGGTGGGATAGGGGAGTGAGGTAGGATATAAAAGGGTGGGAGGGGGGAGTGAGGTAGGATATAAATGGGTGGGATAGGGGAGTGAGGTAGGATATAAAAGGGTGGGAGGGGAAGTGAGGTAGGATATAAATATGTGGGATAGGGGAGTGAGGTAGGATATAAAATGGTGGGAGGGGAGTGAGGTAGGATATAAATGGGTGGGATAGGGGAGTGAGGTAGGATATAAAAGGGTTGGAGGGGGAGTGAGGTAGGATATAAATGGGTGGGATAGGGGAGTGAGGTAGGATATAAAAGGGTGGGAGGGGGGAGTGAGGAAGGATATAAAAGGGTGGGAGGGGTGAGTGAGGTAGGATATAAAAGGGTGGGAGGGGGTGAGTGAGGTAGGATACAAAAGGGTGGGATAGGGAAGTGAGGTAGGATATAAAAGGGTGGGAGGGGGCAGTGAGGTAGGATATAAAAGGGTGGGAGGGAGAGTGAGGTAGGATATAAAAGGGTGGGAGGGAGAGTGAGGTAGGATATAAAAGGGTGGGAGGGGAGAGTGAGGTAGGATATAAAAGGTAAGTGACACAACCACTTCGGTGCAGTTTAAAAAGTGTACGTGTAATAATGGAATATTCTTGAAGGGGTATAATACTAACCCATCAGAGTCACATAGACATAACTCATATATAGGTACATGACTCTGAATTATTGCTCGTAGATATACAAGTTGCAATTGCTTTTTTTTCGATTACATAACGAATATTTAAACGAAAAAGACAAGGCGGTAATCTGGACAGTTCGTAAAGAATTACTTGACGTTAGCTTCTTTCAAGGTGGTGTCCCGCCATAGTAAATGTTATGGTAAGTAGCAACCTTAAACAAAGACAGCAATGCCTAAACGTACGTGATATGGTAAAGAGATTACTAGGATTTATATCAAGAAGTGTAAGCAACAACATCATTAGTAAAGTCTCACCTAGATTACGCAGGTCACTTCTGGTTTCCATATTACAGAATGGATATAAATTCATTAGAAAACATTCAGCGAACAATGACAAAATTAATACATAGCATTAGAAATCTTTCGTAATTTCTTGATAATTAACATGGGCTTCCATGTTAGCCTGTTATAAACCTTGTTAATAAGTCCTGATAAGTTGGTTTTGAAAAAAACATGTAAACAAACACTAGTGCATATTTAGAGAAGTGATCAAGGTCCCCGGACCGAAACTTTTTCCGATGAACTACATATGTCTCCCCTTTCAATGAGTTCCCCTTTATATGATTCACCATGAACCGTTTTCTAAGATACGGAAAATACCCAGACAGTTGCCAGATATAAATATTTAGAATGTTAAGCCTTTTACACTATATGGAAGTTGATTCAATACTTGATGATTGTCATACCACTAATTGTTACGATCGTGGAGCTGCCATGATAATATCAGTGCTTGTGGGATGGCGGTCTTGTAATGACAGTAATTCTTTCTTCTTCATCGTTTCTACCTCTCCATTCGTCCTCTTGTTCCCAATGGAAATAAGTCACTCTGTCTGACTTTTTT
This sequence comes from Cherax quadricarinatus, assembly GCF_038502225.1. NCBI lineage: Eukaryota > Metazoa > Arthropoda > Malacostraca > Decapoda > Parastacidae > Cherax > Cherax quadricarinatus. The sequence goes on along the minus strand of NC_091358.1, from coordinate 18,406,778 downwards.
GGGTTATCCCAGGTTCTCTACTCATATGCTGTTATGTATGATAATTCTATGTAACTGTATTTGTGTATACCTGAATAAACTTACTTACATCGTTTCTACCTCTCCATTCATCCTCTTGAATTCAACTTGGTTCCATGGTGTCTGACAACTGCCCAGGTTCCTTTCTTGACCTGAGGACTCACAACAAGAGGACTACTACGAATCCTCATTTTTTTTTATTCGCAGGTACTCTCCCGGCCCAGGTCTCTTGGTTAACAGGTGTACAAATGGGTTTTATATCTACACATCTACAGTTTACTTATCTTGTGAAAATTTGTGTGGACTGCCTCCAAGTGAGTCACCTACCCTGGCAAATTCTGTTGACACCGAGCTCTGAGGTGGGTACCTCAGCCTCACAAGTGGCTTATAGGACAGATTTTCACAAATGATTGATGTTGCAAGAAACCTTGCCTGCATGCATGTATAAAGGACTAACTTACTTGGTGTTGCAGCATATATCCTGATCTTCACTTCCCTAAGCTAGCCTTAGCCCCTTTGGACTCCCCCTCAGAAACCACGTGCAACCGGGAGCATTAATTCTGGGCATTCTCAACCTGTTGCAACCGGGCCCACAGTTGACTCACTCACAATCTCCCCAGACACTGGCCAGTAATCTACGAGAAAAAAGTGAAGGTCTTGTCTTACTGTATGGGCCTGACGGAGGTCATCTATGGTACATCGAGGTGCCTCTACCAGATTTCCCCAAGTCTCAGAGGTGAAGACACGTGGGGGCGCTGTCTGCTGATCACGGCACGTCTTGTCTTGATGGTGTCCGTCTTAAGAAGGACGCTATTCTGTCTTTGTGACCCGCGCCTCGTCATTCAAGCTAGGGCTGCCAGTTCTCCTTAGCTAACTTATCCTAGTGTTTGCCTACATTATCGGCCTATTACTACCTATGTTAAGGTCTTAGGTCTACATTATTATTATCTACAGTTGTCTCAATAATCCTAATATTAGTGTACTACCAGTAAAACTACCTACTCCTTCCCTGAAGAGTAAATCTATAAATTAAATACATGCCTACCAAGAATCCATCGCTGACCAGAGAGAATGCTGTTTGTTTGGGAGGGTTTTAAGGGCCGCCCAGCTCAGCCGTCCCGTACGGCCATGCTGGATCTGTCCTGTGGAACTTTAGGGACCAAATAAATTTCCACATATCTGTTACAAGCAAATTTAGGAAATTTGCTTAGTATATCTGGTATCTTATTTTCATTAATAAGATATCTTGACATGTCACATAGGTTATTATACTGACTGTCTCTGTATTACTCAATAAGTGGACAATTAAGCACATAGTGTTCAAGACAGTGACCATATGCCTGATCACATAATTTGCATCTAGTTTAATCATTACCTGTGTGTCTCCCAAACTGCCAGAAGTACTTGTAACCAAGCCTAAGCCTGGCCACTAAAACATCAGTCAGTACTTGTAACTAAGCCTAAGCCTGGCCACTGCAACATCAGTCAGTACTTGTAACCAAGCCTAAGCCTGGCAACTACATCAGTCAGTACTTGTAACCAAGCCTAAGCCTGGCCACTACAACATCAATCAGTACTTGTAACCAAGCCTAAGCCTGGCAACTACATCAGTCAGTACTTGTAACCAAGCCTAAGCCTGGCTACTACAACATCAGTCACTACTTGTAACCAAGCCTAAGCCTGGTCACTACAACATCAGTCAGTACTTGTAACCAAGTCTAAGCCTGACCACTACAACATCAGTCAGTACTTCTAACCAAGCCTAAGCCTGGTAACTACAACATCAGTCAGTACTTGTAACCAAGCCTAAGCCTGGCCACTACAACATCAGTCATTACTTGTAATCAAGCCTAAGCCTGGCCACTACAACATCTTTCAGTACTTGTAACCAAGCCTAAGCCTGGTAACTACAACATCAGTCAGTACTTGTAATCAAGCCTAAGCCTGGCCACTACAACATAAGACAGTACTTGTAACCAACCCTAAGCCTGGCCACTACACCATCAGTCAGTACTTGTAACCAAGCCTAAGCCTGGTCACTACAACATCTGTCAGTTCTTGTAACCAAGCCTAAGCCTGGCCACTACAACATCAGTTAGTGTTCACATTGCAAGTTGCTCCATAAACATAATTATCTACGTTCATGTTATCATAGTGGGTTATAGATCTACTCAGACATATAACTGCATTCCTATAACAATCATTTTCATTGTTTACTTCTTTCCTGATACTCGTAATGCTAGACACAGTTATACCAAAGTTATATTCTACATTCTCCTTCTGGGTACTCTTCTTGGCTAACATATCAACTTTATCATGAAGGAGTAATCCAATGTGTGATGGGAGCCACAGCAATTTTACATTAATTCCTTTGAAAGGATATAGGAAAGCACTGGTTTGGTAATAGAGTTGTGGATGAGTGGAACAAACTCCCGAGAACTGTCAAGAAGCTAAAACGTTTTGTAGTTTTAAAAATAGGTGTTCCTTCTTTATGTTCTTATGAGTGGGTGTGGGTGGGTGTGAGTGAGTTGGACCTGACTAGCTTGTGCTAGTAGGTCTGATGCCGGGCTCCTTCCTAAAGTGGGTGTGACCTGGACCTGACTAGATTGGATCAGTGTCTTGGGCCAGTAGGTGGGCCTGCTGCAGTGTTCCTTCTTTCTTATGTTATTATTTCTTCGATGATTGTAGAGAGTAAAGGCAAGTTAGATATCGGTCTGTAGTTACTTAGTTCGGTTGGCTCACCTCCTCTGAGGATCATGGTGACCCTTGATATCTTGAGTGTTATATATGTGTTATATATTGTGTGTTATATACGTGTTTTATATTGAGTGTTATCATGACTCACGAAATCGTAATGACACGATTGCAGTGGCTAACGCGACGGTCTGGAGTTTTGAGACTCTCTGGGTTCTATCCCCGCCCGTGGTATGGTTTGAGTGTTATATATGTGTTATATATTGAGTGTTATATAAGTGTTATATATTGAGTGTTATATATGTGTTATATATTGAGTGTTATATATGTGTAATATATTGAGTGTTATATATGTGTTATATGCTAACACATCTTCAGGATATATGTGTCTACAGTAGTATAAGTTGGTCGATCTAGAAACACTGCCGGATAATGACCATGGAAAATGAGATAATGATGGGGTCTGTATGACCTTAGGGCTAACAGGGTAATTGTTTAATATGATTAATCATGCCCCAAGGGGATAGAGAGACTTATTCCTATACATTAATAAGTAGGTACATAAAGTAGAACAAAGGAATCAGGTGTGCAGGTGGCAGATTCCGGGATAATGAGTGTGGAAAAGAATGTGATAATGGGTGGTCTGCATAAGCTCAGGTGCTGTCAGGGGGTACAAGATTTAATATGTTTAATCATCCCCCCCCCCAGGGGATAGAGAGATTTATTTCTGTGTAATTACTAAGTATAAGAAGGTAGGTAATGATCACTTCTGACTCCCCAAACTCAATCACTCTGATAGATGGGGGAGGCAGTACAAAAAAAGGATTCAGGTGAGCAGGTGGGCAGATTCCCAGGATAATGAGTGTGGAAAAGAATGTGATAATGGGTGGTCTGCATAAGCTCAGGTGCTGTCAGGGGTACAAGATTTAATATGTTTAATCATCCCCCAAGGGGATAGAGAGTCTTATTACTAAGTAGGAACAGAAGTACAGTAATGATCACTTCTGACTCCCCAAACTCTATTACTCTGATAGATGGGAGAGAGGCAGTACAAAGGATTCAGGTGACTGGGGTCTCTGATGGAGTGTTGCGGCCAGCCTGCTTCTTTGGAGGTCATCGGGTGTGATTATCAGCCCTGCGCCCGCTCTCCGGCTACATCGGGGGCATCTGTGTGAAAAAGGATAATAACCTAATTTTTCAAAGGGTGAAAACAAAAAAGTCTCTCTTAGCAAATATATTTATTAGTTAACATTACATTGTTTTATTCCTCCTCTCCCTCAGAACAGCTAGCTTCTAAGAGCATGAAACTACGAGCAGTGGCGGAAGATCTACCTCTCTCGCGTCGATGCTTGACCCTGGGGAAAAAATCTCTTACGGTTTTTTCTCTTCCTCGCCAAAGATTGCAACTGTCTCTCATCTCTAGTTCCTCTTCTTCTGTACTCCCTTCTTCAGTACTGCTATTAGCTTCTTCGTCTTCCTCCACTTTGTCATCTGTTTTATCTTTAAATAATTTAAACTTTGTTTCTCTGGCATCTGGATGACCATAGGATACAGAGTGATAGGCATCTAAGTAAAAGCGCTTATCATCAAATGAGCTAAGACCTCGTTTCCTAGTGGTGATAGTGGTCATCTGACCTTTTAAATTTCTAATTTGGCTATATTGGAAGGTATGTTTAGAACCGTCTTCCAGCACACTTCTAAAGTTATTATGAGTTAATAATTGTTGTTCAGACTGAGGAACTCCTTTTGCAGCGATAGTGTTGTTATTATCTGCTAGCAGGATGCTATACATTTTGGGTTTAATGCAGACTATTTCTGAAATAAGGCGGTCCCCCACCTCACTTTTAAGTAAGCCTAGAGATCCCTTCCTTGAGTCATTGTAGAGAGGATGATCTGTGGGGAAATTAGATGTGTCTATCCATTTCCTCAATGGTTCCTTACCGATTTCATCAGTAAGGTTTTTGATGCCCTCTAAACAGGCGATGACACTATCGGTATCTGAATAGATTAGTTTTATTTTGTCTTGGTATGTTTTCTTAAGAATCATATACCAAAAATGGTACAGCTTAAATTTGGCAAGTTCTAGTATCTGGTAACCTATGTAATTAGGGTAAGTGAGTTTTATGGCTGGCGTCCCCGTCGTAACCAATACTTTGTTTTCTGAAAGCTTTATGGCTTTCTTAAATAGTGGCTTACTCACCGCTCGCAAAAATGCTCCTGCTGATGTTATGAGCTTCGTTTTGTTGGCATATTTTGATGGATTAAACAATGTCTTGCCGAATACAGAATTGGTCAACAATTTAAATAATCGCTGACAGTCTTTACTAGTGCTACTATTGCGTTGCCTCACGTTCGTTTCAACAAAGCCCGCCAGATATTTTCCTTGTGAGAATTCATATATGCTATGAATTTTCTCAATTTGTAGACCTATCTCCAAGAACAACTGCAATAAAGGCAATGATATTAGGTAGTTTCGTTTGGGGAGATGGTCCCCCACTAATTTAGTATTTTTACGGGGTAGTTTTTGATTACTGATAGCCAATAGCTGTTTGCTGTACTCAGATAGATCATCTAATGTTATCTGTTTGTGATAGAGACATAGTGGTAAGTCATCCGTGTAGCGAGCTAATTCTGGGGCTATTCCTAGAGTGTCTATAAGAAGCCAGTAACCTTTTATAGAGTCTTGAGGATTCTTCTGGAGAAGACCGCCATTTGCGAGAAAACTCGCCATTTCTGCGGGTGAGAGTTTTCGAATGTTTGCGTAGGGCAGCGCCTCAGTCATGCAAGAACCATAAAGAGAATTAAAATCCCAGTATAGCAAAAATTTACTTACTAAGTTTTTCTCATCAAAATTGGGATTAATGAACTGGTTATTGGCCTGAGCAAACGTCCTAACAGCAGTAGTGAAGCCGCCTCTTATATTAGACTGTATGATGTTATAAAGCTCCTGATCAGTAATTAATTCTAATTCCACTCCACTGGTTTTTAAGAAGGCATCATAGGCAAAGCCGGGGAGAGAAACATAGTGAACAACATCTAGATTATAGATGTTGTATAATAATCTCCTATGCAAGGTGAATATGTCAGCCAGAAGTCCTACATCACAGCTGAGATATACTAGGAGATAGTCTCCTAGAGTTTGACAAGCTGTTTTCTCCCAAACCAGATGAGCATGATCGAATTCTTCTTGGCTAATATGCTTCTTAGACAGAGAACTGTAGAAAGCTCTTTTTGGGGGTAAAGTCTTCTCTTCGAGCCTTTCTGGGGAGCTGCAATATTCATAAGGAAACACTTGTTTGCCAGTTAATAAGCTTCCCCAACTTTCGGGGGGTAGATGACTTATCATCGCCTCTGTGAATTTCAAGGGTGATTTTGAAGCTATGTGCGCCTGAGCCAAACTAGCCAAACCAGCGGACAAGAAGGCTAGACTATCCAGGAAACGTAGTGCTCCTATTTCTACCTTTAGGAATTTATATCCCTGTTTCATTAAAACATTGATTGGGGCTTTAACACTTAGTTCTTTAATTATCAAAGCTATATCATATGATAGGTTATGAATAATAACAGGCAAATATTTACCTGAATTTTTCTGCCTTAAATTGCAATTATTGCAGAGTGCTCCTAAATAATTAGCCTTAGGCATTAGATGGTCATGATGCCTCACCTTTGGTTTGGTAAGAGTAAAGTCCTGATGACAGAAGTAGCACTTCTTCTGTATGGCAAAATGTATATGCTGCTCCCTGGTCATATGAAGTGGATAACAGGGAGTGTTCATCTTTATCCAATCCCATAAAGACGAAAGTCTATCATACATATGATCAATACACTGTACCCCCCGATGGACATATCTATCTATTATAGTGTTATTTCTGTCTATCACTATATAGCCATAAGCTATTGCTACGTGTCTAGCTGTTATTACCCCCTCTGGCTTACGATTATCGAGATAGGCTTCTAAATCCACAAAGGCAGTATGAGAGGGCAAGTAGCCCTTGTGAGTATTTTTGAATTTGCAAACGCTTCCAGCTGGGGGAAAAATCAACTTTTGTTGGTTGTCGCATGAATTGAAATGAGTTTTTAAGTTGCAAATGTCACTATATTCACTTAAACAATTCAAGCAAAAGTGCTTATTGCGCGAATGTTTTCTGGAGAAAATTCTCATATATTTCTGGAAGTGTTTGATTAAAGCTACATGAGTCTTTCCCAACAGTAACAAGGGCACTACCAGTGAATATTTATTACTACCCCTACGACATAAAGTAGCATGATAGGTCCCTTCATGAGAAGTTAAGCAATAAATAAATATTGATATTTTGTTGTCAGACTCGAGTTTGTGGATGTCACTCCACTGGACAGGGAGAGTCACTCGCGAGTAATTGACAAATTTCTGAAGGCTATCACATCTAGATAAATATCGTCTGATTTTATACCAGCCCCAGCCAAGTCTACGACAGAAAAAGGCCGCCAGACATTGAATAAAACAGCTATTTTTTACTCCTCTCGGGTTAAATATCTGATTTTTCCCTCGTAAAGATGTGGGATATTCTATATAGTCTCCTAGGTATCCACGCACTCCATTCTTGCATATTACAATATGAAAACCCTTTATATAATCTAGTATGAAGCCTGATCCCTCGCCCGATGAAATTTCAGTTTCTAATCGCGTGCTAAGGTACTCCCTCCATGACCGTAAGAGCCGAGATATATCATCTCGTGTAACTAGTTGCGCGGGAAAAGTTATATAATGCTCACGACTGTCATCCTCTCCCAGTAGCGACTGTCTGCGCAAAATAAGGCTCAGTTCGGCATAAATCCTAAGAGCATTTTCATAAAGTGCTCGTCCTGATAGAACAGTGAAAAACTTCTTAATATGCTGCATAAATGTTGTTGCGAAGGACTGAAGAAATAATATGGGGTCGTGTTTATGAGAGGCAGGAATTGAATATTTTATTCGACAGAAGTGACCTTGAAAACATTCCGAGCGCTGTATGATATGCGGTTCCTCTGAAATGGAATCGTCTCCCATTTCACTCTCTTCCTCATCTGAACAAAAATTTTTTTTACCTGAAGTGAACCTTTGATTAGCAGAAGAGGGGGAACCCAAGAAAGAGTAGTAATGATCCTTGGAAGAGGAGCTGTCACTTGTGGCGTCTGGTCTCCATCCACTGGGACCGGCAATCGGCTCAACTTGCTCTTGTGGGAGTGTTACGGTCGAAGATTCATCGGGGGACACAGACTGATCTGCTTAATATAATTAGAGAAAGTTATTTATTATTATTTTGTTTTAGAGCCATACTAGACTAATTATAACTCGAGCAATCTTTTTAAAAAATGTTACTGTTAAAGTATAAAACTGGGAGAAGCTAAGCAATCTATGGAATATATGCGGTTCTCAAAATGATTTTTATTCTTGTTAGTGAGATACTTTATAAACATATCTTAAAAATGTTTGACTGTTAATAAACATAATTGATTAAGAAAAGAGCGCTGACCTCTTTCTTCCTGGCCCGCCCCCCGGATCATCTGCTTGGAGTATTGCCCCGCCCCAACTGTTGGAAAAAATTATTATTAGCTCAAAGACTTATTTCATTATCTGAAAATAGCAGTTTTAAGAAAACATCAATTCAGAGCAATAACCTGGTAATCTCACCTGTCACGCATCTCCTGCGATGAGCTGTGACATTCGCTACACACACTGATAGCCCGCAGAAACTACAGGGGAATGTGTGATGAGCTGCATCCTGAGGGTATAATCGCCCGCATAGGTGGCATCTGCGAGCTGGGTGACGAGTCATAGCTGTAAATACACACTCACATTCTCATATTCCATAAATTATTTAAATTATAGATAATATTTTAATCTCCCATAGATAGAGAAGTTTTTACCTGCTCTAATCTAAGCTGGTAACTTTCTTGAGTGAGCGGGAAGAGCACCTTTCGCCCTAGACGAAAAGGTGAGCGTATTTATAGCACGCTTTTAGGATAGTGTGCTCATAAGATACTTAATTTTCCCCAAAGTAGAGGTACAGTTTTTCACATCAGTCTCTCTCTATTTTCACGAGAATCTTTTAAACAAAAATCCCTGCAAGTCTATATATTATAAATATAATCTAGAAAAGATTTCTTATTGTCAATAAAGTAAGAGGGATAAAATCTGGGAAGAACTCTTTTCCCGAACGAAAAAATAAGAATTTAGACCGGACAAGTAGGGAGGATTACGTAAATTGCCATAGTCATGTGAATTTCCCATTTGTATAAAGCCGAGGCGAGGGAAAGATTAATTAATTTATAGATTTTGTCCATCGCCAAAACTAAATATTCTTAAAAATAATAATAATAATAATAATAATATATTTTTCCCCCAAATAAAAATAAATAAATAGGCATCAGCCGGCAGAAAGTGGCGGAGCCTGCTTCTCTTTGTCTGTGACCTCCATTCTACCCACCACCACCTGGCGTAGGGAAGGTAGTGAAACTGCGTAATATCCAGACGACCTTCACTGTCGGTCGGGCTTTTTTTTTTTTTCTATGGTCTTCTGGCGGGAGAAGGTCATGCTGCCATTGTTATCTTCATCTCCGGGATAAACTCCCCCTCCCTCCCCTCTGCTTTGAACTAAAAAGAAATGTTTATATATAAGATGATTCTTCCACAAAAAGGCTCATTTGAGATGGGAAGATGGACAAGGTCTGTACCTTTACAGAGGAAGAGTTGAATATTTTCAGAGAGCCTGCAAGAATACTTGTCGCTGGTTTTAGCGGAGCAGGCAAGAGCAGTCTAGTGGAGCGTTTATGTAAAAAATATGCCGGTTCTTTCGCGAGAATAATCATTTCCAGTCTGGATGATAAAACTCACCCTTTGAAACAAATCACCTCTCTTAGTGAGAAAATCATTTTAGTGAAAGGTCTCATTAACCCGGCAGATTACCAAAATCCCCTTGAGACAGACAATAGCTCTCTGTATATAATTGATGACCTTTTTAATGAAGCAGTTAAGAGTGATATTATAGCTAATATTTTTACTAGAGGAAGACACGAGCAAATATCCGTAATTCTCATATCTCAAAATTTATTTCCACAAGGAAAATACGCTCGCACGATCACGCTTAATTGTAGTCAATATATTTTATTAAGACAACGAGATCTGTCTCAGTTGGAATGTCTCGGGCGACAAATTTATGGAAAAAATCTAGCCCCGAAATTTGTTGAGATATATCGTCACGTCACTGCGGATAAATACGGCTATCTTCTGGTTGATTTAACCGCTCCAGAGGAAATTCAATTACGAAGCTTCATTACCGGAGAGGGCAACTGTGAAACTGTATACCGCTGGTATAAAAACAAAAATGGCCTTAAATTCACATAAAAAGAAAATTCTAGAAAAAGTATATAGAGACGTCAATAGCCCCGGGGGCTTTACTGGGAATGTTAACAAACTTTTTAGAGCGGCTAGGGAGAAAAACGCCTCTATTACTTATAAAGACGTAGTGGATTATCTCTCTTCTCAGAGGGCCTATACTTTGCATAAATTGCAGCCTCTGCGATTTCCCAGACGGAAAATCATAGCCGCTGCCCCTCGCATTATACTCACCTGCGACTTGGCGGACATGACTTTATTACATTCCCACAATGGTGGCATTAAATATATTTTGTTATGCATAGATGTCTTTTCAAGGTTAATGAAGGCGGTAGGACTAGTCAGAAAAAACTCAAAAAGCGTCTTGTCAGCCTTACGAAATATTATAGAAAGCCCCACCTTCCGTGGAATTTCGAGATTACACACAGACAGAGGGACTGAGTTTTATAATCGTCCTCTTCTGAATTACCTAAAAAAAAAAAATATTAAATTATACAGTACCTTCTCGGACACTAAGGCTGCAATAGCGGAACGGGCTATTCGCACGCTTAAGCATAGAATCTACCGCTATATGACTTTAACAAATTCTTTAAAATATATAGAGGTATTACCAGCCATAGTAGAAACTTACAACTCAACTCCTCACTCCTCTCTCAAGAAAGGTCAAACTCCACAACAAGTGCATTCTCTGAGTCTTCCTCGAGACATTCGTCAGCAGTTTGGGCTAATGTATTTAAATGCCCGTCCTCATCAGCCTCGTACTAGTCCACGACTGACTCCTGGAGCGCATGTGCGGATAACTAGCCACCGGGGGATATTTCACAAGAGTTATTGGCCTCAAAACACCGAAGAAATTTTTAAAATCCAATCGGTTGATAATTCGCAAGTAATCCCCACATATTCTCTTATCGACCTGAGCGGGGAAAAAATACTCGGGCAATTTTACGCTCAGGAATTAATAGAAACATCTCTACCTGAATTTTTTCCCATTAAAATATTGAGACGGAGAAGAAAAACTGACGGCAGTAGAGAATATCTGGTGAGCTGGGTGGGTTATCCCCGAAGTGCAGATAGCTGGGTGCACGAGAAGGACATGCAAAATGTCAGACAGGGGTAAGCCCCTAGCAGTGCAACACAGAGAGTTATTAATTTTATTAAACAAACTTCCAGCTAAAGCTCGCAATCGTATTATTAAGGAATTAAAAAAAAAAGAAATTAATTGCATATCTGAGATATTTACTAATTTTCTTAAGAAAAATCTAACAGTAGAACCGACTATTTTGAGCAAATTAAAGAAGTTTAGAGGAGACATTCTCACCGTTGCCCGTAAACGAACTCCACTTTATAAAAAAAAAATATTCTTCTTTCGAAGCGTGGAGGAGCCATCTTAACTACACTCTTACCTCTGGTCATCTCGCTGATTAGTAGTTTTATAAAGTAAAAAATAATCGAAATGGTGGTAAAGGAATTTTGTCTCATCCCTCGGCTAACCGCCGAAAAATATATTTTTAAAAATGGAACAAATATCTTACCCACTCCTAAGCACGAATCTCCTTTTCCCCGCCTTCGCAGAAGCACTGCAACCACCACTATGGCGCGTAGGAAGGAATCTTCCAGCCTCTCGAGAGTGAAAGTGAAACCAGCCCAAAGCAAGGATGAGAAGGTCAGCTCCTGCCCCAGCATAGCAACTCGCCCTCATAAGGGTAATTACCGCTTCGAGCTACCACCTCCCACGAGCGGGCACCCACCCGAGCTCTTTGTTGAGACTGGTGAGTCCCCCATAAAAAAAAAAAAAAAATAAGCTCGCTCGCTGTAATGCCGCCCGCGGCGGTGGCGGCAGTGGCGGCAGTGGCGGCAGTGGCGGCAGTGGCGGCAGTGGCGGCGGCTGCGGCGGCTGCGGTGGCGGGCGCGCCCGCGGTAGTTGCCGCGAGGAGTCTAAGAGTAAAAAAAAAAAAAATCCGAAACAGAAAATAATAGCCAATAATAATAAACTCCCGCCGGAAATACTTTTATCTTTAATATCAAGAAAAAACAACAGTCTTTCTCTCCCGCCTGAGGACTCTTCCCCAAATTTAAATGAAATAATTGATCTGTATTTCACGAGAGAAGAATTGCCATACGCGAAATCTATGCTGAATCTATTCAAAAATAATTCTTTCATTCGGTGGGATAAGAGAGGTATTTTATTCCCTCCATACCATAATTTAAACATCTTACAAATCATTAAATCTTTGACAAGCAGTCGAGCGTACATCGATAAAAAACTTTTGCCCGTTGTAGGGGAATTAGTGAGCCTTATTAGATTAGAGCCAAGATTTATAAAAAATCACAAGGCGAGAAAACAATTATTAGGCGGTTTTTATGTTAAAAAGACCGTGGAAAAAAAGCCGCTCTGGCTAGCCTATTGAAATTTAAGCTTTCATAAAGTCGAGAGAAGAGCTTTGCCCGCTTTAGTAAATACCGGGTCAGGATAGAGACAAGAAGTTCCTTCTCGAAGTGCTATTCATAAAAAAAAAAAAATGGACCAGCCATCAGTTGATTATCCCGAGAGAAAAGGAGAGAAGGAGAAAAGGACCCCAGTTTGTCGATATTATTACATCAATTAACGTCAAGACGAAAGATTTATCAGCAAGTGTGTTACAAAGCTCGTGTGATACAAAGTTTATGGCAAACCTACGAATCCTTCAAAGTCAATTGCCCCATGACCAGATTTACTAAGACTTTTGATGAAATTGAAAAATTATATGACAATTTTAATCAGAAAGAACTGACGGCTGAAATCAGACGCTTAGAATATGCTACGCATGATTTCCGGGATATGATAGAAGCTTTTGAAGGGGCCCAAAGCTTGTATAAGCACCTTAGGCGAATGTCGACCTAGAGAGGTCCCCCAAACCCCTACCAAACCCACCCGCAGGAGTGGGAGGCTACAGCAGCGCGGTATTTAAACCCTGCCGCCGACGTGCCGATAAACATTATCCGTCTCACTCCCTCAGCGAGGACTCTAAGGAACCCAACTGTTGACGAGAATGGAATATAAATTTCCAGTAATTGTCGGGGGAATAACGGGTGAAGAATTCTTGGAATATGGGGATTGTATCGTGTATCCCCACAACGCTACTTCTGCTCGCCCCTACGAGCCGGCTCTTTCACTCTGGGAAAAATATCCTTTTTCCAAAATTGAGCGAAAATCGCTAATCCTGGTGAACCGTGCCATAGCTGCAGATCGGGGCACACCCGGGGAAATTGTCCTAAAATCACCCCCACCATGCACCAACACCCTTGATGACAGGCCAGAGGATTTTTTAAGACCCCACCTTGCAGCACTAATATGTCAGTTCTCAGCGGGTCCTTGTCTTGAAAAGAATGAAATTGCGCAACAGCAATTAGAGCGTAGTCTCGACACGCATTATGTACGCGGTTTGAGCAAGGACACGCAACAGAATCGACGAATTTGGTTTAAATTATGTCTGGTGTCCCTGGGACGGGCGGTGATAGCCAATGGCAACATCAAACGGGTAATTTTACCCCAGTACATTGGCATGAGCAGAAAACAGGCCGATGAATGGCACACTGAATATCTCCCTCTCATTAACATATTTCAAGACATATTACTGAAACGGGAAATTCAGACATGCTTGCTCGTGCCGTCAGTGAGCCCATACTTGGCAGTACCTAAAATCATCCTAGATGAGGTGGAAATTGAACGCGGCGCCTCCCCCGAAGCTCTAGAACGGGAAATACTACAGCTGTCTGTGGAGAAGCAAGGCACTGGCAGCATCAGCGGTGGCAGCAGTGCCGGTGGCGGCAGCGGCAACAGCAGCAGCTGCAGCAGCGGCAGCGGCGGTGTCAACGGTGCTGACGTCGGACCAGCCGGTGGGATTGGAACTAAACGAGACAGTGGCATGCGTGAAATGGACATGCCTGATGGAGTCGAGGTCACTTCACGCGGAAAACGCAAACGACAGCGCGATGATGTGGATATTTTATTCCTAAATGCTGTAACTAATAAAAAAATAAAAATGTAAACTCTTCAAACTAAAGTTTTTTTTAAGCCTTTAAAAAATATATATAATGGTCTATATTTTGTATTTGCCTCATACTGTCTCTGTCCCTCAACATGGACAGAGGGGGTCCGGGGAAATATATCTATTTGAGCAGTTTAGAAAATATTGACATTTTCGACAATACAGCTTCGGCCTTTCAAAATATAATTACTGCAACGCCTTTAAATCCATCCTTGAACTACGAAATAGCCTTGCTTAATGTTTTGTATCCCAAAAAATTCAATGTTCTAACAAGAGACGATGCCGAATGCGGTATTGACATTATACAAAATCACATTACTGAAACAGGAATAAGTACAGAAGAAATAGTCCATCACTTTCTACCAAAAAATGATGTGTTATCGACAGATGCCAGCCATATTATTGAAGAAATTAATCGACAGCTAACAGCAGATTTAAAAAAAGCCTTTAGAGATAATTATTCGGCACATTTCCCGAAAGGGAAAATACTCAATTATGATGTCGGAATTGGGAGGGTTTTAGTTTCGACGAGATCGCGAACCTTTACGGGAAAAAAGCAATGCTGCCACTTCATTTAAAGCTCAATTTAAACCGAGAATAGCTCGGGTGCTTGGGCTTAGCAGCGCTGAAAAATATTATTTATTTCGTAGTGACGCGCCCGAGGGGACCTCCTTCCCCAAGCAGATTGCCCCATTCAAACCTGATCCCACTGCCTGAGTTGATTATGTTTTAATATATAGTGATATTGTGGAACCGCAAATATACGGTAGTCAGTTAGTCAATATTCTGGATGCTTTCGCCTTTCAGGAGAGTTATTCAAAAGGAGCTCATCCTATGATGTACAAACCTCTATGCGTAACTAAATTAGATAAAATAGCTATCAAAATGACAGATCAGTTTGGTCGTAATCTGTCTTTTGAAAGTGGTCATTCCACTACCGTAGTGTTACATGTAAGACCGATAAATAAATAGAACCAACTCTGCGTAAAAATGGTTATTGTTTCTCTAACCGCCAAACATGCGTGTACCCTTTCAAGTGCCTTCTGAGCAGGAATTTCGGAGTTTATTCTCCCTAAAACCCTCCCATGTGGGTGGTGGTCTGGGAGATATACAAACTTTTCACGCGCCATACAGAGTCCGAGGTGGGGGATTTTTTTCGGCTTTAGCGGGACTAGCTAAAAGAGCTTTACCTTTTCTTTTCAGAGTGGCTGCGCCAAGTGCAGTAGAATTTGGAACTAAAATGCTCGATGATTATCAGTCTGGAAAAACAGACATGAAAGCTGCTCTTAAATCTCACGGGATAGATGCTTTAAAAGGTGTCGCAAAGAAGGTTATTACGGGTGGCCGAGTAAGCAGGGTGACTAAGCGACGGCTGAATAAATGCAAGTTAAATAAACGCCGACGAAGCCGAGTTGCTTATAAAACGGATGTATTCTCTCTCGTATAAACAGTCGCTTATTAGCCATGGCGGGTGTCGGGGCTGAAAACAGCGGACTCAAAGTCCCGTTAAATGATTATTCTTCCAGCGTCATTAATCAATTCCCGCGACCGCATAGACTGAGACAAGTTGAGAGTTCCATAGCTCGCACTCAGAGTTTTGATACTCTACCAGTAAACCTTCCTCTCTCTCAAAAACTAAAAGATAATTTTCTAGAATTTAGAATTCCTGGAGTTCCCGGAGCATTTCTAGATTTAGGCAAAATAGTTATAGAATTTAGAGTGACTCTAACAGAGGCTGATGGGCAAAGTCCACTAGGGGAAACAAGCAACATTGCCCTCATCAATGGATTTTCCAACACATTATTTAAAAGTGTCCAGTGTTTCCTGGGCGAGCAAATAACGGAAACAAATTCTAGTTTTAATTACTGGTCATTCATTAAACTCTGCAGCTCAGTAAAACGAAGCCAGTTGCCGAGTATCGCCCGACTGGGGTATCTCTTGCCCGACTTTAAAGGAGGAGAAGGTATAACTAAATTGTTCGATACAGCCTATTTCGCCCGCACATCGGCAAAAGAACCGCAGATACTGACAAAGAATGATAAAGAACAGGGCATAACTCTGTGTTTTCCCTTGGCTCTGGACATATCCACTCTGGACCAATATCTGCTTGACAATATCGATTTAAAAATTAGGCTGGAATTATCCCCTCAAACGTGGACTCTGAAAACAGACGATGATGCCAGCACATACCAGCTCCATATTAATTACGCTAAACTTTGGCTTAATAGGGTGTACCCATATACATCAGCTTATATGGCCTTGAACAAGTCTCTAGCCTTAGACGCAAAGCCGATAATATATACTTTTAATCGCACTCTAAGTAAAAATTATGTGCTAGGTCACAATCAAACGAGCCTCCTAATAGATCAGCCATGGGGTCATGTAATTCCCGCCAAAATTTTCATGGTAATTTTGCCCATGACAGCCTATGCAGGAAAACATAAGGAGAATGGCCTATATTTTGAGCATGGGGATCTAGCCAGTTTATCTGTATGTATTAATAATAATACAGTTTATCGCATAAGCAGTGATTTCCCCCATCATTATAGTAAATTATATTATGAGGCAATTAACTCTCTGGGCATTGAGGAAGAAAATTTAATTCTCTATGAATCATTCGCCTCCGGGCGAACCATCAATATTTTCAATTTAACCGACAGCCAAGTGGAAGACGCTCTCCCGATTGAAAAATCTGGTAACTTGAGAATTGAATTACAGTTCTCTAAGCCCGCCCCTCATAATAAGGTAGTTTTATTATTTGCTCAGACCACTGGTGTTTTATCCATCGACCAGAATAGATCTGTTCATTGTGATGTGCGAGCATAAATAAAAAATGAATTGTGCAGAAATAAATAATAGTTTAATTCCCGCCCTAGGAAATAAAGTCACATATATTGGCTGTTTCACTATAGACGCTCTACAGCAAATAAGATTAGATGACTATCCCTCAGACAGGCCCATAGTGCTTGTAAGTAATATTCTTCCTTCGTACAGCTCAAAAGTAATGGGTCATTTTTTTTCTCTTCTCTTGGACAAGAAAAATAGTCTATCCTTCTTCTTTGACAGTTACGGGAAAAAACCAGAGAATTATGGCATAAATTTAAAAAAAATTTTTAAACTAAATAAAATTAAATATTTATATCGTTTATCTGGCAGAACACAAAGTGATTTTTCACTCACTTGCGGTCTATATGTTATGATGTTTATTCATAAAGCAAGCCTTGTGGGATTAGAAAGAGCTTTATATTTTTTTAAAAAAAATTTCTCGGAAAAATCGCTTTTTATCAATGACAGATTAGTGATAGCATATGCTAGAGAGAATTTTAAAATGTTACCTCCTTGTGAAAATACATTTTGCCTAAGTAGACAAGGTTATCTTTGTGCTTCCCTCTGTGAGGAAGGTCACCTCTGACGAGAGTATCCCCCAAATACCCCCCCCCTGGCTGGTAAGGCCCTCTCTGAGCTGTATATAAGAGCCCGCTGAAGCTGTCTTCCCCGCAAAAAGATAGAGGCAGACCTCTCCATAGCCTTTTTACTCTCATCATGGTGAAGGAAGCAGACATTCTCGATTCTGGTAAGCGAGACATTTTATTTTGCTAAAAACTTCTCTTTGAATATTAACGAAACAACGAGTGCAAGAGACTTATAATAATTTTTAAAGTTGAGTCTCTTTTTCAACAGTTTTCACTGGACCAGTCAGAATTTGTAAAGTTTTTGATTTTATCGGCTGGTAGATTGGATACTTCTCTTTGAATATTAACGAAACAAAACGAGCGCAAGAGACTTATAATAATTTTAAAGTTGAGTCTCCTTTTTTTTCTTCAACAGTTTTCACTGGACCAGTCAGAATTTGTAAAGTTTTGATTTTATCGGCTGGTAGATTGGAAGGGAAGAAACACATCGGCTTCAAACTCCTAAAGCGGTGTCATTGTGATGATAGCAGGAAACGCAAACAAAGACTTCCTCAGGAAAGGGTATGTCTTTCTATGTTCCCTCCTTTGGTAGATTAGAGACGAGTCCCACTCCTTTATTTGAAAGTGATAAATATGTTCTCTTTATGACTTACAGCCTGTGGAAGATGGGATCAGTTCATCTGATATAGAGGAGCCTATGAAGAAAGAACCAGATCTCGACAACGATGAAACGCAGAGCCTTCCCTCATGTCAGTCTGATGACCTCGTTGTGGACCTCTCTACGCTCGATACTGCTCAATCTGATGACTCTGTTGAGGTCACTGCCGCGGCAGGTGCTGAACAAACTGGCGACCTTGAAGCGCACCCTGACGGTCAGTCGGAGAAGGAATGGAAAACCCCCGACGTGAGAGTAAATGCTGGAGATGGAGTAAAGCCGGCAGGTGGAGTAAAGACGGCAGGTGGAGTAAAGGCAGATGTTGATGTACCTGAAAAGGAAATCATTTTCGAGCGGGAGGTTATCAATCTTACAGAAAGTGAACAGGAGGAGCGCAGTCATTCAGTCTAACCAGTAAAACTCGCTCAGTTTCGCCCCTTTGCTCGCGCTAAAAAACTTTGCACAGCTTTTTTTGCCCTTTTGTATGTGAATTAATAAAAATATTGACAAACTCTGATTTTTATTTACATATAACTATATATTACTATCTTCTCTAGTCTAAACATATATATATATAAACAATATCGCGCCACTTAAGCCTCTCCCCATCTGAGAGGAAAATGTATATGACAAAGTTCCTATAAGAGCTCTATCAGCACAAAGGTCTTCCCTAGATGACCTTTTCTCACTGCTTTAAGCTTCCCCCACCTGGAAAGATCTAGCAGCTGGCAAGAATAAACACTACCGTAGCACCCGGAAGAACCTTTTTTTTTTTTTTTGCTGAGGTACGGACGGGCGAGCAACACTCCCTCGGGGGACCAGCTGCCCATCCATTACCGCGTTCTTTAAACCCAGCAGTGTTGTTGTGAAGTAGCAACAGTCGCGTCAGAGAGTCGCAGCCCCGGGAAGGGGGGGGGGGACTCCCTCGGAGATGGCAAGCTTGTACCCAGTCACCTGAATCCTTTGTACTGCCTCTCCCATCTATCAGAGTGATTGAGTTTGGGGAGTCAGAAGTGATCATTACCTACCTTCTTATACTTAGTAATTACACAGAAATAAGTCTCTCTCTCTCTATCCCCTTGGGGGATGATTAAACATATTAAATCTTGTACCCCTGACAGCACCTGAGCTTATGCAGACCACCCATTATCACATTCTTTTCCACACTCATTATCCTGGGAATCTGCCCACCTGCTCACCTGAATCCTTTTTTTGTACTGCCTCCCCCATCTATCAGAGTGATTGAGTTTGGGGAGTCAGAAGTGATCATTACCTACCTTCTTATACTTAGTAATTACACAGAAATAAATCTCTCTATCCCCTGGGGGGGGGGATGATTAAACATATTAAATCTTGTACCCCCTGACAGCACCTGAGCTTATGCAGACCACCCATTATCACATTCTTTTCCACACTCATTATCCCGGAATCTGCCACCTGCACACCTGATTCCTTTGTTCTACTTTATGTACCTACTTATTAATGTATAGGAATAAGTCTCTCTATCCCCTTGGGGCATGATTAATCATATTAAACAATTACCCTGTTAGCCCTAAGGTCATACAGACCCCATCATTATCTCATTTTCCATGGTCATTATCCGGCAGTGTTTCTAGATCGACCAACTTATACTACTGTCTACACATACGATAGCGTTAAGGTTTTCAGTTCTGTTTTTTCACCCTGGTTTTCTCTAGTCATGTGTTTAATAAATCCACCAGATGGAATCCCAGTGACTGTGGCAAGGTTCCAGACGGACGACTTGGCTACAGTCGACGCCATGTTAGACGCTGATCACGTGGATGTTCCCGAGCTTTCCCAGGTACAGATCAGTGGTTATTCCTTCCCTTTCTCTGGTACAGTTTGGTGAATGTTCACGTTCTCTTCCAGTTACAATTCGTGAGTTATTCCGACCCTCTCTCAGGTACTGAACAGAGGCAGTTCTCTCCTTAATCAAGCAAAATACAGAGTTAGTTTGTACCCTCTCCGAGGAATGGTACAGTAATCCCTGGTGCCGTCTCTCAAAACCAATACGTACAAGCGTCACGTCTACCCTATCAAAGGAACAGTAATCAGGTTATTCCTGGTCCCTTCCAGATAAAGTACATGAAGTACATGGGTCAGATCTTTATTTCTAGGTACAATTAAGATGTTGCTGCAGTCTTTCAAACACAGTACAGAGGCCGTTTGCATCCTCTTTCAGGTACAGTACAGTGGTTATTCTTACTACTCCTAGGTACAATACTGGGATTGTTCCCACTTTCTCAAGTGTAGTTCAGGTGTCATTCCCGTCCTCTCTTTCTGACACTGTACATGGGTGAAGATTTCTTTTTCTATTTTACATTAATATGGAGTCACTAGCAGTCACAATGTTAACTTCATCAGCTTTGATGCTTTATCAAACACTGTTACATAATTTTCTCCAAAGCAATCCACAATTTGTGTAGCAGAACATAGCTGTGGCTGTCACCCAGTTATTTTCATCACCTACTTGTAATTGTCACCAAGCTATTGGTGTCACCCAGTCATAGATGTTACATTCTTCCATGTCAGTTGCTCATTCACGGGTGTTATGCAGCCAAGAGTACTTTAATCATTGGTGTCACTCAGCTATCTGTCGTACCAAGACATTAATGTCAGCAAACACTGAGTACCAGATAACAGTGTCAGGTGTAATTACAGGTGACTGTGTGTGTCAGGTACCGGCTGCTTCACGCCGGTGAGAACAACTCTCCAATCCTCAGCTACTTCGCCAAGGATTCCGACAACGAACTCCAAGTAGGTAAGATCAAGCTGTCTCCTATCTGTGCTCCGTCTCAGGTATTTACCATTTGTACGCTGTTCCAGATGTGTTCAGCTACTCCAGTCTTCATTTCCACCTGTCTACCATTTGTTCCCTCCACATGAATTTTGTAGACATACAAACATTGCCTTTGATAAATTATCTAAAAGTAAAGACATCTTTTAATGATTGTGAGGGAAAAGTTCAACAGATAGGAGTAGCGAGCGTGTATATGGTGACGATAGTTTGATTGCCGGCTGCTTGTTAAGGTAGGGTCAGTCTAGCTCCCTTTATGTGTCCCCCCTTTCTCCCCACCCCGAAAGGTGACGTGTGGGGCTCCTGCCAAACAGTAATCACTTGACTCACAGCTCCCAGCACAACTGTAAGTAAAAGCCTGCTCCTATTCTAGTTGACTTATTGGTTGAAAGCTTCACTTTTGACCAATAATAAACTTAGTCCTTTCAGTCTTAAGTTCCATGTTATGCTTTTAGATAATCACCATTTCTTTTAGGCATTGTACTTATCATGGAGTTCCCAAACTTTTTCAGCTTGTTACCGAATTTAACATGCCACATAAAGCATGTTACCCCTTTCGCAAAATGTTGTTATTATTGATATATATGGCTAAACGTGAACGTATACAGCCTCGCATACTCTGCTAATCCTAGCAAAACCATTGAAAACGTAAGAACCACACATACATTATATATAAAATTAATAATAGCTACAAATTCACAGTAACAGTGGGTAAATACTAACTATATACTGCACAGGGCAGTACACATACATACCAGCTTATGTCTACCTCGGCTGATGCTCACAGATAAACTGACAGTGTGAAATAGAGGCAGCCTCAGGAAATGAGTGACGCGTACTGGACAGGTCGATCTGGGCTACTGAGTGACTTTTGTCCTGAAGCATACTTGTCAAAATACTTTTGGGTTTCCACACACTTAGCTATATATTTCTTCTTTTCTAATACTGTATATTAGTTTTTGATGTTTATTGTTATTTGGTTTAACTTTATTACTTACTTATAATAGGTTTACTTTACAACTTTATATACTAAGACAAAGTTAACAATAATCCTCATACCGGGTACCGCATTGTTTTCTTGATTTTCAGAATTCATAACTTTTTTTCTATCACCCCTCCATTACCCCCAAAAAATGGTTAAATTACCCCCAGGGGGTAATTTACCCCCAGTTTGGGAACCACTGTCTTAAGCGGTGGGTAACCTTTGTCTCTTTCTAGCTTGGAATGACAGCTCGGGTCATCTGCCAACCAAAGAAACGTGTTGAAGGAGACGGACTGAAAAAAAGTCCTGAGACATCACTTTTTGATCTACCTACCTGATTAATTGCAGGCAACAGCAGGCAACTTACCCTCATCTTTGCAGTGGTAAAGAAACTGCTTTCCTGTCATCTGGACTGACTATTCAAGGCTATAGACTCTGTGAAGAACTAGTCGTTGGGCTGTCATCAACACCTATGACCCCCCCCCCACATCATCATCAACGGCTACAATTTCTACCAGACGGTGTCAACAGCAACCAGCCACCCCAGTTTAACTGTACATATTAGCATTGGATTCAGATATCATTTATATTTTTCATTTTTCTTTCAAGTAGGATACACCTTCATGTTTCACTGTTTTATCTTTGCATTACTAAATAATAAAGTGTTTGTCTTTGTTAATTGTTTCTTTTTCTATTCATTAATTTTCCTGAGGAGGAGCCAGCCTGAGTAATACTGTCTGAAGTTGTTACAGGTCGAGTAAGACTTCACAATGATTATTTAATTTTTTCATGAGTGTCATTTAATATTTAATAACTCATACATAGCTATACAATTCTCTTCTTAATTTTCATATCTATTACAATTGTGCATCAAGCAACTCTTTATTTGTAACATTACGCCATTTCTGAGAAGCAAAAAACAAGATGTATTTCAGTCTCTGCATGTGAAAAGACAAGTGCAAACTGAGGCATGAATTTATAATGCAGTTTAGTATTAGCGTTGAAAAGATACAGCGAATCGGGTTTGGTATTCACAAGTACCACACGGACACTAATATCCCAGTTTTTTTTTTCAATTAAAAATGGCAGAATAGAACACATACTCCTCTAAATTAATTCCGATCTTCCTTTAAGAAACACCAGCTTTGAAACCAACTTAAAGAGAAATTCTCTGGGACAATTAGCTTGTGTAGCTTCCCAGCGACCAGTATAGTACTGATTAATTTTAATTTGTGAAGCAAATTTGTCTATTCACAATTTTTTTCGTGTAACTTGGAATTGTGATAAATGGTTTTCAAAACTGATAAATTGAAGAGCAAGACATTTGTTCAACTTTTGGGAATTTTTACTGAGGAAATATTTAGCCAGCCAGTGGCTGCTTCAGTTCAATACTAAGAAGAATGGCGTTAGAAGCGGAGTTTGAGGTAATCGCTGAATACGAGGTCCAGCCTTGCTTGTTCACTCTTTCCCCTCCCCCTTTTTTTTATCTCTGTTTTAAGCTACTTTACAGGCTTCTTGGGTTGAATTAGCAACTTGTCGGGTAGCGGAGAGGTAGGTGAGATATACGGCTGTTGACAAGATTGGCTTTATTTGGAGTAATAAGGTTCACAGTGGACAGTGTCAGGTGTACCGAACCAGTCCTGGAGGGTAGCTGTTGACTAGTAAACGACCGGTCTTGTAGTGAGAGGGAGGCAGGCATGGTACGAGCTGAGCTGGGTATGCCCACCTAGAGGTTTGCCCTCTGAGGAAAACTATGGAAACTAGTCATGTAGGCTTACTGTGTACATTTTGCTCGGCTATCTACCCATGGTCTTCCTTGACCATGCTTGACCGGAAAAAAAAATCTTTCTCTCTCTCGAAGGAATGGGAGCACATATATATATATATATATATATATATATATATATATATATATATATATATATATATATATATATATATATATATATATATATATATATATATATATATATACTATGTATATATATATGCCAAATAAACTCGTGCTAAATAACGGTCTAATATATATATATATATATATATATATATATATATATATATATATATATATATATATATATATATATATATATATATATATAGGGAAGTACCACCTCTATAGCTGGAATGGGGACCCTCATCCTCAGAGAAGACAATAAACGTACCTCAGGGAAAACTCAAGGTTCTCCCCGGAGCTGTTTGAATATTTTCTTCTCCTACCACCCCCTATATATTTTTTATTCTATGTGAACATTTATTAATAAACAAAATACATTTACAGAAAAAAACATAAACATGGATACAATGGCACAATGTATCAAAGATCATGAATTTCCTCCAGCTCCTCCGAGGCTGGACGTGAGCCAAGTATGCAGCAAGCATTTCCCCTCTGGATGGCGACGCTGAGGCGCTGGAACATGAAAGTGGCTGCCCTTGGGTCCCTGGTGGTGTCGATGAGTCTGGAACCCAATTCTTTAAGGAAACGTGTGGCATTTTTTCCCCATGATCCCAAGGTCTCTGATCCCACTGGGACAAATTGATACTGTTGGCTAATGTCCCTGTACTTGCTGACCTTGTACTCCTCCCTGTGGTCAGCAGCTCCTCCCTGCCGCCCCACACTGTGATGGATATAGGTGTCAGCCAGTGTGGACACACAGGTATAGTCCCATGCTAAGAGCTTGCCATTCTTCCAAGGATAGATGGTGATCCCGTCTGGGCGGTTTGCTGGATTGTGGGTATTGTTTGCTGCAAGTGATCGTGGCTCCCTCTCGGCAGGGTATCCAGCTGTAGCAAGGGTTCTCTTAATGATGTCGTTGACCTCATTGTGTCTTGCATGCCAGCCCTTGGTTTTGGAACAGTTAAGACCATGTAGACCGTATTGGTCTGCTTGCACTTCGCCGCAAATACACATATATTCTGTGTGAATTGGGGCAGCAAGGCGCAGAGCCACTGCAATACGGAGGGTCTTAGGGTCGAGTCGCGTTCCCATTGCCGATATGGGAACTGTTTGGAGGAAGTCCCCGGAGTGATGTGCACTCACAGCCTGGAGACGGGCAATCTCCCTATCTGATGTTGCAGCCCTGAGCATGTTGGCAAGCACCTTTTCAGCGATTGGGTAATCCCAGCTTGACTGTGAGCCAGTGCTGCACTAGAGTTTGGTGCTGGAGCAGCAAGAGTCTCCCATTCGGTGATGGCACTGGCATAGCTAGGGTCTTCTATTCCTGCTGAGTCACTGAGGGTGTCAGGAAGAATTTGTCTTATCAACTCGTTTGATGCAATGGAAGAGGATAGGAAAGCTGGTAGAGCAATCTGGGAGGATCTGCATACTCCTAGCCCTCCAAGCCTGACCGGAAGTGAGGCTTGCAACCACTGTCCATCGTCAAGGGAAAGATTCAATACACTCTCTAGCATGGCCTTCAGGAGAGAGTCATATTCCTTGAGTTTTGGACTGCTGAAGGCTGGGGAGCATCTCAGAAAATAGGTAAGTTTTGGGATTGACAGGCACCTGGTGAGTAGGTAGAAGGCATCGTGTGTGTCAGTCTTTCATCCTGCTTTCCATCGTCCGGAGGTCTGAGACTTTTTTTCCTAGGATCAGATCGATGGCATTGGACCCAAGAGGAGCACCGAGGAGAGTGCTATTGGCTGGATCAATGGCTCGTGCTCCTGGTAAAATGGCACTAATATTCTGGATCATCTGTTGATTGGTAGAAACTATTTCACATTTGGTGGGGTTTAAAGAAAGGCCCAGGCTTTCTTCCATGTCTTTAATTTTACTGATGTCCTCCAGGAGAGATTCTGTTGTGCCAGCTAGGGTACCGTCGTCCAGGAACCAGATATTGAGCTCGCTGGAGAGTGCCTCCGTGACTTCCTTGATGACCAAACAAAATAGAAAGGGGGCGAGAGGATCCCCCTGTTGCACGCCCTCACACAAGTCAATTTCATGGTCCCCAAACAGTAGTTTGGAAGAAGCACTATAACACGATTCTGTGAAGGGATAAAGGGAAGGGAAGTTTCTATAAACTGCTTGGAGAGCAGCATCCCTTCTGACTGAGTTGAAAGCATTGGCAAAGTCCAATTTGACCAAGGCTTTTTCATAGGACATGTTTATGATATATACTCGTGCTGCATGGGCAGCTGCTTTACAGCCCTGTTGAACGCCGAAACCGAGCTGAGTTGGTTTCCTGACCAAGGGTGTTGCCGTTTAGTGCCCCACCAATTACAAGTTCCGCCGCTCGCTACTCCCCCACCCCTCATCCCCCGTGCATCCATGCTGTCCTTCACCCGTCACCCCGCAGCAGGCGCCCTCCCACCCCCACGATATCAGCAATGTCACAAGTAGTCGCGGGTTCCCAGGAATCTTCACGACAGAGCCAAAGCTGTCGTTCACGAGGCATCTGCCGGGTGTGCCACAGGGAATGTGCACTGAATCCCACATCTGGCAACATCCGTGCACACAATGGATGTCTAGGCTCCAGGAGAGCTCCAAATGAGAACAACCAACAGCCTCCCCAGCAGACAGGGCTGACAGCTACCGTGACTTCACCTCTACAGAGGACCTCAAATCTACAATCAAATTAACATCCACCAGGACTCTGACACACATCCCCAAAGCAGCTCGCCCTCAAGCTGCTAGCAAATTCACTGACCTTCTGAAGAAAGTCAACGATGCTCCTTCAAACAACAGATCCTAGCACAACTTGCTACTTTTTGGCAATGCCTGTTTGGCTGTCCCACCAAGGAGGGACAAGTCACTAGCAACACATGTTATTAGGGCAATAAATGCATTTCCAAGGGATGACAACCTCGTCTGTCTCCCCCCTAGGGCGACAAACACCCGCCGGGCAAATGCCAACAACAGGACACCCGACACCTCAAAAATCAGAGCCCAAATTAGCAAAAAAATAGAAGAGGGTAATACTATTGGAGCTTTGAGACTTATAACCAGTGAGGATACCATCGCTCCCAAGGACGTCAGCACGGCGCAAGCTCTGAAGGACAAACATCCACCCAGGGCTCCCAGTACCAACATTGACCTCCCTGACATTGCAGCAGGCGAAGAACATCTAACCTTACAGGATGCTGATGTGTATAAAGCTGCTATGTCATTTCCACAGGGTTCAGCAGGAGGTTTCTCCGGTTTAAGGCCTCAACACTTAAAACAAATACTCAATCCAGCACTTGGTGAGGCTTCAGAGAGGCTGCTGTCTGAACTCACCAAATTTTCCAACCTGTGCCTGGCTGGTGGTGTCCTAGAGGCCATCAGACCCCTTTTCTTTGGTGCCTCATTGTGTACCCTCCGGAAAAAGGATGGCGGAATCAGGCCCATTGCAGTGGGTAACACCCTTCGGCGCCTAGTCGCCAAGGCTGCAGTAAGAAGGGTGATGTAAAAAATTTTAATTTTGCACCAAAAGAATCTTAGAAAACTTACCTAACTTTATTATAACAAGAGCAATTTATTTTAGCCTAACCCAACTAAATATATTTTAGATTTGTTTACAATAATTTAATACTAAACAAACACAGTGAAATATATTTTTTTCGTTTGGTTCAGAATGATTTTGGCAAAATTATTGCATACACAAATTTTCGCTTGTCCTATATGGCAAGATGAACGTTGCTATTTAAGCCAAGATCCCAAGTTCTGCCTATTCGGCACGACATATATATATATATATATATATATATATATATATATATATATATATATATATATATATATATATATATATATATATATATATATATATATATATATATAGTAGACCGTTATTTAGCACGAGTTTATTTGGCACGATTTGGGTATAGCATGATTGAAGAATAGCGGCACAATTTTATGTAACAAGTCGTATGATGAATTTAACACAGTTCAGTTTGCGGGAAGGTAAAAAGAAAAACTTCCCTTTTCCTCAAGCAGCCGCCTTGTTGTGGTACAGCTGGGGAAGACCTCCCGTCATCCCCAGCCCCCCAACCCCCCCCCACCCGACACCACCCCACCATCCCAGCATTCGTACTTCATACATGCCCAGTCCAACTTCACTGCTACAAGCTTGTGTTTCTGAATTGTGTTTTGATCTTTTAACTGCTACATCTTGTATCTGCCAAGCAATCATGACACCCAGTTAGCATACCAGTGTTGCTCAAAGTGGCAAGAAAAGGTGTAAACATTTAAGTCTTAGAATTAACGAAGGAAACAAAGATATTAGACAAGACATCCTGTGGCCATAATGAAGGGTTACTTTGTACACATAAAAAAAGGTAAACATAAGTTTGTGTGACTGACTGACTGGCTGACTGACTGACTGCTTACTGAATGACTGAGTGACTGACTTACTGATTGACTTTACTGACTTACTGAATGGCTTAACTGACTTACTGAATGACTTGACTGACTTACTGAATGACTTGACTGACTTGCTGAATATCTTGACTGACTTACTGAATGACTTGACTGACTTACTGAATGACTTGACTGACTTAATGGACAACTTGACTGACTTATTGAACGACTTGACTGAATTACTGAACAACTTGACTGATTTACTAAACGACTTGACTGACTTACTGAATGACTTGACTGACTTACTGAATGACTTGACTGACTTACTGAATGACTTGACTGACTTGCTGAATGACTTGATTGACTGAATGGCAAAGTTAGACACTCCAGTACAACCATCAACTTCAGTACCAGAACCTCTACCATCCACCTCAGCCCAGTAGGACCACACCATAACTCTCCACTCTCTTCACAATCATCCACAAACACCAGCATCCACAATTTAAGGTAAGAAATATTGTTATTTCTCTTACATTTGTAGTCTTGAAAGTAAAAATAACATAATACATCACAACAATGAACTTCAATTACATATTCACTTTTATTTTTGCAAGATGTGGAGGCCTAAAAAAAAGTTTTGGCTTTTTTGCGGCTCTCAGGAACGTAACCCTATTTTTCCCATAAGTTCTTCAGTTCATCTAACACAGTTTTTACCTAACACGGTGTTTTCAGGAACGTAACTACTGTGTTAAATTACGGTCTACTGTATATACTGGGGGGGAAGGAAAAAAAAGGTGGGGGTGTGCTAAAACATCGTGGTCCAAGACAGTGAGCCTTGGGGGCATCACTGCTTGCCTTCCTGCATTTGGACAGGTAATGCCACACACAAGACGTTGCTGTGGCTGAGCTGTGACATAACAGGGTATGGTCTCCTCGGGAATAGTGAATCAGTCATTGTAGTAGTCACTGCAGGGTTCACTCATCCTGGGGCACAACCTGTTGGTGCCTTCCAGTGAAGCGTTGTCAGTACTTGGGAACTGGGAAGGACTTCTGGCAAGAGACTCAGGAGGACATTTCTCGGCTGGTACTGTAACTGGGGATGTCACTGCCGGCGAGTGAAGTGAGTCGTGGCAGGGACGACTCAGGTGAAACATCTGGGAGTTGTACAGCATACACTGTAACTAGAGCGAGAGAGATAGCAGTGAAAGTGGCATTATCTTTGTGCAGGCTGCTCAATGAAGCTGTGACAAGAGTCAGACAGTCTCCTGCCAACAAGGCTACTGCAGCTTGACGATGCCATTATCTGGACAGTTGGAGGCATAGCAGACGTTAGTCTAAGCCTGCACAAAAATGATGTCACTTTGACTGCTAGCTCGTTCACTGCTACGACTCCCAGATGTTTCATCTGAGTCGTCCCTGCCACAACTCACTTCATTCGCCGGCAGTGACAGTATCAGTTGAGAAAGGTCCTCCTGAGTCTCTTGTCAGAAGAAGTCCTGCACATTGCAAACTACTGACGATGCTTCACTCGAGAGCACTAGCAGGTTGTGCCCCAGGATGAGTGAACCCTGCAGTGACTACTACGATGACTGATTCACTGTTCCAGAGGAGATCATACCCAGTTACGTCACAGCTCAGCTGTAGCGATGCCTCCTATGTGGCATTATCTGTCCAGACGCAGGAAGGCGTGCAGTGATGCCTCCAAGACTCACTGCCTTGGACCACGATGTTTTAGCACACCGCCATGTGACGTCAGGGAAGGGATGCGGGCAGCATGGTGACAATATGTGGCTAGGATAACTCACGTGGCTCGCTCCACATGACTTGTCCACATGTGGCTTCGTGATCCACGTGGCTTCGAGTGACCTCAGGCACTCGGATACACAGCTCTGGCAAAGAATTCACACTAAATTCATAAAAAAAACAGCAGAGAGGGGGTGAGAGCGCAGTGGTGTATGGTTGTGGAGATAAGAGTGTTGTGGTAGGGGCGTGGGTGAGTGTTTGGACCGTCCGCCTACCCTCCTCACCCACACATGGAAGATAGTGCAGATTCTACCACACTGCACCCTCCCAGCGCCACCCCAACTGTAGAGGGTACTTTTTCCCTCCCAGCCTACGATGTCAGCGATGGCACAGGGTGCGCCGGGCTCACGGGAACTTCCACTGCAGGGACAGCATTGTGGAGTTCGACAGCGAGGCAGCTGTCAGGTGTTCCACAGGCAGTGTGCACTCAGTTCCTCAAGTTTCAACATCTGTGCACATGGTGGGTGTCTGGGCACCCGGAGGGCTCCAGGTGAAAACAACCAACAGCCCCTCCCACCAGACAGAGCTGGCAGCTGCCACGCCTTCACCTTTAGTTTTAGTTTAATATGTTTATTATGCACCCCATACCCATCCTTTGGGCGGTAGTCAAAAGATTACAGAGGTACATAATTGGTCCAGGGACTTGACTCCAAAGTTTTGATAACTGAGCAAATTACAGAGGTAATGAACTCACAATTAACGAAGGTAATGAACTCACAATTTACAAAGGTAATGAAATCCAGGTAGGTCTGGTCACAATCATGACAAGTTACAAAGGTATTTACAGATTACAGAGGTACGTAATGGGTCCAGGGACTGGGCCCCCAAAGTTTTGATAGCTGAACTAGGCACAAAGGTAATGAATCCTGTAAGAATGGTTACTTACGTTTATACATGGCTACAATCATGAACAAATTATAGAGTAATGAGCAATTCACACTTCCATACCGGGTCACAACTGTAATGAGTTATTGGTGAATGGTGGATACACTAGCTGAAGTGGCCAGGCGGGCTCATATGGGTAGGACAAAATTGCTTATAATGGGGGATTTCATTCATAAAGAGATTGACTGGGAAAACCTAGAGCCACATGGGGGACCAGAAACATGGAGGGCTAAGATGTTGGAGACTGTATTGGAGAACTTCATGCATCAACATGTTAGGGATACAACCAGAGAGAGAGGAGAGGATGTTGCAGCAAGGCTGGATCTCATATTCACCTTGAATAGTTCAGACATAAGGGATATCACCCACGAAAGACCCCTTGGCGCTAGTGATCATGATGTCCTGAGTTTTGAATGTCTTGTCGAGTTAACAGTGGAGAATGCAGCAGCACGAGAACAAGGGGAGAAACCAAACTTCAAAAAAGGGGACTACACAGGAATGAGAAGTTTCCTGTATGAAGTGCAATGGGAAAGAGAACTAGATGGAAAGACAGTAAATGAAATGATATAAATAGTAACCACTAAGTGCAGGGAGGCAGAGGAAAGGTTCATACCAAAGGGCAACAGAAAAAATGGTAAGACCAGAGTGAGCCCATGGTTAAACTGGAGGTGTAAAGAGGCCAAAGCCAAGTGTGCTAGACCATGGAAAAGGTATAGAAGGCAAAGGACTCAAGAAAACAAGGAGCTGAGCAGAAGAACCAGAAGCGAATATGCAGGGATAAGGAGAGAGGTCCAGAGGCAATACGAGAACGACATAGCATCAAAAGTCAAATTTGAACCAAAGTTGTTATACAGTCACATTAGGAGAAAAACAACAGTCAAGGACCAGGTAATCGACTGAGGAAAGAAGGAGGGGAGCTGACGAAGAGTGACCAAGAAGTATGTGATGAACTAAACAAAAGATTTAGAGAAGTATTCACAATAGAGTCAGGAATGCTTCCTGCAAACTGTGGAGGTAGGGTGCACCAGCAGGTGCTGGACACAATACACATAACCAAGGTAGAGGTGAAGAAACTGCTAGACGGACTCGTTACCTCAAAGGCGGTGGGTCCAGATAACATATCTCCATGGATACTGAGAGAGGGAGCAGAGGAACTGTGTGTGCCATTAGCAGCAATCTTCAGTAAATCTATAGAAACAGGGCAGTTGCCTGAGGCGTGGATGACAGCACATGTAGTTCCAATTTTTAAGAAAGGGGACAGACAGGCAGCATTAAATTACAGACCAGTGTCACTGACTTGTATAGTACGTAAAGTCATGGAAAAGATTATCACGAGAAAAGTAGTGGAACACATTGAAAAGATTGGGCTCATACATGACAGTCAGCACGGCTTCAGAGATGGGAAATCCTGTGTCACAAATTTACTTGAGTTCTACAATAAGGTAACAGAAGTAAGACAGGAGAGAGAGGGATGGGTAGATTGCATCTTTTTGGATTGCAAGAAGGCTTTTGACACAGTACCACACAAGAGACTGGTGCAAAAATTAGAGCAGACAGGAATAACGGGGAAAGTACTGCAATGGATCAGAGAATACCTGACAGGAAGGAAACAACGTGTGTTGGTACGTGCTGAAGTGTCGGAGTGGGCGGATGTGTCGAGTGGGGTTCCACAAGGTTCAGTCCTAGCCTCGGTGCTGTTTCTTGTATACGTGAATGACATGGAGGAAGGAATAGATTCAGAAGTGTCACTGCTCGCTGATGATGTAAAACTGATGAGGAGAATACAAGTGGGCGAGGATCAGTTAAGATTACAAGGGGATCTGGACAAACTACAAGTATGGTCCGACAAATGGCTCCTGGAGTTTAACCCCAGTAAGTGTAAGGTCATGAAGATTGGGGAAGGACACAGAAGACTACAGACGGAGTACAGGTTAGGAAACCAACAGCTGCAAACGTCAGTTAAAGAAAAGGGTCTTGGGGTAAGCATGATAACGAACATGTTCCCTGAGGCACACATCAATCAAATAACTGCTGCAGCATATGGGAGATTGGCAAACCTGAGATTGGCATTTAGACATCTGAGTAAGGAGTCATTCACGACATTGTACACAGTGTATGTAAGGCCTATACTACCAGAGAGAGAGGGGAGGATGAATCAGCAAGACTGGACCTCGTGTTAACCCAGAGTAGCTCAGACATTCAGCACATCACATATGAAAGGCCCCTTGGAGCTAGTGACCACGTAGCTATGAGCTTTGAATACATCGTGGAGCTAAAAGTGGAGAGGGTAACAGGAGTAGAAAGGGAAAAGCTAAACTATAAAAGGGGGGACTACACAGGAATGAGGACCTTCCTGCAGGAGGTTCAGTGGGAACAGGAGTTGGTAGGAAAATCAGTAAACGAAATGATGGACTTTGTAACAACAAAATGCAAGGAAGTAGAAGAAAGGTTTGTTCCCAAGGGTAACAGAAATAATGGGAAGGACAGAATGAGCCCTTGGTTTACCCGAAGGTGCAGGGAGGCAAAAACTAAGTGCTCTAGAGAATGGAAAAAGTACAGAAGGCAAAGGACTCAGGAGAATAAAGAGATTAGTCGACGAGCCAGAAACGAGTATGCGCAGATAAGAAGGGAGGTGCAGCGGCAGTATGAAAATGACATAGCATCGAAAGTCAAGTCTGACCTGAAACTACTCTACAGCCACATCAGGAGGAAGACAACAGTCAAGGACCAGGTAATCAGGCTGAGGAAAGAAGGTGGGGAGCTCACAAGAAACGACCAGGAGGTACGTGAGGAGCTCAACATGAGATTTCAGGAAGTATTTACAGTGGAGGCTGAAGGGACAATGGAAAGACAAAACTGTGGCATAGAGTAACAAGGGATATACCAACAAGTGTTGGATGAATTACACACAACTGAGGAGGAGGTGGAGAAGCTCCTAAGTGACCTTGATACCTCAAAGGCGGTGGGACCGGACATCTCTCCATGAGTCCTTAGAGAGGGAGCAGGGACACTACGTGTGCCACTAACCAAAATCTTGAACACTTCCCTTGAAACTGGGCAACTACCTGAAGTATGGAAAAAGGCAAATGTAGTCCCCATCTTTAAGAAGGGAGACAGAAATGAAGCACTAAATTATAGACCAGTGTCACTGACATGTATAGTATGCAAAGTCTTTGAAAAGATTATCAGGAGGAGAGTAGTGGAGCACCTGGAGCGGAACAAGATTATAAACGAGAGCCAGCACGGATTCATGGAAGGCAAATCCTGTGTCACAAACCTACTAGAGTTTTACGACAAGGTAACTGAAGTAAGAAATGAGAGGGAGGGGTGGGTTGATTGCATTTTCTTGGACTGCAAGGCCTTCGACACAGTTTCTCACAAGAGATTAGTACAGAAGCTAGAGGAACAGGCACGTATAACAGGAAGGGCACTGCAAGGGATCAGAGAATACCTAACAGGGAGGCAACAGCGAGTCATGGTCCATGATGAGGTATCACAGTGGGCGCCAGTGACGAGCGGGGTCCCACAGGGGTCAGTCCTGGGACCAGTGCTATTCTTGGTATATGTGAACATGTCGGAAGGGATAGACTCAGAAGTGTCCCTGTTTGCAGATGAGGTGAAGTTAATGAGGAGAATTAAATCAGAAGCGGACCAGACATGTCTACAAAGAGACCTGGACAGGCTGGATGTGTGGTCCAGAAACTGGCTCCTAGAATTTAACCCCGCCAAATGCAAAGTCATGAAGATCGGAGGAGGGCAAAGAAGACTGCAGACAGAGTATAGGCTAGGTGGCCAAAGGCTTCAAACCTCACACAAGGAGAAAGACCTAGGAGTGAGTATAATACCGAGTACATCGCCAGAAGCACACATCAACCAGATAACTGCTGCGGCATATGGGCGCTTGGCAAACCTGAGAATAGCGTTCCGGTACCTCAGTAAGGAATCGTTCAAGACTTTATACACTGTGTACGTCAGGCCCATAATGGAGTATGTAGCACCAGTCTGGAACCCACACCTGGTCAAACACTTCAAGAAATTAGAGAAAGTGCAAAGGTTTGCAACAAAGCTAGTTCCAGAGCTAAGGGGAATGTCCTATGAAGAAAGGTTGAGGGAAATCGGTCTGACGACACTGGAGGACAGGAGGGTCAGGGGAGACATGATAACGACATACAAAATACTGCATGGAATAGACAAGGTGGACACAGACAGGATGTTCCAGAGATGGGACACAGAAACAAGTGGTCACAACTGGAAGCTGAAGACTCAGGTGAGTCAAAAGGATGTTAGGAAGTATTGTCAGCATAGTTGCTGATCCCTGTGTTATATAGCATAGCATATTAGTATCGTCCATGTGCTTTAGATACGAGATCCCTTGTAGGCCTGTGACTTTGTGTGACGTCACGGGATGCGCATGTGTAGGCTCGTACCTCTGCCTCCCTCTCAGTCGGCATAGACCTACAGGCGAAGACAGGCAGAGGCTGGGCTCCACATTCATCATCACAGTCTGACAATATATATGTTACCATCCAACAAGTGTGTCTACCTTCAACCCTCGATATCTCCATTTAAGAACCCCTTACGATAAAGGGTGGCATCGGAGGGCCTGTAATTCTGATGATTACAGCGATTTCTGGAGATAAATTTCGACCAGCAAGACGGCCATTTCGTGTCACCAATAGGCCGACCTAGCCAGCCTGCTACCTCAAGTCAGCTACTCGCCCAAGCTCCTACCAGCTTCTACACCATCCACTGGTCAGTCTCTTTGTATTAGTGTGTCTGCTTATTTGCATCACTCCCGAGGGGTTGACCCGAGTTTGCAAAATAAGCCAGCTTCCAGTCTGTGGTGAGGAAGCCCAGTCGAGCCTAGTCTACTTCATCCAATTCCTTGCCTGCCAAGCCAGCTTCCACCTCTGTTGTGCTCATCGTGAGAAGTTATCAAGCCATTCTGTGTGAAGGGTTAAGATAAGCCAGCTAGCAACTAACCCAGGTGTCTTACCCCAGTACTCGAGCAAGCCACGTGAGTAGTCTTCATCGCTTGTGATTCAAGCTCCAAGCATTCTGAGTGCTCTTTTTCATCCTTGTGGTGTTGTAGTATTTCGTGGGTTTGTTTTTAAGCCGGTCGGCTTAGAAATATTTTCGCGGCAGTGTGGTTGTTCTCAGTGAGGCTTACGCCGTTCAACCCATAGACCAAGCCACCCACGACCACATGTGTTGCACCATTGCCGGTCTCAGCCCTGTTAACCCACAAACCCAACTACACTCCCCACGCGGCCTCAGACGCCTCACTCAGCCATTACCCACTCACCTACTTCTTCAGTGTTTTGGTGAACTACTAAGGGTTGCAGCACCATATTTTAAGGACCACATAGGGGGTCAAGAGCTAGAGTGTGTCTTCGACAGTGGCGCCAACCGTTGAAAGCCTCCTGTGTGTGTCTATCGTCGATTTAAGTGCAAATTCTTCGAGTGTGGAGAGAAGTCAGTGATCGTAGTCAGCCACCAGTCTCCTCTACCCTCCACCTCAAACCTTCCACCATCAACCTCATTCTTCATCAAGTCGTTACAGCGATAATATTTTTTTTTTTCATAGAGACATTTGCGAGTGTTGAGACATTTCTTTTGTGTTTCCAGTGATTTTTCTCTTAGTGACATTCAGTGACTCTTGATCAGACTCAGTGTTTATCATGTACTGATTGCATTAATTTCTTTTAATCTCCTTTATTCAGTGTTAATTTTCGTGCATTATCTTATGTCTGTTGTGTTGTGTGTCTTTTTATATACTTGAAGTAAGTACTTAGTGTTTTTCCTTTGTTGTGTGTGCAACATATGTGCAGTATAGAACTTGTGTTTACACTTCAGAATCACCTTGTGTTCTCAGTATTCCAGTGAAGTATTTCAGTAAATTTTTCACCTCATATTCTGCATCACAACTCAGTGTTGTCTGTTATAATTTTTTTTTTCTTCCCAGCTTTTGTGTATTTTTGTTTTGTTCCCTGTGTGTTGAACATTCTTGTGTTCATATTCTTTCATTTAGCCAGTGTCTAATTTGTCTTATTTCCACAGACAATAGTGCCATTATTTTGTGCAAGCAAGAAATCATTTTTACAAAATTTTTCACACATCAAGTTTCATTGCAAGAAAATTCTAGTATTGTGTTTGTTGATGTGTTGTGTTCTGCATCACTGTAAGTGTTCAAACTTTTTGTTATGTGTTTTAGCACCTATTATTTTTCATGTTTCATTGAACAAATTCACTCTTAGTGCAATTTTTAAGTTCTTCTTTTAGAGTAAATTGTTCTTTTGCTTGTTAAGTGTTGCTTGAGTGCAGTTAAGAGTTAAAGTGTTCATTCCTTGATATATTTCTTTTCTTGTGTGTGTAATAATTTTTATTATTGCACATTGATTCAT
Organism: Cherax quadricarinatus; assembly: GCF_038502225.1. Classification (NCBI taxonomy): domain Eukaryota; kingdom Metazoa; phylum Arthropoda; class Malacostraca; order Decapoda; family Parastacidae; genus Cherax; species Cherax quadricarinatus. Next base: position 18,369,447 of record NC_091358.1, on the reverse strand, counting down.
TTTGCAATAATTCTTGTGCAAATATTGTGTTGCCACTAAAGTTTTTCTTGCAGAGATTCTAAGCAGTGTTTTTTTTTTTTTTGATTAGCAATTATTTTGCAATATTGCTACAGTTTATTTCAGTGCAGTTTCTTATGCTCTGTTCTGTGCATAATATTTTATTCTGTATCATTTTATTTTATTTCAGTGAATTGTGCCTCTGTTTTATTTTTGCACAAGTTTTATTGAGTCCATTTTATCATTTTATTGTGTATTTCCTTGTTGCATTGAAAGTAAAGACAACTCACTGTGCCATTTATTCAATTTAAAGTAAAAGTTGAGCAAATTAGATTTGAGTAAAGTACAAAAAGTTCTCTTGATTTTCAAAGTGTTGTTCATTTCAGTTGCATATTTTTCTTGTGTGAGTTCTTTGCTTACTGTGTGACCTGTCAATTTTTAATTACTTATGCAGAATAGTTAAGCATTTTTTCTTCCTATTTAAGTCACTGTGTCGTGTGTTCCTCAGTTACCATTTTCTTTTGTTCTCTAAATTCTTGTTTTACATTTTGCAAACATGTCTCAAGTTTTCTCAAGCGATGCCTCAGCACATGCTGCTAGTACAACCATTAATTTGTCAGCCCAAAATTCGAGTAACTCCTTATCAAATAATAGACATACTCAGACTTCTAGCCTGTGTAATTTCAGTCGTGATCCGTATGATGCTATGCCATTGTTCAATGGTGACCCAGACAACCTTGAAGGTTGGTTTACCGCAGTTAGAGCCAGAGCTAATGCTTCAGTTGATGGTCTTCCATCTGAGAGTTGTTTAATAAGTATCGGAAAGGAGAGTCTAGCGCGTTCTCCAGCAGCCTCAAATGTATTTAACTTAATTCGTATGAAGGACTTCCAAGATCTAACTAGGTGGCAAGATTATGAACAGTTAATTCGCAATTATCTTGAACCAGTGCGAGAAACCAATCTGTTCGTTGTTCTCAAGGAATTAGTTTGCACAACTCCGAGACCAGAAGAGTCATTAGATGAGTTTGCTCTTCGTCTTAATAACCTCATGTCCTCATTCGTTAAAGCAGGTCAAAATTCAAAGTACCTTAAAGATAGTGATAAATCAGCCCTTGATGGGTTTGCCACATTAGCTGCATTTGGAGTTATTAAACATCTAATGCCACCGACATCTAGGTATGTGTACAATTCAAGTCCGCTAGATGCTACTATGGGACCGCTTGCAGCTCTAATCCATGTACGAAATTTGTGTCCCGAGGGAACCTTCCCTTATCGTAAGTCTATGCCAAACACCTTGTCCAATCCTGTACCTCCTCTAGTTTGTGCTACTACCAAACCTCCCAACCGCAATCACTCGCGTCCATCATCCAAAGCAAGTGTTAAGAGCCATCATTCCCGTAGCACCCGTAGTACATACAGTACCCACAGTCAAAGAGTTTGCTACAATTGTGGTTACCGTGGCCATATCGCTATTAATTGTCATGACAGTCACCCTAAGAAGCGTCGTACTGATGATGAGTACCAGTCAGATCTTCCCTACTGTACTTATCATAGAATTCATGGACATGACACATCTGAGTGCAATGCTCTCTACAGCCTTCAGTACTCTAGGTCTTTCCGTGGCCGTTCCAACCGCAGAACCCGTAGAGGAAACAGACATCGTGGTTCTCAAAACAACCAGAACCAGGCTCATTCTTTCAATTCGGGGGAACTCGAGCGCCCCAGTCAAACCGTCCCATGGTGACGGTAGGTGATAATGAGTACATCATCCCCGTTCACAATTCTTTTGAAGCCTTAAGCAGTCTCGAGAATGACAATCCTGCTGATGATGTTGCTTCACACGTCTCTGACGTAGAGGAATTTGGGGATGAAGTAGAAAATGCCTTCTCCGATGACAACTCACCTTTCTGTTTGCATATAACTCCTAATGTAACGATTGGTCCATTAGTACAAGCTTCTGTCCATAATGCGCCCGTTCATGTGTTCATGGACTCTGGTGCGCAAGTTAATATCATCAGGTCTAGCTTGTTTAAAGGGAAGCAGTTACGCCGTGTCCTCCTCGTTGAACCAACTACTGTAACCTCCCTTAGTGGAGTAGCCGGTTCTCTTCTGCGAGTCCGAGGTCAGACTTCACTCACCTTTACTATCCAAGGCAGAGACTTTACTGCTGCTTTTCTTGTTGTCGACCAGATTACTTTCCCTGGTGACCTTCTACTGGGATTTGCTTCCATGCGAGACTTACGCATTGTGCTCGTCCCATACCGATGGCATGCCCAAATTGACGACTTGATCGTTCCATTCTGGGGTTACCAGCTTGGATCAGAAATCTGTCATACTGCTGCAGAGTATGATGTACGGATTAAGTCCTTACAAGCCAATGCATTCTCCAGTAGCGTACCCAAGCGGTCAGGCACTGGTAATTCTGTCACTCCCGTCTGTGTTCCACCTATACCTTCAGACGTGCAGGATAGTGTTCCGTTGCCTCAAGTGTCCGGGGACACTTAAACTGCCTTGAGTGCACAACCTATCCCTGCAATGACTGCTAGTTCGAGTAGTAGTTTCTCCACAGGGGATGCCTTGTCAGAAAACGATTACTTGAAACTAGTAATGCCATCTCTTGTTGATGTCACATGCCGTCTGCAGAAAGACGTCTTTGTTGCGGCTAGTGCTCTCACTAGAGTGTCTGTTGTTGTTCCTAGTGTTCCAGATGGTGATAACGTCCTAGTTGACAGTGATTCCTGCAAAGTAAAAGGTCTATTTGTTGAACCATCCTTACATGTTGTAAGATATAGTAAGATTCATTTCTTCCTAGCTAACTCTTCTGGTCACAGTGTTCGTCTCAGAGCAAATACCAATGTTGTTGACCTTGTTCACTATCCTTACCCTGTTCAGGTAGAGGATGAGTTGTCACCTGACCAGTGGGTCGGTGCTATTTCTACCGGGGAGACCTCATCCACTCACCGGATCAATCTGTTTCACCAGTTGAGGAGAAAGACTTAGCTCCCACTGACTTCCCAGATGAAGTCAAGCGTTTGTTGACTCTGCTGAACAAACGTCGTAAAGCCATTACCAGGTGAGAAGATGGGTATAACGAACTTATTGTCCCATCGTATTCCACTTGAACCTGGTACTAGACCTATCTACATACCTGCGTACAGAATGCCTCATTCACAAGTTGCTGTCGCAGAAGAATTGATCAATCAAATGCTTGATGATGGAGTTATTGCACCTAGCAATTCACCCTGGAATGCGCCCTTGATCCTAGTGCCTAAGAAGGACGGCACTTGGCGCCTGGTGATTGACTTTAGGAAGTTAAATACGAAAACCATTCCAGATCGCTTCCCACTTCCTGTACTAGGTGACCTTTTACGCAATATCGGAGATAACAAAGTCTTCTCGACCCTGGACTTGTTACAAGGGTTTTGGCAAGTCCCTCTTCACGAGGACAGCCAAGAGCTAACTGCATTCTCCACTCCTACAGGTCATTATCACTTCCTCCGTATGGCGTTTGGATTACGATCCTCCCCTATCACGTTCTCAAGGCTCATGACTAATATCTTTAGAGGTCTCTTTGGTAATGCACTTATGGTGTACTTAGATGACTTAATCGTCATGTCTAAAGACGTGGATACACACTTGAAAAGACTTGATGTAGTACTTGGTAAGCTTGAAGAAGCCAATTTAAAGATCAAACTGTCTAAATGTCAATTTTTCAGATCAGAAATTAAGTTTCTTGGTCACGTAGTCACTCCTAGAGGGGTTACGACTGACCAAAGTAAAGTAACTGCAGTACTAAATTTTCCAACTCCCAAAACTGCTGATGCCGTAAGATCCTTTGTGGGCTTAGCAGGTTTTTATAGATCTTTCATTGCCAATTTTTCTTCCATAGCTGCTCCTCTAACTGAGTTGCTTAAGAAAGATGCTCCTTTTGTTTGGACCTTCCGTCAAGAAACAGCAATCCAAACTCTAAAAGAAAAGCTAACATCTGCTCCAATTTTGAAATTTCCAGATTTTTCTAAGCCCTTCTATCTGACAACTGATGCTAGTTCAATTGGCATAGGTGCCGTAATAGCTCAGAAGACTGATGGCAAGTACAACGCAGTTGCATTTGCTAGCCGAGTCCTTACGAAGGCTGAACGTAATTATACAGTAATGGAGCAAGAAGCTTTAGCAATAGTATGGTCTTTAAAGCACTTCCGAGACATTATTTACCAGTACCCTGTTCATGTCTTGACAGACCATGCGCCACTAATACCTTTATTCCAGAACAAACAGCCTACTGGAAGGTTAGCCAGATGGACCTTGACTATCCAAGAGTTCAGTCCCACTTTTGAACATTTACCTGGCAAGTCGAATGTAGTTGCAGATGCTTTATCGCGACACGTTAGTGTAGTTACTGCAGATCCTCCATTTACTGTCGAGGATGTCAAAACTTCCCAAAGAACAGATCCCTTGTGGTCTGGTGTGATTCGATTCCTGCTCCAGGAAGATCTTATTCTTACTGTGAAGCCACCAGCACCCATTAGTGACTTTGTAATGAGCCAAGAATTACTGTATCGAACAGCCGAGTTGGGTACTCCAAGCAGAAGAGTTTACCAGTTAGTAATTCCACAGTCTCTAGTGAACGTAGCTCTACAGCTAGTTCATGATGCACCAGGTGTTGCACACCCTGGTATGGATCGTTCTGTGAAACAAGCCAGAATGAAATACTTTGGGCCACATATGGCAACTGACATTTCCGGGTATGTTAAGAAATGTAGTGTCTGTATGCAACATAAAGGAAATGTCAATGGTCCTAATCCAATCCAAGTGTACCCAACCACTAGCGAACCATGGGAAAGAGTTGCCCTTGATTTGTTAACCAATTTTAAATGTTCCCTCCAAGGCAACAAACATCTGTGTGTTATGGTAGACCATTTCACCAGATATTGTGAGTTAGTTCCTATTGCAGATAAGACTGCAGAGACAGTAGCTAAAGCGTTTAAAGAACGCTTTATCTGCAGGCATACCACTCCAAAGTCCTTAGTAACAGATAATGGAGGTGAATTCTGTAATGAGATTCTTGAAAATTTGTGTACTTTATACAAGATCTCTAAATCCACCATTGTTCCTCATCATCCTGCCAGCAATGGGTTAGCCGAAAGAACCAATAAGAAAGTACTTGATGTCCTGAGAGCCACTATCAACCCCAATAGTGAAACTTGGGATGAAGTCACACCAGATGTCCAGTGTGCCATAAATTCTGCTTACAATGCTTCCATAGGTGATACTCCACATTATGCATTGTATGGTGTAGACAAGCGTTTACCCTATGAGTTGTTATATGACACTCCAAAACCTAATTACAACCCTGATGATTTCGTAGCAACTCGTACCAGCATGGCTCAGAGTGTTTTTAGAAGAATCCGTGAAACACTTCATAAATCAACAGCAGAATTTACTAAAGTAACTAATAGCCGTGCTAAGCCGTCAAAAGTCAAAGTAGGTTCAAGAGTAATGCTGACAAATTTCAACAAAACATCCGAAATGCCTAAGCTCGATCAAAAGTTTGTCAGACCTTATCGAGTAGTAGAACATATCTCTGGTAATAAGTATAAGGTTAGAGAAATTAGTACTGGTAAGTACAAAGAATCGCATTTAGATCATATGAAATTAGTATGCGATGTTGAGGATATTGCTACCCAGACTAATATGACAGATGCTGAAAATCCTCTTGACTCTGTACCCTCTACCTCAGATACTCAGTCAGATAACCAACCTGAATGTCGTTACTCCTTGCGTACTCAACAAGTAATGAGAAACCCACAAGTATCTTTTGTAGATACTTGTTCAGATCTCCCTCAGTCAAGGCATGTGTTAGCCATTGCAGAGGAATTCGATCCTCCCAGAGATGATAATCATTCTGCATATGTAAACCTCACCCTCGCAGAATTGGGTTTAAATGTACGTAGTCTGTATAACTAGATGTCCGAGATGAAGTAAATTGTCAACTGTTTGTTATTAACTGATTAGTTTTTCAAAAAAATTTTTTTTTTTCATATTCACGTTCCCTCCGTATTCTGAGAATTTGACAGTAATAGTCTGAGTGCACCAGATGCTTTTGCTGTTAATTTCACCTTATATATATATATATATATTTATTCTTCCTCAGAATCCGTAGAGTGCTTGAATACAGATCGATCGATCAATTCCATCCATATTGTATAGTGATTTGTTCTTATAGTTTGTAATGAATACGTTAACACCCATTACGTAAAATCCATTATGATACCATCCATTAGTTCTAAGTTATATATGAATTTGTTATTGTATAGAATCAGCCCAGAACCGCCTGCCTGTTCAGCCTATAGATATTAGTGTATGTCGAGATGACATACGTAACATGACCGAGCTGTCAGCATAGTTGGTGATCCCTGTGTTATATAGCATAGCATATTAGTATCGTCCATGTGCTTTAGATACGAGATCCCTTGTAGGCCTGTGACTTTGTGTGACGTCACGGGATGCACATGTGTAGGCTCGTACCTCTGCCTCCCTCTCAGTCGGCGTAGACCTACAGGCGAAGACAGGCAGAGGCTGGGCTCCACATTCATCATCACAGTCTGACAATATATATGTTACCATCCAACAAGTGTGTCTACCTTCAACCCTCGATATCTCCATTTAAGAACCCCTTACGATAGTATTTCTTCAGTCATAGAGTAGTTAGGAAGTGGAATAGTCTGGCAAGCGATGTAGTGGAGGCAGGAACTATACATAGTTTTAAGATGAGGTATGATAAAGCTCATGGAGCAGGGGGAGAGAGGACCTAGTAGAGGTCGGTGAAGAGGCAGGGCCAGGAGCTGAGTCTCGACCCCTGCAACCTCAATTAGGTAAGTACAGGACAACTCGTAGAGACGGATGCTTCTTGTACGGGAAGATGAAGTGGAAACAATATCTTCATTCAATGGAGTAAAAATAAGACGTTTTCACAAGAGGTGCAATGTGTCGTCTTTGTTTTGCCCGATTAACGCTGCTACATATATAATAATTTTTTTTTTTATCACAGTGGCCGATTCCCACCAAGGCAGGGTGGCCCAAAAAAGAAAAACTTTCACCATCATTTACTCCATCACTGTCTTGCCAGAAGGGTGCTTTAGACTACAGTTTTTAAACTGCAACATTAACTGTCATTTAAGCAGCCACGAGTCATTGTACGTGGCCGTTTAGAATACATTTTTTTAGTGATAAAACAATCTCATAAGTCCACAAAAATCAATCAAAATCATAAATCATCTTCTATAAAATGACCAAGCATTCAGTAAACAGTAATTTAGTTGAAAAGTAATTGGGGGTGAGAGAAGGATGTGATGTCACAGAAACTGTACGTATTGAAACAATCCTAAGTTCAAATTTTAATTCAGAGACCCAAAATTAGTCAGAAACATGTTTTTAAACATGATCTGAGACCTTCTTTGACTAGTGTAATCAAGCCTCTGTTGTTCCATAAGTTCTATGGTTCTTAGATAAGAGATAAGATAAGATTTCGTTCGGATTTTTAACCCCGGAGGGTTAGCCACCCAGGATAACCCAAGAAAGTCAGTGCGTCATCGAGGACTGTCTAACTTATTTCCATTGGGGTCCTTAATCTTGTCCCCCAGGATGCGACCCACACCAGTCGACTAACACCCAGGTACCTATTTGCTGCTAGGTGAACAGGACAACAGGTGTAAGGAAACGTGTCGAAATGTTTCCACCCGCCGGGAATCGAACCCGGGCCCTCCGTGTGTGAAGCGGGAGCTTTAGCCACCAGGCCACCGGGCCACCTATTTAGTGGAAAGATGTTAACTTTTGTTTTTCATTCCATAATTACTCGGCAAATAATCTTCGCTATTGAAATTTTAACATAACTATTGTTCTTCTAACCACAGCTGTAAACTGGAAGAATCAGATGATTGAGTTTGAATGTTGTTTCTACCGCGTTGTAATGAGGGTACCTGTACCAGTGGTGATGTATAGGTGGCATCACTTCTGCCTCGCCCTCTATCTTATCGACAGGAAATATTGGCTTCTCTACGATGATGTGGTGAGTGTTCATGTATATATGTATGATTCGTGATCTTTGTATAATCTAAAACTTAGTAATGACTTTTAAAGACAAATCTACTCTTGATATGAGTAACGCCAGTTTCTTTCTGCATGATATTAACTGAAAAGTTAAATTTTAGGAGAAGGAAGAAGTGTTCGAGGTGGAGGGTCAAGAGAAGCTGTCAGTTGCTGGAGGCGGTCGTCTTGTGTTGGCCCAAGACTTAGATACCTTAGCAGGAGGATTTGACATCCGTCAAAGCATTCATGGAGACGTAGCACACTTGTTTCTTTTCTCTCAAGCACTGCCCTTAGATAGTCTCAGGCCTTATATCAAGTGTCAACAGCCAATGACCAGCTTAAAGCCCCTTATCTACTTTGATAAGAATATGACTTTGTTTAAAGCAATTGGCTCTGTTGAGATTTTTGAGGCTCCACTCGGTTCCTTATGCAAACAAAACTCATCATCTCTGGTAATGTTTCTGGAGAAGCTGGATTTTCAGTCCTCCTTTTCAATTTGCTCCATAATGAAAGGATCAATGGCCGTTCCCAAAAGTGACGAAGAAAACACTGAAATATTCAACGAGTTCGTTAGATTTAATGACATTTGTGTTGACGATTATGGAACGCTGTACTGGCTGGGATTTAAAGGAGATCTTCAGTCAGGCGAGTGGTTAACCTTGACTAATAACCAAACCTTATCCTGGAATAAACTTTTCAAAGGCTATGATAAAGTTAAGCTCGGACAAATGTGTGCCAGTGTAGGTGGTGCCTCTTTTCCCTACAATTGGTACAGTACACCTTGTCAGATCATCATGTGTCCTCTCTGTAACTTCACGTCAACGCCCACCTTTAAGGTGCGCGGCCTCTGTAAAGATTCACTTATTGACAAAACTCTCTTCATCTGGGATTACAAAAACGACAGAGTGCAGTTCCGGGGACCACACTATACAACCATCTACTGGGACACCGACAACTCGACCTGGAAGTTGACGAGTCGTAGCCACAAGAAACTGTTAAGCTATATGGTGATGAAGACTTCAAGTGAATATCCTCTCGGAGTTCATACATGGACTCTCATGGGCGACAAGTGTCTCATTAATGAGGTAATTGTAATAATGATATAGTTTTCAATAATTTGCTGTGTGCTCATGAAGTGACTTGATTATATCGATTTAGGGAAGATAGTTTGACGAGAATTTTCTTAAACTTGCAGGTGGAGATGTTGATAACTGTTTGTAGTGAAGGTGAATTTACATGTAGCGATGGCAACTGTATAAAAAAGTCGCAGCGCTGTGACCTGACAAGCGACTGTCTGGACAAAAGTGATGAAATAAACTGTAATTTCTTGCAAATTCCAAGTGGCTACTCCGTCGACATGCCTCCTCCTAAAGAGCAAAATGCTGCTGTTCCTGTTTACATTTTCGTCGAAATCACCTCCGTTAGGAGATTAGACATTATGAGCTTCAAAATAGCACTGGACGTCATCCTTAGTTTGTTCTGGCGCGACGGGAGACTAACTATGAGAAACTTAAGAGAAGATTTTAATTTGAACAAAGTACAGGATCACAAAAATGTGTGGATGCCGAGACTACAGATGGAGGACGGGTCACGGAGTCTGGCAGATCTGTTGCTCAGGTCAGAGTTGCTGATGGTGCAGAGGGATGGGCGTCCGGCCATTGATGACGATGTAAGACTTTTTGAAGGTGAGAGTCAATTACATCAATTTTTTAAAGCTTTCAAGTTAGTTTTAATTTGTTAAAGTTCTTTATAAAGCTTTTAGGTCTCCAATTTACCTCCCTCGATGAAGAACAATAAGACACGCTGCCGTGACAAATAATTCGCTTTTATGAGAAACTAGCTTATAACGACGTTTCGGTCCGACTAGGACCATTGTTAATGTGTAACTTGTTAATGGTCAAAGTCGGACCTAACCATCGTCATAAGCTTTCTCCTGTATGCGGGTTATCTGTGTATTATACCTCCATTAATAAGTGTAATAATCTTTGCTTATGGGTGTGGGGCGGCTGGTGCAGACGACGTGTACTTGGGGTCGGAGAACACCCTGGTGTTGAGACAGGTCTTTACTGTTGACTTCACCTGTCAGTTCTTGCTGCAGCGTTACCCCTTCGATTCCCAGATGTGTTCTGTCGCCTTCAGTCTGGTCAACGCCGCCCCCTCCATTGCTGTCCTCCTCAAGGTGAGACATTCATGGTCCATGGTATAGTGTATCTCCACCATTTATAGTGTTACTCACGGTCTATGGAAATATTTGTGACTTCTTGTCTATGGTAGTGTGTCCATGATAGTGTATGTTAATAATGTGTTAATGATTCATGGTAAATTCTGGGCCTTATGGTTCAAAGAAGTGTCCTCTAGTGCCCATGGTAGTGGGCATTTAGCTATGACTGAATGAGATCTCATAGTCAATCCTTGATTTTGTCCTTCATAGTCTATAGGAGAGTGCATGTTACGGTACATTTCAGAACGTGTTTTTTTCATGGCTGAGTACAAGTATTATGGCCCAATCGTTGTAGTGTAACTCATGGCCATTGGTGGAGTTTGTCACTCATGGTGAAAGACGTGGTTTCACATGATCTGTGATATAGATCATGGTCCATGAAAGTGTCTAACTCTCTCTCATGACTGAAGCAAAAAAGTGTGACTTATGGGCTAAGATTTAGGTTCTCACTAATGGGAAATATGCAGCTAGGTCTCGACTACTGTTTTAAACCTAATTATGTATGTACCTAACTGAGAATATATCTAATTAAGTACCTAATAATTTGTTCAAATGTACTGCTCAAATATGACCTATATCATAATAGCATAAGAATTAGTATTAGTCTGCCCGAAGTTCCTAGGTATGATAGTGATTATCTTTGTAATTAAAGTCTTATAACATGTAAACCACACATTGTAAAGTTTACAAGGAAATAAATATTTGTATTTGTATTAGTAATGAATCCATTGAAGTGGTCGCATTATTCAAATTATGATATTAATAATAATATCTTTATTTACTACATGTACAAGGTATACAGACCATAGTTGACATTAATAACATACTACTGTATAGAAAGTCACTTGTTATGCAGAGCATTTCCCACAAATTAGGTCAGTTTTGTCCCAGGATGCGACCTACACCAGTCCACTAACACCCAGGTACCCATTTTAGTGATGTTTTACCACCAGGTCGCGGGGCACAAAAAATTACAAGTAAAATATAGTAATTCGTTCCAGCCCAATTAAAATATGCGAAGAAAACTTTTTAATTCAAGTTTTCTTACCTATTTATTAAGGCAATATAACAGCAGATAATAAGAAAAATATATTTCAGATTTAAGTTTATTACAAAGAAAGTAAAAGAGTAGTTATAAAAAAAATATTGAATATCGTACCAGACAATACAACAAAATCGTCATTAAAATGTTTTAGCAGCATAGGTTGATCAGTCTTCTCTTTCTTTAAATCTTCATATATTCGCTGGTAGGTGTACAGAGTTTTAGCCAATCTTGGTGTATTTACATGCTTTTATCGACGTTAAGGATCAGCATCCATAACTTTTTGCTTCACGACTTCTACAGCCTGAAAGATGTCTTCAAATTCTTTGAATGTAAACACCTTCATTTGCACATTATCTTCTTCTTGGGAATCGTTGTTGGCTTCTTCAAATTCTTCTTGTTGATCTAAATGATTGCCATCAGTCAGTTCTTCCGAGAGAGAATCAAACAATTCCCGGATATTGTGACTTTCTAGTTCATCAGAACCAAGATGTCTTCCAGTGTCTGCTATTTCTTCAATATCAGACTGCTTTTGACAGAAAATTCTTCGAAATTGTTTACACACTGTGGCTAAATGCGCTGCCACACGACAGTATCTTACTTGCTGTTGTTACCTAACATTGTCTATATTTTCGAATGCATCTTTGATGTCATAATTTTTCCAGAAGTCAGTTAAGAAAATTGCATCATCGCATGTACAGTAGGGCCCCGCTTATACGGCGGGTTAGGTTCTAGGCAACCACCGTAAAGCAAAACACCCTTTTTTTTTTCATTTTTTAATAATATAAATGTCTGATAATATGTTTACACTATCATATATTAAGTTAGCAATAGAAATAGACCTGCAAAAAAGTAAAATGCCAATACAATACCCTCATTACTGAATTTAAAATATTTTTGTTGATGATGTAGGGTGAGAGGGAAGTAGAATTCATTTTAGGAAGTCAGAGATGAAACCAGCCTTTTCTAACTTCATATATATATTCAGTAGCTTCCTCACCTTCATCAGCCTTCATGAAGGGGTTAATGAAATAATACAAGGTGCAAGGATGCCCCTGAGGGAATGGAACAGTAATTAGTCCGCCTATATGCAGTAATGTGCTGGGGCTGACTTGGGACACTGAGAGAGACTTGTTATTGTTAAAGTCTCATAATTCCAGTATGCCCAATAAATTAACCCAGAGCGCATAGGCTTAGTGTCACACCTTACAATAAGAGGGAAATTGTTAATACCAGATGCATGGAAGCTTGAGTGTGCTTTGGATCGAGCCCTACCTGAGGAGTTAACAGGTGGAAAGAATTAATGGGTGATTATGTAAATACCAATGTTGGAGTTCCCAAGCCAGGTGGCCAGTGAAGATGGGAAAATTGTACTCCACATGATTTAAGTCATCTAACAATGACCTCCACCCAGCCGCAGTGTGGAAAATAAATTCCCATAATTATACTGTATATTTTTTTATAATGTAAATATACATGATTAATGCATTACTGTTGTTCTAAATTGTATTTTAAAGAGAACCAACAGGGAAGCTCGGTGCTTGCGCTGATGGGCAGGCGAGAGGTCGAGATGGGGCATCAGGGAGCGGGAGTTTTTTGAATGGAGTTAAGAGGCTGGGAAAGCATGGGACCAGGAAATTGGCATTCACGGCGGCCTAAGGATTAATATAGGCCTCACTTCATATAAGGAAGTGTTGTAGCTGTTCCTGGTGAAGAGTGAGGGAACGTGATTTACGGGACCACCGTAATAAAGTGGTAAAATTAGTGAATAATGGTAGGACCGGTGGTGACTGGTGTGACGCCATGGAATGTGTCCAGGGGAAAATACCCGTGATTTAATCATCACTCATCGGTCTCAGATCTTAATGGAGTGACTTCTAATGTGCATAATAATTATGATACATTAAATCATCTTGTGAAATGTAATGTAATCAGTGATAATAACACTAAGTTAAGAGAATGTGTGAAGTGAAATAAGTCGCCTTGCTCCGACTGAACACATTAGACCTCGTGGTGCCTGTCCCGAGGATAGTGAAGTTTTTATGGAGTCACGACTTGTAAACCGGGACAAACCAACGAATACTTCGTCCTGCTGGAATAAGAACCGTGTCGGTGTAGCAGGACATCGAAATGAGATGGTGAATGGAGGAAATAAGGAGTATCAATCACCCACAGTTTAGTAACCCTTCTAGTTATAGCAGACTGATATTGGCCAGTTAGGTATGTTGTAACTGGATAGTTTATGGGTGATCTAGCTACATCAAGTGACCACCAGAGAATATCTGATAAGTGGTGGGATTATGTACAAGTGTATTTCCTTGATGGATATATCCATGTGTAACCTACCCCTCCCCCTTCGTTCAGTTAAACTAATTCAAATTCAATTCAAATTCAAAGTTTATTCTCTATATAATCTGTACAGTCCACAATTAATTAGTACCGCTGTACTTGTGGGTGCTATCCAATTCATACTGGTCTCGGATAGATATGGATAAGATTGTGAGGTCGAAGGAACCACCAGCAGGGACCAGGGGTGGTTAACTTTTCTCACATGTCTACACGGGGTGACTACGGTAAACAATATGGTTGTTTTCTCCCAGTGAGATTACTTGTATGCATATAATGTTGAGGTACATGTAGGTAACCCCTATAAAATTTTCCATAATTATTATTATTATTATTATTATGGAAAATTTCCTAGGGTGCTTGACTATATGTTTACCGTAGTCACCCCGTGTAGACATGTGAGAAAACTTAACCACCTCTGGTCGCGGCAGGTGGTCCCCTCGACCTCACTATCTTATCCATATCTATCCGAGACCAGTATAGATTGGATAGCACCCACAAGTACGGTGCTACCAATTATTTGTGGACTGTATAGATTATATTAGTTTAGCTGAATGAAGGGGGGGGGTAGGATACACATGGATACATCCATCAAGGAAAAACATTTGTACATAATCCCACTACTTACCAGATGTTCTCTGGTGGTCACTTGATGTAGCTGGATCAGTCGTAACCTATCTAATTATAACATACCACTACTGGCCAGTCTAAGGTTGCTATAACTAGAAGGGTTACTTAACTGTGGGTGATTGATATTCCTCATTTCTTGATTCACCATCTCATTTTCGATGTCCTGCTACACCGACACGATTCTCATTCCAGCAGGACGAGGTATCCGCTGGTTTGTCCTGCCTTTTAGACGTCGTGACTCAAGGAGTTTCCCTTTCCTCGTCTCGTTAACAACGAAGTCTAGCGTGTTCACTCGGAGCAAACGACTTATCTCACTTCACATATTCTCTTAACTTAGCGTTATTATCATTAATTACATTACAATTCACAAGACGATTTAACGTCTCATAACTATTATACAAACTAGAGGTCACTCCATTAAGATCTGAGACCGATGAGTGATGATTAATCCAAGGGTAATTTTCCCCAGGACACAGTCCATTGCGACGCGTCAGTCCCCGCTCCTTCTCTTATCACACTTTTACCACTCTATTACTGTGGTCCCGTAAATCCCGTTCCCTCACTCTCCACCAGGAACAGTTACGACACTTCTTATTATGAAATGAGGCCTATATTAATCCTTAGGCCACCGTGAACGTCAATTTCGTGGTTCCATGTTTTCCCAGCTTCCTCACCACCATTCAAAACAATACGCGCCCCCCTCCCCCGCACATCCGCGCATGCGCCAAGGGAACTGTTGGTTCTACTCTATTTTCAAATACATTTTGACTCATATCGGCACAAAAAAAACACCTATTAGGCGCTATAGTTTCGGAAAATTAAAAATTTTCCACACTGCGGCCGGGCGGAAGTCGTTGTTAGACGACTTAAATTGCGTCTTCCTCCCGGAGACGGTTCCAGCCCTCTCTAGATTGCGCTGCTGTTTTCCTAGTGGGTCTTACTACAGTTTCTTCTTGCATTACCCGGTCAGTGTCTTCAATATCACTCGTGTCACTTTCCCTTAGGTTTCCATCTGCACTGGATTGAACATCATTTAATTCTAAGGGAATTAATTTATTAATGGTACGCAAACTTTCCTGACCACGACACAACACTTTGACGTTTCTGACAACACCTTGTGCATCTGGGTATAATGTAACTACCTTGCCCAGAGGCCACAGTGTTCGATGTTGTTCAGTATCAATTAACACAATGTCACCTGGTTGAATGTTCTGTCGGTTTACTGCCTCTGGCGCACCATAAAAGTGTTCACGTAATGTAAGAAGATATTCTTTACGCCACACATCAGACCAATGAATAATTACCTTATTTAACATTTTGAACTTGTCACTCAACACCGTCACGTTATTGTAATCCTCATCACTTCCCTCGGGATTATCTCTATAGATAGGCGCAGCTTCTAACCTTTGTCCACATATTAGGTGAGAGGGAGTCAGTATCTCCGCGTCAGGAGTGTCGCTCATGTATGACAGAGGGCGATTGTTCACTCGATTCTCTGCCTCCACCAACACTGCCCGGAACTCCTCCAAATCAATTCTCTTCCTGTGTAGCACCTTACGAAGACATCTTTTCACTGTACCTATCATTCTTTCGTACAGTCCTCCCTGCCAGGGGGCTCTGGGAGTAATAAATTTCCAGACACACCCTCGCTGGGTCAACAAAGACTGTACATCATCACTCTTATTTAATTTCATCAAATGTTGAGCACCCGCTACAAAATTGGTGGCATTATCTGAGATCATCAATCTTGGGCAGGATCGTCTAGCTGCAAATTTCCGGAACAGCTGTATGAACTGTTCTGCAGACAAGTCCTGAGCCACTTCTAGATGAACAGCCCTAGTAGCTGTACAAGTAAATAGACATACATACACCTTCAAGGGAACACCATCTGAAGTACCTGTCAAAATGATTGGCCCACTATAGTCCACTCCGGTCACATCAAATGGTTTTACCAACTGCACGCATTCCTTGGGCAATGGTGGAGGACCTGGGTACATGTAGGTTCTGGCATCCACCCGGCGACATATTACACACGACTTGATAACCCCCTTTACACTTTGCCGTCCTTGTGGAATCCAGAAGGTTTCCCGAATACAGTTTAATGTATCCTGTACCCCACCGTGCATCACGTTATTATGGGCATTAAAGACAATCAAGGTTGTCAGGTGATGAGTTTTGGGCAGCAAGATAGGGTGCTTAGCATATTCCCCCAATTCAGCATTTTGTAACCTGCCTCTGCACCTAATTACATCATCCTCTAAATACAGCCCCAGCTTTTCTATTATTGAGCCTTTCACAAATTTTCCGTCCATCATGAATTTAATCTCATCCCTGTAGGTTTCTTCTTGTACCCTCTGTAGCCAGTATTTCAGGGGATGGGGAAAATTATGTGAGATATTCATCTTACTTATAAATTTAAACACTAACCTGGTCACACTAATCAGCTTAGGTAAGGAAGAATACCTGTTCATATCAATGGCTAAGGAGGGACTACTGACCGGAGCGGTGCTCACCGTAATTTCGACAGGAGCAATATGTGCCTTTTGCACCGGCCAGTTAATTTGGTCCACCAGCCAACTTGGCCCTTTAAACCACGATAAAGCACTCACAAATTTTCCATAAGTCAAGCCTCGAGACAAGAAGTCAGCTGGGTTCTCGTCACCAGGAATGTGATTAAAGGTTAACATATGTTGACCCAAACTGTTATGTTTCTCCTGCATTTGATGGATTTCAGCGACTCTGTTTTGTACATACACAATCTTACTGTTACCATTACGAATCCATTGTAAGGATACCTCGTTATCAGACCAAATTACGGTGTCGCTGATATTTATCTCTCGCAATTTATTTCTTATATAATTGGCTAATTTGACACCTACATAAATGGCCGTTAATTCCAACTGAGGTAAGGTGCGTGATTTGATTGGAGCCACCTTAGCCTTAGACATAACAAGAGAAATAGCACTATTACATTGAAGGTAAGCGACTGCTCCATAGGCTAATTTCGAAGCATCGCAAAAAATGTGGAGTACATTCTCTCCCTCTTGACTGGCCACATTACGGGGGAACTTCAACATTGGTAATTTTACATATTCCCCCATTAGTTCTTCCCACCTTTCAACAAATTCCTCAGGTAGGGTTTCATCCCAAGCACACTTAAGCTTCCATGCTTCTTGTATCAACAATTTTCCTCTTATGGTAAGTGGGGACACTAAGCCTAGTGGATCGAAGCATTTTGAAACTTCTGCAAGCAAGACTCTCTTGGTTAATTTATTGGGCATGTTGTAGTCATTAGACTTTAACGATAACAAGTCTCCCTCTGTGTCCCAAGTCAGTCCCAGCACATTACTATATTTGGACACTTCAACTCCAGGGTTGTCTTTATTTATTTGAACTCTTAAACTGGACGAATTACTGTTCCATTCCCTCAGGGGCATATTTGCACCTTGCATTATTTCATTAGCCCCTGCGTATATGCTCATTAGTTCCTCTTCAGTAGACGTCACCCCCAGGAAATTGTCCACATAAAATTGTTTACCCATTACTCCACTCAGTGGACCACCCGTACGCTTAAGGTGTGCATTTATCGTTGCCTGGAGTAGGAACGGACTGGAGGTAGCACCAAACAATACACTCCTGAAGCGAAAAGTCTTCAGGGGACTAAGTGGGTCACTAGGATTCTCGGGCCATAAGAACCTAGTGCAGTCCCGGTCAGCCTCCTGCAGACCCACTCTCAGGAAAGCTTTACTTATGTCTGCCGTAAAGGCATAATTCTTAACCCTGAAGTTTAATAGTATGTCTCCCAGTTTTTCCGTCAACGACGGACCTGTCATCAAACAGTCATTCAAACTAGGTACACTTTTATTACTCCTGGCACTACAATTAAACACAATCCTCAGAGGAGTGGTCTTAGAATCTTTCTTCACTCCGTGGTGTGGCAAATAGTGACCATAAATCTGGGTTTGCTCGGGAGGTACCTCCTCTATGAATTTATTATTTAACTGCTCATTAATTATATCATCGTAAGCAGTCAACAGTTCTGGTGTCTTGCTCAATTCGTGGAGCTGAGCCTTTAATTGTCCATACGCCATCCGGTAATTAGTTGGTAGGTCTGGATGGTTCAGCTTCCACGGAAGTCTCACCCAGTATTGTCCAGATTCAAATTTAACATCCTTCTGGTATTGTTCTTGAGTAAAGGAATCATCTGGACTTTCTTCATTTACATTGATCCCTATGCTGTCCAATTCCCATAATTTATACACAGGTTCAACTTCATCCTCTATTGAAGTATATTTATACTGGGGTGATACTTCATGAGTAAGACACACCGTAACTGTATTTATGGATTCCTCCAGTCATTCATTTTCGGTACGAGGAAGCCTGCCATACATCACGTGACCTCCGGCGGTCCTTAGAAGGGTGACTCCGCATTTCTTTGTCATACCCTTTACAAAGGTGGCATAATGGTCACTACCTATCAAAATATCTATTGGCCCCACCGAATCATTATTTATACCGGAAGGTGCCAAATCTACCTTGCTCGAAAGCCTTTCAGTAGCGTTACCAAGCCCTATTGTAGATATTTTCTCTGGGAGCCTATCCACAATTACGGCATTAATACGTTTTCTCTCATTGCCCAGCCGGACAGTTACATAAACAGTGTCGTATGACTGGGCCTTCTTATTCGAGAGAAAGCCAGATAGCTTGAGTATAGCAGGATCTCCCATTTGTACCTTCATCCCATTAAGGCAGTTACGTTTTATGAAGGTACGTTGTGATCCCTGATCCAGCAATGCTGTTACAGTTTTGGATTTACGCCGTTTATCCTTAATCACCACATCCAACACAGGCAAAGCTACCTCAGCTAGGCCATCATTACCGACGTTAGCTGCAATCTTTACGTGGGCTACTGTTGTGTCTGGGTTATTATCACTATCAGTACTATTGTTACCATCATTACGATTAGATCTGCCCTTACACATAGCTATGTGGTGTCTTCCCTTGTTACACTGATAACAATAGTGCAAGTTAGCATGGCAATTTCTTACATTATGATTTCCTAGACACCTGATACATCTAGCAAGCTCTTCCAATCTTTCCACTTTAACATCCCATGAATTATAGGCATTACAGTTCTTAGAGAAATGAGTGCCGTTGCAGAAGATACAATCTCTCCTTTCCTTGCCTGACCTCTTATCAACTGGGCTACCCTTATTGTGGTACTTCCTCCTCTTACTTGGAGGTGGAGAACCACTATAACTGGCACCTGTCACTTGATACGTGCCTACGTAACCCCGTGTAGTAGGTGGCTTAGGATTATTGATATTAGGATAAGGTTTCCCTTTGTGGAACTTGGCAGGTGCACTGGGGTCTGTAGACGTGGTATTCCTAGAGGTAATGGGTTGGCTGGTCTGCAGTTGGACAATTAGCTCTTGCAGTCCCACTCTTATTTCTTCCAACCTGAAGTAACCCTTGTGATATCTGTTAGATAACCACTCTATGGTCTTGTGGTTCAATTTATTCTGAATCAAGGCACTCAACAACCACTCTGCTCCCTCCAGATCATATTTATTACTCAAGGTCTTAAGAGTGCTTTCTAGTTTGATCCTAAATTGCTGTAAACTGCTGCGGTTGTGATCTGGAGTCTTCAAATTAGCCAAATTATCTACTAGGTCCAGCCTACTTTGCTCCAAGTTACCGTAAGTGACCTCCAACAAGTCCACTGCCTCACTATAGGAGTCATCTACATTTGGGAATGCTTGTATGAGAACATGCGCATCTCCCCTTACTTGTCCCTTTAAATAGCATAATTTGGTAACACTTGCAAGATCACTCCTATCATGTACGACTGCTTTAAAGATAGACCAAAACTCCTCCCAGTGTTCTCCCGGATTAAACACAGGCATACATAATTCTGGGAGTTTTGGTAGATGCCTCTGACTTTCCTTACTAGGTTGACCAACAACATTGTTTACACCCTTTACCTTCTCCAAAGCCTTAGTTTTGCAGGACACAATGTTGTCCTCCACTTCATAATGTTGATCCAGCAGTCGCTCCCTTTCAGCATCATCTGCACAATTCTCTAGCAGCTCTTTTTCATAGTCTTTAAACCACAATCTATATGACTCATGTCTATTTCCTAAGGCATCTAGGTGTAGCTTTAATTCATCAGGGTTTACCGTTTCTTGTTTCAGTAACTCCATACACCTCTTGTATGATTTAGTAACATGACCCTTCCGAGCTTGTAGTGACGCTTTCTTTGCTTTGGCATCCATGGACTTGCCAGTCGCACTAACTTCCTCAGACCCAGCCATGGTTAGGGAATTAATAATCACCCATTATACTACTTAAGTAGACGCCTTATAAGAGTAATTCTTGCACTTTACTCTTGTATAAATCCTAGCCACCCATGTGCTAGCAATTTATTGGGCTAATTATCATCCATCACACGATCGATTAAACTTGTGCACCCTACACCCACTTCCTTCAATCAGTCACTTAATTATTAAGTAATTAATTCAATTAATTTTTTCACTGATTGCATCCGGTTCATGAAGGACCAGCGCATAGATATGGAAAATTTCCTAGGGTGCTTGACTATATGTTTACCGTAGTCACCCCGTGTAGACATGTGAGAAAACTTAACCACCTCTGGTCGCGGCAGGTGGTCCCCTCGACCTCACTATCTTATCCATATCTATCCGAGACCAGTATAGATTGGATAGCACCCACAAGTACGGTGCTACCAATTATTTGTGGACTGTATAGATTATATTAGTTTAGCTGAATGAAGGGGGGGGGTAGGATACACATGGATACATCCATCAAGGAAAAACATTTGTACATAATCCCACTACTTACCAGATGTTCTCTGGTGGTCACTTGATGTAGCTGGATCAGTCGTAACCTATCTAATTATAACATACCACTACTGGCCAGTCTAAGGTTGCTATAACTAGAAGGGTTACTTAACTGTGGGTGATTGATATTCCTCATTTCTTGATTCACCATCTCATTTTCGATGTCCTGCTACACAGACACGATTCTCATTCCAGCAGGACGAGGTATCCGCTGGTTTGTCCTGCCTTTTAGACGTCGTGACTCAAGGAGTTTCCCTTTCCTCGTCTCGTTAACAACGAAGTCTAGCGTGTTCACTCGGAGCAAACGACTTATCTCACTTCACATATTCTCTTAACTTAGCGTTATTATCATTAATTACATTACAATTCACAAGACGATTTAACGTCTCATAACTATTATACAAACTAGAGGTCACTCCATTAAGATCTGAGACCGATGAGTGATGATTAATCCAAGGGTAATTTTCCCCAGGACACAGTCCATTGCGACGCGTCAGTCCCCGCTCCTTCTCTTATCACACTTTTACCACTCTATTACTGTGGTCCCGTAAATCCCGTTCCCTCACTCTCCACCAGGAACAGTTACGACACTTCTTATTATGAAATGAGGCCTATATTAATCCTTAGGCCACCGTGAACGTCAATTTCGTGGTTCCATGTTTTCCCAGCTTCCTCACCACCATTCAAAACAATACGCGCCCCCCTCCCCCGCACATCCGCGCATGCGCCAAGGGAACTCTTGGTTCTACTCTATTTTCAAATACATTTTGACTCATATCGGCACAAAAAAAACACCTATTAGGCGCTATAGTTTCGGAAAATTAAAAATTTTCCACAATTATTATTATTATTATTATTATTATTATTATTATTATTATTACTATTATTATTATTATTATTATTATTATTATAAAACACCGTGGTGAGGGTGCTCCATAAATATGTAGCGGTTTCAATATTTTGGGCGGTGGGATAAGTTATAAACAGGATAATAATGGAATTAAGTCACTTGGACTGAGTTTTTTGGGTTATCCTGGGTAACCTACACATATGTTGCTATATATGATAATTAATGTAACTGTATTTATGTGTACCTGTGCCTGAATATACTTACATATTTGATACGCTGCTGTCGGTACGTTTTCATCTTGCATTATTCAAACGTTAATGAAGTGTTTTCACCACGATACAAACACCTTACATTGTGTACAAGTTGACTTCACGTTGGTGCAATAAAATAAACAACAGCAACACTCCCATTCTCATGCAACACACTCTTTTTAGAGCAAATGTCCGTATGAGTGACCACTTACCAAACAAATATTTTTCTATAGTTACCCCCGTAATACTATATACAGTTTTTTTTATTTCTGGTAGTACTATAGAAAACGTATTATAGCAATAATTGTCGTATACTTCTGTGCGCCCGCCACTCTACCACAACTCACAATTATGTTAGTAAGTAAGTTAATAAGTTTATTCAGGTATACACAAATACAGTTACATAGATTATCATACATAGCAACATATGTATAGTGAACCTGGGATAACCCCGAAAAATCAGACTTTTTAGTTTATTTTTATTAAAGATTCGCCGGTATTCTTCCACCCGGGCTTTTTGCAAGTGGTGGCCCGGCCTTGGCTCCCTCTTTAGGGAGTGTCTGAGACCTAAGTCTCCCATGGGAGGAGGCACAAGTACCCCCTCATCTTTGGGACCAACTGTCCCCAGACCTAGCCACAAGCTAGGCCTCTCTGGTCTGCCATCCCCACCCCAAGGGGGCTAATGGGGATGACAGTCTTGTGAGCTGCAGGCTCGGGCTCAGACACCTACCCTACCCTAGAAAGGCTGGGCATGGTGTCGATGAGACTTTTTAATACCTTATTATTAAACCATAAAGGAGATAATATATTATTATTATACTATAAGGGAGATTTTTTTTTTCGCTGGTACTCTCCCAGCCCGGGTCTTTTCCAAGTAGTGGTGACCCGGCCTTGGCTCCATATCTGGGGAGTATCTCGAGACCTGAGTCTCCCATGGGAGGATGTACAAGTACCCCATCATCGTTGGGACCAACTGTCCCCAGGCCTAGCCACAGTCCCCGCCCTCACGTAAGAACATAAGAACATAAGAAAGAAGGAACACTGCAACAGGCCTACTGACCCATGCAGAGCAGGTCCATGTCCCCCCCGGATTAGACCAATGACCCACCTCCCGGATTATCCCAATGACCCACCCAGTCTGGTCATCCCCACTCAAGGATGGAGCACTGTACCAGACCCAGCAGCACAAGCAAGTCAGGTCCAACTCACATCCACCCACACCCACTCATGTATTTATCTAACCTATTTTTAAAACTACACAACGTTTTAGCCTCAATAACTGTACTCGGGAGCTTGTTCCACTCATCCACAACTCTATTACCAAACCAGTGCTTTCCTATATCATTCCTGAATCTGAATTTTTCCAACTTGAAACCATTGCTGTGAGTCCTATCTTGGCTGGAAATTTTCAGCACACTATTTACATCCCCTTTATTTATTCCTGTTTTCCATTTATACACCTCGATCATATCCCCCCTAATTCTACGCTTTTCGAGAGAGTGCAGATTCAGGGCCCTCAGTCTATCCTCATAGGGAAGATTTCTGATACATAGGATCATCTTTGTCATCCTCCTTTGTACGTTTTCCAGAGCATTTATATCCATTCTGTAATACGGTGACCAGAACTGAGCAGCATAGTCTAAATGAGGCCTAACCAAGGATATATAGAGTTGAAGAACAACCTGAAGACTTCTATTAGTTATACTTCTAGATATGAAGCCAAGAATTCTGTTAGCTTTATTGCGGAACACTAATGCACTGTTGTCTTGGTTTCAGATTACTGCTAACCAGAACTCCTAAATCCTTTTCGCAATCGGTAGTATTAAGATCTACATTATTTAGTTTATATGTGGCATGGTTATTTAACTGTCCAACATTTAGAACTTTGCATTTGTCAATATTAAACTGCATCTGCCACTTCTCCGACCAGATATATTAAGAATAAGGCAAAATGGGTATATTGACGTATTTACGAAATTTAAAACTTACTTATAATAATAATAATAATAATAATAATAATAATAATAATAATAATAATAATAATAATAATAATTTATATTATTATTATTATTATTATTATTATTATTATTATTATTATTATTATTATTATTATTATTATTATTATTATTATGTTATTGCGTTTTCAGCACTAGTGAGAAGCTTAGCCATGACGAATCTACTGCTAAACTAATAAAAACTTAAGTTTGAGGGCCACTTATCCCAGCGGGGCCCCAGAAGCGACTAGTCCACATTGCTTAAAAAATCTGGGTCTGCTGTATATATTTTTTAAATAATTGTATTAATAATAAAGTGTAATTCAATACAAAATAGTTAAAATAAAAACTGAAAGGTTATTAAAGTATCATATAGGTTACCCGAAAACGAAAAAAAAAATTCAAATTGAAAATGTTTTATTTATTTTTTCTTTAAATTGTGGTCTGTGGTGGAATAATAATAATAATAATAATAATAATAATAATAATAATAATAATAATAATAATAATAATAATAATAATAATAATCGCACTGACGAAGATAATGGCTACCCAGACCTTGCTGCAAAAGGGCTGCCATAACAGTTCAAATTTCAGGGCCCCAAAAATGTAGGTTCGCCATTGCTCTCAGCCACTTCTTCGCCTGGCATAGCTAACCCTACTTTATAACAATGTCAGATATTGATTTAAATGTAATTGCATGCCATATTTAGGTACAGGTACACATAAGTACTTGGCCCGTGGCCTGGTAAGCAAAGCTCTCGCTTCACACTCTGAGGGTCCGTGGTTCGTTTCCCGGCGAAGGGGAGGAAACATTGGGCGTGTTTCCATGCGCCTGTTGTCCATGTTCACCCATCAGTAATAATGGGTACCTGGGTGTTAGTCGACAGGTGTGGGTCGCATCCTGGGATAAAACTGACCTAATTTGCTGGAAATGTTCAGCATAACAAGGGATTTCCTATATAGTAGTATGTCACTGATGTCAGCTATGGTCTGTTTACCTTGTACATGTACTGGTAGAAATAAAGATATTTTTTTTTAGATTATTATCACACTGGCCGATTCCCACCAAGGCAGGGTGGCCCGAAAAAGAAAAACTTTCACCATCATTCACTCCATCACTGTCTTGCCAGAAGGGTGCTTTACACTACAGTTTTTAAACTGCAGCATTAACACCCCTCCTTCAGAGTGCAGGCACTGTACTTCCCATCTCCAGGACTCAAGTCCGGCCTGCCGGTTTCCCTAAACCCCTTCATAAATGTTACTTTGCTCACACTCCAACAGCATGTCAAGTATTAAAAACCATTCGTCTCCATTCACTCCTATCAAACACGCTCACGCACGCCTGCTGGAAGTCCAAGCCCCTCGCACACAAAACCTCCTTTACCCCCTCCCTCCAACCTTTCCTAGGCCGACCCCTACCCCGCCTTCTTTCCACTACAGACTGATACACTCTTGAAGTCATTCTGTTTCGCTCCATTCTCTCTACATGTCCGAACCACCTCAACAACCCTTCCTCAGCCCTCTGGACAACAGGTTTGGTAATCCCACACCTCCTCCTAACTTCCAAACTACGAATTTTTTCTGCATTATATTCACACCACACATTACCCTCAGACAAGACATCTCCACTGCCTCCAGCCTTCTCCTCGCTGCAACATTCATCACCCATGCTTCACACCCATATAAGAGTGTTAGTAAAACTATACTCTCATACATTCCCCTCTTTGCCTCCAAGGACAAAGTTCTTTGTCTCCACAGATTCCTGAGTGCACCACTCACCCTTTTCCCCTCATCAATTCTATGATTCACCTCATCTTTCATAGACCCATCCGCTGACACGTCCACTCCCAAATATCTGAATACATTCACCTCCTCCATACTCTCTCCCTCCAATCTGATATCCAATCTTTCATCACCTAATCTTTTTATCCTCATAACCTTACTCTTTCCTGTATTCACTTTTAATTTTCTTCTTTTGCACACCCTACCAAATTCATCCACCAATCTCTGCAACTTCTCTTCAGAATCTCCCAAGAGCACAGTGTCATCAGCAAAGAGCAACTGTGACAACTCCCACTTTATGTGTGATTCCTTATCTTTTAACTCCACGCCTCTTGTCAAGACCCTTGCATTTACTTCTCTTACAACCCCATCTATAAATATATTAAACAACCACGGTGACATCACACATCCCTGTCTAAGGCCTACTTTTACTTGGAAAAATTTCCCTCTTTCCTATGTACTCTAACTTGAGCCTCACTATCCTCGTAAAAACTCTTCACTGTTTTCAGTAACCTACCTCATACACCATACACCTGCAACATCTGCCACATTGCCCTCCTATCCACCCTGTCATACGCCTTTTCCAAATCCATAAATGCCACAAAGACCTCTTTAGCCTTATCTAAATACTGTTCACTTATATGTTTCACTGTAAACACCTGGTCCACACACCCCCTACCTTTCCTAAAGCCTCCTTGTTCATCTGCTATCCTATTCTCAGTCTTACTTTTAATTCTTTCAATAATAACTCTACCATACACTTTACCAGGTATACTCAATAGACTTATCCCTCTATAATTTTTGCACTCTCTTTTGTCCCCTTTGCCTTTATACAAAGGAACTATGCATGCTCTCTGCCAATCCCTAGGTACCTTACCCTCTTCCATACATTTATTAAATAATTGCACCAACCACTCCAAAACTATATCCCCACCTGCTTTTAACATTTCTATCTTTGTCCCATCAATCCCGGCTGTCTTACCCCCTTTTATTTTACCTACTGCCTCACGAACTTCCCTCACACTCACAACTGGCTCTTCCTCACTCCTACAAGATGTTATTCCTCCTTGCCCTATACACGAAATCACAGCTTCCCTATCTTCCTCAACATTTAACAATTCCTCAAAATATTCCCTCCATCTTCCCAATACCTCTAACTCTCCATTTAATAACTCTCCTCTCCTATTTTTAACTGACAAATCCATTTGTTCTCTAGGCTTCCTTAACTTGTTAATCTCACTCCAAAACTTTTTCTTATTTTCAACAAAATTTGTTGATAACATCTCACCCACTCTCTCATTTGCTCTCTTTTTACATTGCTTCACCACTCTCTTAACCTCTCTCTTTTTCTCCATATACTCTTCCCTCCTTGCATCACTTCTACTTTGTAAAAACTTCTCATATGCTAACTTTTTCTCCCTTACTACTCTCTTTACATCATCATTCCACCAATCGCTCCTCTTCCCTCCTGCACCCACTTTCCTGTAACTACAAACTTCTGCTGAACACTCTAACACTACATTTTCAAACCTACCCCATACCTCTTCGACCCGATTGCCTATGCTCTCATTAGCCCATCTATCATCCAATAGCTGTTTATATCTTTCCCTAACTGCCTCCTATTTTAGTTTATAAACCTTCACCTCTCTCTTCCCTGATGCTTCTATTCTCCTTGTATCCCATCTACCTTTTACTCTCAGTGTAGCTACAACTAGAAAGTGATCTGATATATCTGTGGCCCCTCTATAAACATGTACATCCTGAAGTCTACTCAACAGTCTTTTATCTACCAATACATAATCCAACAAACTACTGTCATTTCGCCCTACATCATATCTTGTATACTTATTTATCCTCTTTTTCTTAAAATATGTATTACCTATAACTAAACCCTTTTCTATACAAAGTTCAATCAAAGGGCTCCCATTATCATTTACACCTGGCACCCCAAACTTACCTACCACACCCTCTCTAAAAGTTTCTCCTACTTTTGCATTCAGGTCCCCTACCACAATTACTCTCTCACTTGGTTCAAAGGCTCCTATACATTCACTTAACATCTCCCAAAATCTCTCTCTCTCCTCTGCATTCCTCTCTTCTCCAGGTGCATACACGCTTATTATGACCCACTTCTCACATCCAACCTTTACTTTAATCCACATAATTCTTGCATTTACACATTCATATTCTCTTTTTTCCTTCCATAACTGATCATTCAACATTACTGCTGCCCCTTCCTTTGCTCTACCTCTCTCAGATACTCCAGATTTAATCCCATTTATTTCCCCCCACCGAAACTCCCCTACCCCCTTCAGCTTTGTTTCGCTTAAGGCCAGGACATCCAACTTCTTTTCATTCATAACATCAGCAATCATCTGTTTCTTGTCATCTGCACTACATCCACGCACATTCAAGCATCCCAGTTTTATAAAGTTTTTCTTCTTCTCTTTTTTAGTAAATGTCTACAGGAGAAGGGGTTACTAGCCCATTGCTCCCGGCATTTTAGTCGCCTCATATGACACGCATGGATTACGGAGGAAAGATTCTTTTCCACTTCCCCATGGACAATAGAAGAAATAAAGAAGAACAAGAGCTATCTAGAAAAAAGAGAAAAACCTAGATGTATGTATATATATATGCATCTATATATATATATATATATATATATATATATATATATATATATATATATATATATATATATATATATATATATATATATATATATATATATATATATATATATATATATATATATATATATATATATATATATATATATATATATATATATATATATATATATATATATATATATATATATATATATATATATAAGATTTTTAAGATTTTTCTGTATATTTCATATTATATGTAAATCATGTATATATTTCAACCAATTGTATAGAGAGAATTCTATCAGTAGCTGTATTGCAATCACAAACCTGGCATCCGTCTCGTCAATGGTAATTCACATAAAATCTTGGGAGCGGAAAGCCAAGGTGCATCACAGATGGCCATTGACATCGTCTTATGATAATAATTTTCACACGAATTTATCAAGCCTTAAAGGCTAGAGGTCCGCATAGCCTGCAAGGAAGTCAACACCATCATTATTATTATTACAATTGTCAGTAGTATGTTAGTACTGACTCAATCATAGGAACACCTTGCTCACTTAATTTAATCTTTTCTAACTTTGTACTTAAAGTAAGAGTCTTACGACTCTTCTTTTTTTCATCAGATGTTATTGTAACATAGAAAGAGTATATATAAAATGCATAATAACTTTAGAACACTTGTATCTTCAATAAGTTTTCCGACATAATCTTGAGTCGCGGAGCTCACTGGGGATGTGAACTGAGAGTGAAGCTCACTAGGGATGTGAACTAACAGAGAGTGGAGCTCACTGGGGATGTGAACTAACAGAGAGTGGAGCTCACTGGGTATGTGAACTAACAGAGAGTGGCGCTCACCTCACACACACTTGCCCTACTGTTTTCCATGTGTCCAGTGGTCTGTGGCCAGACCTCCGAGTAACACCACTGTGTTACTTAGTCACCTGGCGTTACCAGCGCATTTGACAGCTGATATTACTCAGCCCAAGAGAGACTGAGCCCTCTTGTACAGAAAGCTCTTATGCTCGTCGCTCGTGATGTTCTGCAGAATCGTACCTGCTACGATTCCCATCGAGATTTGTTTCACTTCACCTCCAGACATTCAGAGTACAGTTATATGTAGAGAAACAAGTCTGGGGACGCTTAGACTAACCTCTGCTATAACTCCAACTGCCGAGAGAATGACACTCGTCAAGCCGCAGTTATCCCTGTCGGCAGGTGCTGTGTCAGCCTCCTGTCACAAGCTTCAGTGAGCAGCCTGCACAAAGTTGATGTCATTTTGACTGCTAGCTCACTCACTGAAGTCTGGTGAATGATGTTACGACTCCCAGATGTTTTGCCCAGTCGTCTCTGCCATGACGTGCTCCACAACTCGCTCCATGCTCGTCGGCAGTGACAGCCCAGTGACAGTACCAGTCAAGAAGTGTCCTCCTGAGTCGCTTGCCAGAAGTCCTGCCCAGTTGCCGAGTTTTGACGCCTCACTCGAGGTGTTGAGAAATGGCATTACCAGCTAAGTTTAAAGGGAAACTTAACTTAGAAAGACAGCTCATCGCCTGCACAGCCGCCCCTGCAGACGAGGTCTTGAGAAGCTGTTGAAGTCATCTCTCAACGGGCTGTAATGAGTTATAAATTGTAAGATTATAAATTACCCCTAGGGGGTGTTATGTCAGCATATTTCATTCACTGATGGCTGACAAACTTACTTGTGTGGACTCAAAGGTCCGCATATCACCGGGGTTTATGATAAGTGACTAACTCACGATTTTATACTCAACTGCACAGTCAATAGTAGTACATCACGAGTTAGAACACTTACCTGGGTATATGTATCTGACCCATAATTATGCCCGGATATCCGTTGAGTTGATTGAAGAATAGTGTTCTTTGAAGAATGTCGCACTACACTCTGTTGGATCGCAACACTCGTTGTTACACTGTTCATCAATAATTGTTCACACAATATCACTAAGAAGTTGATCACACTTCTCTGTAAGTGTTTATCGTGGTTTGTGAGACATTTTGTTCACACTAACGCACAGATCGTTCTTTGTTGGTTATCCTGGCATCAGTGTCACTCTCAGTAGAGTCAAAAGTAATCTGAAGATGCCACAACACCCCACACCGTCACTGCCCCCAGCACAAAGGAAAAGCTGACCTAGTACCTTTGCTTCCTTGCCACTTCCTCGATGAAGCAAAGCAGAATGTTTATTTCTTGCTGTCTTAAGCATAGACAAAAATGTACACTTTCTTTACTATGGTAATAAAGTGGGAGCAGGATTTTTCTTAATTGTCCTGCTAAGGTAAGAGATGTACTGTCTCTTATTAAACTACACTCTGCAACACTGGTGCAAGGAGCAGCGGTCACTTGACCACATCGCATACTCGTACTGCATCTGCGATCAATTACCCACTGTAGCAGTAAACAAGATATTTGCCCCTTCTGAGAGGGCTGGGCCCCTCAGGGCTGAAAGGGGCTGAAAGGGGCTGAAGGGGCTGAAGGGGGCTGAAGGTGGCTGATACCCCCCTCCTGGAGAAAATTTCTCCACACTGGGAGGCGGCGGAGGTTCGCTGCAGGTGAACTATTCATCACTTAACATTAATTTAATTTTCTCACTTGCCACCACTGCTGCTTGTCTTTTCTGAACAGCTTTAGTCTGTGTGGTTTCTGGAGAATCACTAATTTTGTTTTCAACACTGTGTAATTCTAACGGTACTAGTTTATTTATTGTCCGCTTATTCACTACACCTTTGCTTAAAACATCAACTGTCCTGATGATTCCATTTGCATCAGGATATATGGTCACAATTTTTCCAAGTGGCCATTGGGACCTCGGACCATCATTGTCAATAATCACTATGTCACCCAGTCTTAAGGACTTATGATTTTCAGGAACACCAGCTCCATAGAAGTGTTCTCTCAATGAGGTGAGATAGTCTTCTCTCCAAATTTTCTCCCAACGTTCAATCACTTTATTAAGGTATTTGAATTTACGTCTGAGTTGCTCAGGTTCGAAATAAGTAGGATCCTCTATGATTTCTTTATCATTCATGGGAGGAACAGGTTCGTGCCTTCTGCCATGTAGTAAATGAGATGGACTTAACACTTCTAAATTGTCCAGATCATCGGTAACATAAGTTAGAAGTCTGTTGTTGACTCTGTTTTCTATTTCAGTCACAACTGTACGGAATTCTTCTAAGTCGATTCTCTGACGATGAAGAGTCTTCCTTTAAACAACGTTTTACAATGCCGATCATTCTTTCATAAAATCCGCCGTGCCATGGAGATTTAGGAGGAATGTATCTCCAACGACACCTGCGTTAATTCAGCATCTGTTGTACTTCTGGTTGATCAAAGATCTTGCTTATATAAGCAGCACCAGCAACAAAGTTCGTTGCATTGTCTGAAATCATCAGTCTGGGACATGCCCTTCTGGCTGCAAACCGTCTGAATATTTTAATAAAGGTTTCAGCAGACATGCCAGTGGCTACTTCTAGATGTACTGCTCTAGTCGTAGCACAAGTGAACAAACAGATGTACACCTTGATGGGAACTTTGTCAACTGTTTTGGTTAAAATTATTGGTCTAGTGTAATCTACACCTGTCACCTCAAATGGAGTGATATGGCAAACTCTTTCAGAGGGATATGGAGGTGAACCTGGATACTGACATACTCGCATATCGTAGTGACGACAAGTAATACAGTCCTTTATTTGCTTTTTCACACTTTGTCGACCTTGAGGTATCCAGTAAGATTGTCGTATATGACAAAGTGTGTCAGCTACCCCATCATGTAACACGTTACTGTGGGCGTTTTGCACAATCAGTTTTGTTAGCCAATGATTCTTGGGGATCAATATTGGATGTATGGCTTCTTTAGGTAGTGAAGAATTATGAATTCTTCCTCGACATCTTATAATCATTTCTGAATCGAGATAAAGTCCTAAAGAATTAATCATAACAGGTTTCTTTGGGGATTTATCTTGTGTTTCTAAAAATTTATATTCTGTAAAGAAAACATCTTTCTGTATTAGTTTCACCCAGTATTTAATGGGTTCAAGATATTCATAATTAGGTTTTATTCCTTTAATGAATTCAAAGACAAGAGCTGTAACTCTTAAGAGTTTACCCAAAGATGAGTATTTAGATCCATCAATGACTATTTCTGTTGTGTCTGCAGTATTTACACAACTTACTTCTGTTGTGTTCAAGCAGACTGTTTCTTCTGGCATAATGTGAGCTTTTTGCTGAGGCCAATTATTTTCATTAGAGTGCCAGTTCGGTCCGTGGAGCCATAATTTATTATCCACAAATTTCTTGAGTGGGACACCACGTGACAACATGTCAGCTGGATTCTCTTGGGTAGAGACGTGGAGAAAGAGATAATCTCTCTGCATCTCTTTTATTTCTGCTATTCTGTTCTGTACATAGGCCAACTTACTCTTATTATTTCTTAACCACTGGAGAACTGCTTCATTATCACTCCAGATCACGGTTTTCTCAATAGTGAGATGATCAAGTACTTTGTTGAGATAGACAGCTAATTTTGTACCTACATAGAGTGCTGTCAGTTCCAATTGTGGTACTCTTCTGACCTTCAAGGGTGCTACCCTGGCCTTTGAAGTAATTAGTGTACGTCCTTCAGCATTACTCATGTAAGCTACAGTGCCATAACCTCTGGTTGACGCATCACAGAACACATGTAATGTGTAATTGTTTCCCTCTTGACCTATTTGTCTGGGAAATGTAATTTGACGAAGTTATTTAAACTCCTTGGATATTTCATCCCATGCTTGACTCATTTCTAGAGGCAATTTCTCATCCCATCCAATTTTGAGCTTCCATGCATCTTGCATAAGTATTTTACCCTTTATGGTAATTGGTGAGACGAGTCCTAGAGGATCAAAACATTGTGATACCTCTGACACTAAACTACGTTTAGTGAGTGTACTGCATGATTTATTGTTTATCTTTTTGAGACTCAAAGTATCTTCCTGTGTGTTCCAATTAAGTCCCAGCATATTGTTGCAATCAGGAATTTCAGCTTCAGGGAAATCTTCTTTGATAAGTTCCCTTAATTGCTTTGAATTTGTATTCCACATCCTTAGAGGCATATTTGCTTCTTTCATCTCCTTGTTAGCTTCTCTGTATAAGGATTTCAAATCCTCCTCTTTATTCACAGTACCTTGAAGATTGTCCACATAGAAACTTTTCTTTAAGATTTCTTTGAAGGGACTTTCAGATTTCTTCAAATGTGTATTTAGAGTAGCTTCTAGTAAGAATGGAGAGGATGTTGCACGAAATAATACTGATTTGAAACGATAAGTTTTCACAGGACTTTGAGGATCATGTGGATTTTCAGGCCACAAGAATCGAGTATAATCTCTATCTATTTCTTGTAGTCCTACTCTTAAGAAAGCTTTGGAAATATCAGCCGTGTAGGCATATGGGTTTGTGCGAAATTTCATAAGCACGTCTCCAAGCTTCTCAGTTAGTGAGGGTCCGGTCATCAGACAGTCATTAAGACTTGCTACATCTTCATTTGCACGTGCGCTGCAATTATATATAACACGTAGTGGAGTGGTTTCAAAATATTTTCTGACTCCATGGTGCGGGAGATAATGAGCTTCTGTCTTCAACTTATCTTCGACTATTTCCTCAATGAATTTATTGTCCAACTGTTCTTGTATGATATTATCATAGACAGTCAGTAGCTCTGGATTCTTCCGGAGCTCATGTATTTGTGCTTTCATCTGTCCGAAAGCCATGCGATAATTGCTAGGCAGATGTGGTGGATTTAATTTCCATGGAAACCTAACCCAATACTGTCCATCTTCATATTTGACAGTGTCCAAATATTGGTTATAAGTCTGAGACTCTTGTGGGCTTGGTTTATTTACTTCAATACCTATCGCATCTAAATCCCACAACTTATCAACTGGTTCATTCATTTCTTCCAGTAATGATAATTTTTGCTGTGGTACATGATCAGCGGTTATTCTCGTAACTAGTATATTTTCCACTGAATCAATATCAGCTTCTTTCCCACTTTGAGAGGGAATGGGACCACATATCATGTGGCCTCCTGCTGTTTTCAGCAAGTGAACATCATGTTTACTTACTATATTTTGCACAAAACAGTGATAATAATCACTTCCAATGATTAAATCAATTGGACTAATTGTGTCCGCCTGTATGTCAGGACAGGCTAACTTGACCTTAGCTGCTTTCAATGCTGCAACTGTTTCTTTTAATCCCTGGATCTGCACAGACTTAGGCAAATCGTCTACTACCACAGCTTCTATTGTCCTTTTCCTGTTTCTTAGACCAACAGTGATTCTGGCTAGGTCATATGTCTGTTTACCAGAATTGTGGAAAAAACCAGCTATATCTAACTGTATTTTGGCATAGGGTTGTTTATTCAGTTTCTGCAACACTGTTCTTCTTATGAAGGACCTTTGTGAGCCTTGATCAAATAGTGTTAGCACATTGGTTTTGTGTAATTTATTAGATAACTCAACTCGAGCTATCGGGAGAGCAGTTGCTTTAAACTTATATCTCACATTTAATGCTGTTGCTTGTTGACTTCCTGATTCTGTGGAAGTCTGCTGCTGTTCGGCAAAAATATTTGGGCATAATGCTGTATGATGCATACCCTTGCATTTAAAACACTTCTTCAGTGAGCATTTTCCTCCCTTGTGTTCACCTTTTCAGCTGATGAACACGTTGTTTACGTGCCTCCATTGATGTGTATTGACTATAATACTGTGCCCAATGTGTTCCATCACAAAGTACACATTTCGGAGTACGTTTATGTGTGACAGTTTGTTTACTGTCTGTTGTATTCACAGCTTGATAAATGCCTATATGGGATTTCCCATTCTGTGGTTTAGTGGGAGTAGGTATACTCTTTTTATACTGAGTTGAACGTTTATTATCCACGGGATTTGTGGATTTTTCATCTTGTCTCATTGCTTGCATGCATGAAACTATTGTTTGTAAACCATTGCTAATTTCCTCACAAGTGAAATAGCGTTTATTGAACATAATATTTAATCGTTCAATAGTTTGTGGTGACAACTTATCTTGTACAATACCACTGATAAACCAATCACATTGCCTTAGGTCATATTTAGCACCTAGAGATCTGAGACTATTGTCTAATGTGATTCTAAATGCCTGTAAGTCTGAAAAACAATGTTTGGGTGGCTTCAAACTTGATATTAAGACTGCAAGTCTAACCCTGGCCTTGTCAGCATCAAAGTAATTGTCTGCTAAGACACGTAAGGCTATTTGATAATTACCTTTAACCACCAGAAATGACTTAATCAGTTCATAGGGTTCTCCCTTCACAAGACATTTAAGATAACTGAACTTAGCAATCTCATCTATGTCAGTTCGTGAATTTACTATGGATTGAAAACCACTAATGAATTCTTCATAATTATGACCTTGGAAAATAGGTAATGACAATGTAGGTAAGCTTGGTAATGGGACACTTGTTGTTGTTACAGGTGTAACAGGTGTTTGACCACTAGTTACAGTAGGTCTCTGTGACAGAGTTTTGCAGTAGATAGCCTGTACTCCTGTCCACCTTAATTGTTGGTTACTAAAAGTATCCAAAACATTTTTAATTTCATCCTCAGATAGGTCTAATTCAAGAAATTTCTTTTCATAATGTGTATAGTCTGAATTAATTATTTTCAGACGTTGTGTAAATAATTCAAACTTGACCTCAAGATCATAAAAATCTATGCTTGTATCTTGAGTTAATCCTATACAGACTGAAATTAGATTTTCTAATTGTGTAATCTTAGTCTGTAAAGACTGAAACTGAGTTTTCAAACAAGTCATTTTAATGGTATATTGAAAATTCTAGCACCACACTTAGAGTGTTTAAAAAACACTGTACTGCTATAAACAGCTGAGTTTTTGTTATGCTTAAGTCAGCAATAATCAGTCAGGCACTACTGACCTACTAAGCTTAACCTCAGGGTCAATGACCATGAAGGGTACACAATACATGTGGCTGGTGTTTATGGCTTGAGTTTGCTGTGTCAGCCTGACCACGATGATTAATCGAAAATAACGTTATACACTTCATTCACTATACACTATAAATGTCACTGTATAACTGTAAATCACACGTGAATATTACTTACACATATATAAATGTCACTGTTAATATGTATTTGAAAACTTACACTTTATATATAAGTTCCTTTAATATAACAGGTATATCTATAAGAAACAAACTTTAACACAATCTTGTCTCTTAATTTCTGCTTATAAACATTATAAACACTATGTGTATATACACTCAGACAAACCGAACATCAGTTGTGATGAATGGTTTGAAAAACCGACAAGTTGAAGATTGAGACACTTATGCAGCATATGGAAATCTTTATTCAGGAATAAAGATTTCCATATGCTGCATAAGTGTCTCAATCTTCAAACCGAACATCAGTTGGGTTGTTGTCTTAGTCAGCGATTTTCGAGATTGGAGCAGTGGATGCAGGGTGCCATCTCCCGTTTTCATGTTGGGTGAGTCACCCAGCTCCCGTTTTCTTTGGGTGAACGCTGGGTGAGCGCCCGTTTTCTTTTGGCTGCCCATTATCTGTGATTGAGTCTGGAGGGACTCATATATACTGATTTATATTGTAAAACACTAGTTTTACAGCTTTTTTCGAAGGACCTTGGCTCGTAGGTTATTTGTACACTGTAGTACAACATATTTGGACCACAGTGTGGCCTTTATCCGGTTCGAGCACGACCAATATGTTGAGAAATGGCATTACCAGCTAAGTTTAAAGGGAAACTTAACTTAGAAAGACAGCTCATCACCTGCACAGCCGCCCCTGCAGACGAGGTCTTGAGAAGCTGTCGAAGTCATCTCTCAACGGGCTGTAATGAGTTATAAATTGTAAGATTATAAATTACCCCTAGGGGGTGTTATGTCAGCATATTTCATTCACTGATGGCTGACAAACTTACTTGTGTGGACTCAAAGGTCCGCATATCACCGGGGTTTATAAGTGACTAACTCACGATTTTATACTAAACTGCGCAGTCAATAGTAGTACATCACGAGTTAGAACACTTACCTGGGTATATGTATCTGACCCATAATTACGCCCGGATATCCGTTGAGTTGATTGAAGAATAGTGTTCTTTGAAGAATGTCGCACTACACTCTGTTGGATCGCAACACTCGTTGTTACACTGTTCATCAATAATTGTTTACACAATATCACTAAGAAGTTGATCACACTTCTCTGTAAGTGTTTATCGTGGTTTGTGAGACACTTTGTTCACACTAATGCACAGATCGTTCTTTGTTGGTTATCCTGGCGTCAGTGTCACTCTCAGTAGAGTCAAAAGTAATCTGAAGACGCACAGCACCCCACGCCGTCACTGCCCCCAGCACAAAGGAAAAGCTGACCTAGTACCTTTGCTTCCTTGCCACTTCTTCGATGAAGCAAAGCAGAATGTTTGTTTCTTGCTGTCTTAAGCATAGACAACAATGTACACTATCTTTACTATGGTAATAAAGTGGGAGCAGGATTTTTCTTAATTGTCCTGCTAAGGTAAGAGATGTACTGTCTCTTATTAAACTACACTCTGCAACACTGGTGCAAGGAGCAGCAGTCGTTTGACCACGTCACATACTCGTACTGCATCTGTGATCAATTACCCACTGTAGCAGTAAACAAGATATTTTCCCCTTCTGAGAGGGCTGGGCCCCTCAGGGCTGAAAGGGGCTGAAGGGGCTGAAGGGGGCTGAAGGGGGCTGATACCCCCCTCCTGAAAAAAATTTCTCCACATGAGGGCACCAGCATGTCATGCCCCAGGTTGACTAAAAACCTGCAGTGACTCCTACGATGACTACTTCACCATTCTAGAGGAGACCGTACCCCGTTACGTCGCAGCTCAGCCGCAGCGATGTCTCCTGTGTTGCAGTATCTGTCCAGAAGCAGGAAGACGTGCAGTGATGCCCATCGACGCTCATTGCCTATGACCATGATGTTTAGCACACCCCACATGTTTTTTTCTTCCCTCCCTGTAGGAATTTTTTTTTTCCATGTCCATATGTATATACATGTTTTTATTTTGTGTTCTGTGCCCTGTTCCTATGAGAGAAAGACCATGTTTCTTTTACCACCAGTATTATCGCCCGATGCGAGGTAGGTGGCCGAGCGTATGTAGACAGCCTGTACTGTCTGCGCAGACAGCCTATGCTGTCTGCCAGCTTAGTTCATATTTTGTGGCACTAAGGTGCTGCCCTCTCCAGGCCTGCCCAGGTCAGTGGGACGTTGGTCCCACTCTCACTCTCACTTACGCAGCGGCCAAGACTGAGTCAACAAGTCCTACTAGCTCTCTCCCTCGTGGGATGGCCTTCCCCGGCCATGGGCACATAACACACAAGCCTGTGTACCCACCACGACTTTGCAAATAAAGTAAGAAGCCTCAGAAAACGTCTATAATTGAACCCCGCTTCCAGCATTACCCTACAAGCTGGTTATATAGAGCTCACTGGGGATGTGAACTAACTGAGAGTGAAACTCACTGGGGATGTGAACTGAGAGTGGAGCTCGCTGGGGATGTGAACAGAGAGTGGAGCTCACTGGGGATGTGAGCTAACAGAGAGTGAAGCTCACTGGGGATGTGAACTAACAGACAGTGGAGCTCACTGGGGATGTGAACTAACAGAGAGTGGAGCTCACTGGGAATGTGAACTAACAGAGAGTGGAGCTCACTGGGGATGTGAGCTAACAGAGAGTGGAGCTCACTGGGGATGTGAACTAACAGACAGTGGAGCTCACTGGGGATGTGAACTAACAGAGAGTGGAGCTCACTGGGAATGTGAACTAACAGAGAGTGGAGCTCACTGGGGATGTGAACTAACAGAGAGTGGAGCTCGCTGGGGATGTGAACTAACAGAGAGTGGAGCTCACTGGGAATGTGAACTAACAGAGAGTGGAGCTCACTGGGGATGTGAACTAACAGAGAGTGGAGCTCACTGGGGATGTGACCTAACAGAGAGTGGAGCTCACCGGGGATGTGAACTAACAGAGAGTGGAGCTCACTGGGAATGTGAACTAACAGAGAGTGGAGCTCACTGGGGATGTGAACTAACAGAGAGTGGAGCTCACTGGGGATGTGAACTAACAGAGAGTGGAGCTCACTGGGGATGTGAACTAACAGAGAGTGGAGCTCACTGGGGATGTGAGCTAACAGAGAGTGGAGCTCACTGGGGATGTGAACTAACAGAGAGTGGAGCTCACTGGGAATGTGAACTAACAGAGAGTGGAGCTCACTGGGGATGTGAACTAACAGAGAGTGGAGCTCACTGGGGATGTGAACTAACAGAGAGTGGAGCTCACTGGGGATGTGAACTAACAGAGAGTGGAGCTCACTGGGGATGTGAACTAACAGAGAGTGGAGCTCACTGGGGATGTGAACTAACAGAGAGTGGAGCTCACTGGGGATGTGAGCTAACAGAGAGTGGAGCTCACTGGGGATGTGAACTAACAGAGAGTGGAGCTCACTGGGGATGTGAACTAACAAAGTGGACGAGTGACTCGCGGACACCAACGACATAATAGCAAATTAGGAACTGTGGTGACGTGTACTTAGCTCTGTGAAGACCCGTTTGTGTGCTCTCTGTGAATCTGAATCAAGATGCCCTCTCTTGAGCAGCATTACCAGCAGCTGAGAGAAGAGCTCAGAGTTGCTAAGATGGAGATACGGCGATTAACGGAGGAGAACAAGAGGATTCGTAATAATCCTCCTGTTGTGAGTCTCCAGGTTAAGAGGGGAGCTTGGTCAGTGGCCGGGAAACATTGAACCAAGCTGAGGATCAAGAAAACGGTTGGAGAGGCAGAAACAAAGAGAAACCAAAAGACTACCGTGGAAACTTCCAACTCATTCTCGGTTCTACCTGACGAATGTGAGTGTTCTACTGGGAATGCCACAACGAGCACCAAGGAAGCATTGGCAGACGTGAGTGAGACATCCCTAGAAACCCCAACGAAGACCATCGAGAACATCTTGACGAATTCCACAAGTGGTGTAATGCTACCTGATGAATGTGAGTCGACTACTCGGAGCATCAAGACGGACGACACCAAGGAAGGTAAAAACATTGTTGTTGTTGGGGATAGCCAGATTAGGTACATGGATAGGGCATTCTGCTTGAAGGATAGGAGTAGGAGACAGAGAGTGTGTTTTCCTGGGGCTGGGATGAAGGATATTGTTAGCCGTCTGGATGATATCATGAGAGGTAATGGGAGCAATCCTATTATCTGTCTCAGTGCTGGAGGCAACGATGTTGGCAGACGTAGGAGTGAGGACCTGATTAGCACTTATAGGTCAGCAATAGAGATAATTAGGAGGAAGGGTGCTAAACCTGTCATATGTGGCATTTTGCCAAGGAGAGGAGTTGGAAATGAATGGTTGTCCAGAGCAATTGGTGTCAATTGCTGGCTGGACAAATACTGTAAGGAAAATGCGGTAACATTCATTGACAACTGGGACCTCTTTTATGGCAGAAATAACATGTATACCAGGGATGGGGTTCACTTATCTAGGTGTGGGGTGGGAGCACTGGCCAATGCAGTGGAGGGAGCTGTTAGGTCTTTAAACTAGGAATAGTGGTATGGGTTTTGGCGGGAAAACAGTGAAGTCGCAGGGTAGGAGAACTAGTAATAAGCAAAACGAGGTGGATATTGGAAAGCCAGTGGCACTAATTGACAAGGACAGTAATAGGTTTAGTGGAATAACAAAAAGGAGCAGGAAGGGTAAAGAGAGAGGAGGGTCTTTAAATATATATTACACAAATAGTCGCAGTGCCAGGAATAAGATGGACGAGTTGAGACTAGTTGCTAGTGCAGGTAACATTGATGTATTTGCCTTAACTGAGACGTGGTTTAATTAAAAAAGTCGGGACATGCCTGCGGAATGTCACATTCAGGGTTTTAAATTGTTCCAAGTAGATAGAAGTGTCGGGAAGGGAGGTGGGGTGGCATTGTATGTCCGAGATCGCTTGAACTGTTGCATAAAAACGGGTATTAAGTCTGAAGTAACACATACAGAGTCTGTTTGAATAGAATTTTCAGAGGGGCATGAAAAAATAATTTTAGGTGTGATATACCGTCCCCCAAACTTAGGTAGGGACCAAGGGAAACTACTATGGGAGGAAATTGTTAGGGCCATAATGCACGATAATGTAGTAATTCTAGGAGACTTTAACTTTAGTCATATTGATTGGAATTTCTTGACTGGGAATTTAGAATCATACGACTTCTTAGAAGTAGTTGAGGATTGTTTTTTGAAGCAGTTTGTGACAGAACCTACAAGGGGTAATAACCTGCTTGACTTAGTTCTGGCAAACAATGAATCCCTTGTTAATAATTTGGAAGTTTCAGAGGAACTGGGTGCTAGCGACCACAAATCAATTACATTTAGCATTGAATGGAAGTATGATAGTAGGGATAACTCAGTAACAGTCCCAGATTTTCGCTTAGCAGATTACGATGGGCTTAGAGAACATTTGTCATCTGTTGACTGGGGTAACGAAGAGAGCTATCAATATGACAGTTTTCTTAACACTATACATGAGGCTCAAAGAACGTTTATCCCGTATAAAGAAATTAGATCAAATAGAAACGACCCAAAATGGATGAATAATAGGCTCAAATATCTACTAGGGCATAAGAAAGGAATTTATAGGCGTATCAAAAGAGGTGAGGGTCATCTTATGAATCAGTATATTGACATTAAGAGGGACATTAAAAAGGGGATAAGAAAAGCTAAAAGGGACTATGAAGTTAAAGTTGCTAGGGATTCTAAAACTAACCCAAAAAGTTTTTTCCATGTATATAGAACAAAAGTCAGAGATAAGACAGGTCCCCTTAAAAATAACTATGGGCATCTTACTGACAAAGAGAATGAAATGTGCTCGATTTTAAATAATTATTTTCTCTCGGTTTTTACACAGGAAGACACTAATAATATTCCAGTAATTAATTTTTATAGTGGGCCAGAAGAAGATAAATTATGTAACATCACAGTCACTAGTGAAATGGTTGTGAAGCAGATAGACCGACTGAAGCAAAATAAGTCACCGGGTCCTGATGAGGTTTTTTCAAGGGTTCTTAAGGAATGCAAAATGGAAGTCTGTGAACCATTAACTAATATTTTTAATTTATCTCTTCAAACAGGTGTAGTGTCTGATATGTGGAAGATGGCTAATGTAATTCCTACTTTTAAAACAGGGGACAAGTCGTTACCGTCAAATTACCGCCCAATAAGCCTGACCTCAATTGTAGGCAAATTACTAGAGTCAATTATAGCTGAGATTATAATAAGCCATCTCGATAAGCATAGCTTGATTAATGATACTCAGCATGGATTCACAAGAGGCCGGTCTTGTCTAACTAATTTATTAACTTTCTTCAGTAAAGCTTTTGAGGCTGTTTTATTTATTTATTTATTTATTTATTTATTTATTTAGTAATTTTAGCATACATACAGAAGTACAAAAAAATACAGGTAAGAGCAGCATGCCAAAGCCACTTATATGCATAGCATTACGGGCTGACCACGATAAAGAATTTGATATTATTTACTTAGATTTTAGTAAGGCTTTTGATAGAGTTCCGATCAAAAGACTGTTAAAGAAAGTAGCAGCTCATGGCATTGGGGGAAGGGTGCTCTCGTGGATCGAATCATGGCTCACAGACAGGAAGCAAAGTGTCCATAAATGGGGTTAAATCAGAGTGGGGATCTGTAACAAGCGGCGTTCCACAGGGGTCAGTCTTGGGCCCGTTGTTGTTTATAATATATATCAATGATCTTGATGAAGGAATTACTAGTGATATGAGCAAATTCGCCGATGACACAAAGATAGGTAGGATAATTGATTCAAACGTAGATGTTAGGGAATAAATAACAAAAAGGCACAATACCGTGACTGGAACGATACACAAATAACCCGCACATAAAAGACAGAAGCTTACGACGACGTTTCGGTCCGACTTGGACCATTGACAAAGTCACACTAACAGAGGAGGAGCAGGACGGCTATATATAGGCAGGAAGAGGTGGAGGTAGTAGTAGTGGTAGTAGTAGTAGTAGTAGTAGTACAAGAATTGTATATAATACGGCAGGATGAAATGACACATGCACAACACCCGGGTATCCCCACCGTAGACGTTTCGCCATCCAGCCAGCCACTGGATGGCGAAACGTCCACAACAAAGACAACCAGACGCCGCACATGTGTCTAATTTCATCAGTAGATGTAGTAGAAGAAGAAGAGGTAGTAGTAGTGGTAGTGGTAGAAGTGGGAAATAAGGAAGACGAGCCAGTCAAATACAAAGGAAGGGGAGCACTGCAAGAGAGCTAGAAACCCACAGAGGGAGAGCAAGCGCACCGAGGTGCGTGAAAGGGGAAGGGGTGAAATAAAAAAGGAACAGAAACACGAGACAGGAGAGAGAAAGACAACCCAGAGGAGAAAAGGAGAGAGGAAAGGGGAAGAGGAAAGATTTAGACAAACTCTATTCTTGGTCAGAAAAGTGGCAGATGCAGTTCAATGTAGATAAATGCAAGGTTCTGAAGCTCGGGAGTGTCCATAACCCTAGCACTTACAAGTTAAATAATGTAGAACTTAGCCATACAGATTGTGAAAAGGACTTGGGGGTTATGGTGAGCAGCAACCTTAAACCAAGACAGCAATGCCTAAGCGTACGTAATAAGGCAAATAGATTACTGGTATTTATATCAAGAAGTGTAAGCAACAGAAGTCCAGAGGTCATACTGCAGCTTTATACATCATTAGTAAGGCCTCACCTAGATTATGCAGCTCAGTTCTGGTCTCCATATTACAGAATGGACATAAATTCGTTAGAAAACATTCAGCGTAGGATG
Organism: Cherax quadricarinatus; assembly: GCF_038502225.1. Lineage (NCBI taxonomy): Eukaryota > Metazoa > Arthropoda > Malacostraca > Decapoda > Parastacidae > Cherax > Cherax quadricarinatus. The sequence goes on along the minus strand of NC_091358.1, from coordinate 18,324,837 downwards.
ACTAAATTAATACATAGCATTAGAAATCTTCCTTATGAAGGAAGATTGAAGACTCTTAAGTTACATTCACTTGTTAGACGAAGAATGAGGGGAGACCTGATCGAAGTGTATAAGTGGAAGATAGGTATTAATAAAGGGGATATTAATAAGGTCTTGAGGATGTCTCTCCAAGAGAGAACCCGCAGTAATGGATTTAAATTAGATAAGTTTAGATTTAGAAAGGATATAGGAAAGTATTGGTTTGGAAATAGGGTAGTTGATGAGTGGAACAGTCTACCTAGTTGGGTTATTGAGGCTAGGACTTTGGGTAGTTTCAAATTTGGGTTGGATAAGTACATTAGTGGGAGGGGTTGGATTTGAGTGGGACTTTCACACCAGAGCTTATTTCTTGGGTTGGGCAAATGTTTTGTCGGTGGGATGAGTTGTAAAGGACCTGCCTAGTATGGGCCAACAGGCCTCCTGCAGTGTTCCTCCTTTCTTATGTTCTTATGTTCTTATGTATATAAACGAATTTTTGGGTATAATTTGAAATGTCCATATTAATGAAGCGCCATAAGGCAATATACCATAAAGCAGCCCCTGCCTGAAGGTTCAGCAATTGCAAGTTTATTAAAAGCTTTTCTTTGGTAGTAGACCTTAAATGGTGCAGTGGTTCCTTGGTCTATGGACTGCAACAAACATGTTGTATTGTCATTTTTACGCAGATTTGAAGAGTTTTGGGGGGAAATTTCACATTAATTTTATTTTGGCTGGTATTAAACGCAACCTGGTATTATTTAATAATTGTGACGTAGTTATATTATGTTGCCCATTGTCCATGATAGTGTGTCTCATAGTCCCTAATAAGTAAGTAAGTAAGTAATTAAGTTTATTCAGGTATACACAAATACAGTTACATAGAATTATCATACATAGCAGCATATGTGTAGAGAACCTGGGATAACCCAAAAAAGTCAGACAGAGTGACTTATTTCCATTGGGGTCCTTTTACCTTATTATTATAATATAAAGGTTATAATATTTTCTTATTATTCTATAATGAAGATAACATCTTATTATCATACTAAAAAGACTATCTACTACACCAAGGTCATTAAGACTATCTACAATACGAGGGTCATTACTAGGAATAAGGTAAAATTTACACGTATGTTACCTGGAGTTTACCTGGAGAGAGTTCCGGGGGTCAATGCCCCCGCGGCCCGGTCTGTGACCAGGCCTCCTGGTGGATCAGAGCCTGATCAACCAGGATGTTGCTGCTGGATGCACGCAAACCAACGTACGAGCCACAGCCCGGCTGATCAGGAACTGACTTTAGGTGCTTGTCCAGTGCCAGCTTGAAGACTGCCAGGGGTCTGTTGGTAATCCCCCTTATGTGTGCTGGGAGGCAGTTGAACAGTCTCGGGCCCCTGACACTTATTGTATGGTCTCTTAACGTGCTAGTGACACCCCTGCTTTTCATTGGGGGGATGGTGCATCGTCTGCCAAGTCTTTTGCTTTCGTAGTGAGTGATTTTCGTGTGCAAGTTCGGTACTAGTCCCTCTAGGATTTTCCAGGTGTATATAATCATGTATCTCTCCCTCCTGCGTTCCAGGGAATACAGGTTTAGGAACCTCAAGCGCTCCCAGTAATTGAGGTGTTTTATCTCCGTTATGCACGCCGTGAAAGTTCTCTGTACATTTTCTAGGTCGGCAATTTCACCTGCCTTGAAAGGTGCTGTTAGTGTGCAGCAATATTCCAGCCTAGATAGAACAAGTGACCTGAAGAGTGTCATCATGGGCTTGGCCTCCCTAGTTTTGAAGGTTCTCATTATCCATCCTGTCATTTTTCTAGCAGATGCGATTGATACAATGTTATGGTCCTTGAAGGTGAGATCCTCCGACATGATCACTCCCAGGTCTTTGACGTTGGTGTTTCGCTCTATTTTGTGGCCAGAATTTGTTTTGTACTCTGATGAAGATTTAATTTCCTCATGTTTACCATATCTGAGTAATTGAAATGTCTCATCGTTGAACTTCATATTGTTTTCTGCAGCCCACTGAAAGATTTGGTTGATGTCCGCCTGGAGCTTTGCAGTGTCTGCAATGGAAGACACTGTCATGCAGATTCGGGTGTCATCTGCAAAGGAAGACACGGTGCTGTGGCTGACATCCTTGTCTATGTCGGATATGAGAATGAGGAACAAGATGGGAGCGAGTACTGTGCCTTGTGGAACAGAGCTTTTCACCGTAGCTGCCTCGGACTTTACTCTGTTGACGACTACTCTCTGTGTTCTGTTAGTGAGGAAATTATAGATCCATCGACCGACTTTTCCTGTTATTCCTTTAGCACGCATTTTGTGCGCTATTACGCCATGGTCACACTTGTCGAAGGCTTTTGCAAAGTCTGTATATATTACATCCGCATTCTTTTTATCTTCTAGTGCATTTAGGACCTTGTCATAGTGATCCAATAGTTGAGACAGACAGGAGCGACCTGTTCTAAACCCATGTTGCCCTGGGTTGTGTAACTGATGGGTTTCTAGATGGGTGGTGATCTTGCTTCTTAGGACCCTTTCAAAGATTTTTATGATATGGGATGTTAGTGCTATTGGTCTGTAGTTCTTTGCTGTTGCTTTACTGCCCCCTTTGTGGAGTGGGGCTATGTCTGTTGTTTTTAGTAACTGTGGGACGACCCCCGTGTCCATGCTCCCTCTCCATAGGATGGAAAAGGCTCGTGGTAGGGGCTTCTTGCAGTTCTTGATGAACACAGAGTTCCATGAGTATGGCCCTGGGGCAGAGTGCATGGGCATGTCATTTATCGCTTGTTCGAAGTCATTTGGGGTCAGGATAACATCGGATAGGCTTGTGTTAATCAAATTTTGTGGCTCTCTCATAAAAAATTCATTTTGATCTTCGACTCTCAGTCTGGTTAGCGGCTTGCTAAAAACTGAGTCATATTGGGACTTGAGTAGCTCACTCATTTCCTTGCTGTCATCTGTGTAGGACCCATCTTGTTTAAGTAGGGGCCCAATACTGGACTTTGTTCTCGATTTTGATTTGGCATAGGAGAAGAAATACTTTGGGTTTCTTTCGATTTCATTTATGGCTTTTAGTTCTTCCCGCGATTCCTGACTCCTAAAGGATTCTTTTAGCTTAAGTTCGATGCTTGCTATTTCTCTGACCAGTGTCTCCCTACGCATTTCAGATATATTGACCTCTTTTAGCCGCTCTGTTATTCTTTTCCGTCGCCTGTAAAGGGAGCGCCTGTCTCTTTCTATTTTACATCTACTCCTCCTTTTTCTTAGAGGAATAAGCCTTGTGCATACATCGAGTGCCACCGAGTTAATCTGTTCTAGGCATAAGTTGGGGTCTGTGTTGCTTAGTATATCTTCCAAGCTTATATCGGTTAGGACTTGGTTTACTTGGTCCTACTTTATGTTTTTGTTATTGAAGTTGAATTTGGTGAATGCTCCCTCGTGACTAATTTCATTATGTCGGTCTGGGGCTCCGCGCATACATGTCTGAACATCAATTATGTTGTGATCTGAGTATATTGTTTTTGATATGGTGACATTTCTTATCAGATCATCATTGTTAGTGAAGATGAGGTCTAGTGTATTCTCCAGTCTAGTAGGCTCTATTATTTGCTGGTTTAAATTGAATTTTGTGCAGAGATTTAAAAGCTCGCGTGAGTGTGAGTTTTCATCAGAGCTGCCTCCTGGTGTTATTACTACAACAATATTAGCAACAATGTTAGCTAAAAAATAGAAAATCATTCCCCTCCCTTTCTGTAGCTACATTCGTCAGACACCTTTTGGCACTCTTCTTGAACTGGTTCATGTTATGACTGGCTTTGACATGTGCGGGTAGTCTGTTCCATTCCTTTATTGCTGTACAATAAAAGGTGTTTGAAGCCTGGCCAATGACTGTGGGTACTACAAAGTTGTGTTTTCTCCCCCTAGTACTATGATTGCTTTGGTTCCCAACCTTGACAAAATTGACAGGAAGATATTCTGGACACTGTTTGTGAGCAATTTTATAAACATGATTTAGCTGTAATTCATCCTGGCCTACATGTTCTTTTGGTCCCAGCCCCAGGATGAATCTTACGATTTTGTTCTGGGTGATTTGCAGTCTGTCTTTCAGTTTTTTTGTCAAGGCAGAGTACCATAAAGAGCAAGCGTAATCCATACGGCATTGTATAAGGGCTAGACATAGGGTCCTGCGAGCCTCAGTAGGTAGACACTGTGCTTGTCTAAACAGGAACTTCAGTCTGGCATTCGCTTTCTTTACTGCACTGTTCCCTATCAATTCTCCTGACATGCATGGGTCAAAGGGGATTCCCAGATATTTTACTGATGAAACCAAAGTGATGGGCTCCCCATTACACTGGACATTAAAATTATTTACTCTTCTCAGTTTATGTTTCGTGCCAAAGAGAATGGCTTCAGTTTTCCCGAGGTGTAATGATAGTTTGTTGTCTACTAACCATTTGCTGCAGGACTCCAGTTCCAGTGTTAAAACATTAGCTATATCTTGTGGGTCTTTACCTGACACTAACAGAGCACTGTCATCTGCATACAGTAGGAGTTTTCACTTGACACTGATAGGCATGTCATTGACATAACATAAGAATAGTAAGGGACCCAGAATACTACCTTGGGGAACTCCACATGTTATCGGCAGGGGTTCTGATTCCGTTTTGTTGATTTTGACAATTTGTCTCCTGTTGCTAAGGTAGGACTTAAACCAGTCTACAGAACCTATACCGATAGCTTGAAGTTTGGTACATAATATATTGTGGTTGACAGTATCGAAGGCCTTTTGCAGGTCTAAGGTTACCATACCTATGAGGTTCCCCTTTGACATTTCAGTTCTCAGGTAATCCATCAGATTAATTAAGGAGGTGTCGGTTGAGTAAGATCTTCTAAAGCCCGATTGATAGCTATGGAGAATGTTGTTGTCATTAAGGTACTTAACTACTTGAGAGTACACCGCCCTCTCTAGAATTTTGGATATTATACTGAGTATACTAACAGGCCTATAGTTGCTTACATCAGACCTACTATTTTTCTTGAAGATAGGAGTAACTCTGGCCTCCTTGAACCCCTCCGGTATGGTATTAGTGGTGATTGATAGATTTATTATGTGAGCAATAGGGATTGACAGTTCAGAAGCACCATCTTTTAGGAACTTAGACGGGATGTTATCAGGGCCTGTGCTCTTAGTTGGGTTTAACCTGCTTAGTTCTTTTTGAATAAAGACATGAGATACACTTACTAGTTGACAACTGTTTGGGGTTACCCCTTTATTGGTATAGTATGTTTGAAACTTATCAGAGTCTGTGTTAAAGGTATTTGATGCAGCTGGTAGTTTACTTACTAGTGTTGATGCAACAAATGTGTAGTAGGAATTAAAGCAATTTGCCACCTCAGATGTTTCGTGGCATACCTTATTATCGATAGTGAGTACTATGTTAGACATATATACTGGCTTATAGCTATACCCCAACTGTTTTAGTTGTTGCCAGAGCTTTCTGGGGTTATGCTTATACTCTTCAATTTTTGTGCAATAGTTCTTTGCCTTTGCTCCTTTTATAAGTCTCTGTACTCTGTTCCTCACCCTTTGGAATTCATTTAGTACTGCAATATCCTGTCTGTTTGCTTTAAATCTTTTTAGCAGCTGGTCTCTGAATTTCATATTATTTAATATCTCAGTAGTCATGCAGGGTTCAGTTCTTCGTTTAATCCTAACCTCTTTAACTGGTGCAATATTATCAAGGATGGTAGTGAACATTGTTTTGAATTTTTCCCAGGCATCGTTTACGTCCGTGCAACTTGTTATCTCTGTCCAGTCACAATTGTGTAGCCTATTTACCAGTGTTTCTTTACTGTAGTTTCTAGTTGACCTCATTTTTATTGTCCTGTGTTGGCCTATCCTCTCCCTAGTGATTTTCCTGATGCAGTAAATGATGAAATGATCACAAAGACATGTGGTAATGACGCCTGACTGACTAATGTTCTCAGAGTGGTTACAAAGTATGTGGTCAATTAGGGTGGCTGAGAACTGTGTGATCCGGGTTGGTGTATTAATTAGTTGAGAGTAACTATTTAAACCTAGAATTTGCTTATACCTTTTACATAGCCCGTTATTTTGCTGCTGAAAACAGATATTGAAGTCGCCCAGTATTATTGTTTCGCAATTGTTTTCAAGTCCGGACAATACTCTGGAAAAGTCTTCTAAGAACTGGTCCTGGGTGGGAGGGTGGTAACTAGTTCCTACTAAGATGAGTTTGGTCTTGGGTAGCAGCCCTTCAAACCATAGAATCTCCAGTTTAACGTTATTTAAATCAGGTCTTTCAATTCAATTCAATTCAAAGTTTATTCTCTATAAGGATTACAATGTTGAATTTACAGAATTTGGTTATTGTGTGGTTTACATGTAGTTAAATAATGATTACAGAGTGTACCACTAGAACGCCTAGCATGGCTAGGCATGTCGGGCAAACTTAGTTTAATTCTTTATTTTAAAATATTAAAAATTGTGAGGTAAGTTGGTATTATGGCTAAGTGACTAAATACTAGTTTGTGAGTTTAGCAATGTGAATGCTTTTGTTTTGGCACAGTACATAGTTTCAGTATTGGAGTATCATAGGATTCATTATTTTAAGATTGAGATTAATATTTCTGTTTATGGTCAAATGGGTGAGTGAGTGTAAGTGTGAACCACTAGGTGGTATTCGTGTAGTTAGTTGATGGGGTGTATCAGGGAGATAAGATGTTTTCTAATGGTAGTCTTAAAGGTGATGAATGTGTCTGCAGCTCTAGAGTTCTCAGGTAGAGTGTTCCAGATTTTAGGGCCTTTGACATACATTGAATTTTTGTAAAGGTTTAGTCGGACACGGGGAATGTCGTAGAGATGTTTGTGTCTGGTGTTATGCCTGTGGGTTCTGTCACAACTATCAAGAAAGCATTTTAGGTCAAGGTTGATATTGGAGTTTAAGGTCCTGTAGATGTAGATTGCACAGTAGTAAGTGTGGATGTACTGAACAGTGAGTAAGTTTAGATCTATGAAGAGTGGGGGGGGGTGTTCCCAGGGATGGGATTTAGTGGTTATTCTTACTGCAGATTTTTGTTGGGTTATTATTGGCTTTAGGTGTGTTGCTGCAGTTGATCCCCAAGCACAAATAGCATAGGTGAGGTATGGATAAATAAGTGAGTGGTATAGTGTGAGAAGGGCATTTTGCGGCACGTAGTATCGTATCTTGGAGAGGATACCCACCGTTTTGGATACTTTTTTGGTTATGCATTGGATATGGGTGCTGAAATTCAGGTTGTTGTCAAGGTATAGGCCTAGGAATTTGCCCTCATTATGTCTGGTAATTAGAGTGTTGTCGATCTTAATGTTAATTTGTGCATCTACTGCTCTGCTACCAAACATAATATAGTAGGTTTTGCCAGTGTTAAGCGTAAGTTTATTGGCTGTCATCCAAGTCGATATTTTGATCAGCTCCTCGTTAACAATGGTGTTGAGGGTGGAAAGATTAGGGTGAGAGATGACATAAGTCGTGTCGTCAGCAAAGAGAATGGGTTTCAGGTGTTGGGATACGTTTGGAAGATCATTGATGTATATGAGGAAGAGCAGGGGACCAAGGACACTTCCCTGCGGAACTCCAGTATCAAGTGGCCGTGTTGTTGATGCTGTGTCTTTAATGGTGGTATACTGATACCTATTAGTAAGGTAAGATTTGAAATAAGCAAGCTCATGGCCTCTTATACCGTAATGGTCAAGTTTGTGGAGTAGGATGTCGTGGTCTACTGTGTCAAAAGCTTTTCTTAGGTCAATAAAAATTCCTAGTGGATATTCCTTATTTTCCAATGCTGTGTAAAGCAGATGTAGCATTTTTATGAATGCATCATTAGTGCTTTTATTTTTCCTGAATCCAAATTGGCAGGGGTTGAGTATGTTTTGTGCTGTTATAAATGAATATAGTCTCCTGTGCACGAGTTTCTCAAAGATTTTGGATAGCAATGGTAAGTTTGATATTGGCCTATAGTTGTTTAAGTCTGTATTGTCACCACCTTTATGAATTGGTGTAACCCTTGCCATCTTGAGTAGTTTCGGGAAGGTGCTAGTTTCTAGTGACTTGTTAAAAAGTAATAAAATAGCATGCGAGAGGATATGGGCCGCTCACTTGTACAGTAATGGTGGGACATGAGACAGATTCCCTGAGTTATTTTTAAGTGACTTTATAATCTCGGTGACTTCCGAGGGCTCAGTTGGTGCAAGATAGAAGGAATTTGGGAAATTCCCATCTAGGTAGTCCCCGGCATGGGCATTGGTATGTGGGATTTCATTGGCGAGATTAGATCCTATGGTTGAGAAGAAGTCGTTTATCTTGTTAGCTGTGTCAGTGGGATGTAGTGGTGTTTCACTAGGTTTAGTTAGGACAATATTCTTGTTTTTTTTTCAGTTTGTGGGTCCCTAGAATCTGAGAGAGTGTTTTCCAGGTCTTTTTTATATCTCCTCTAGTGTCTGTGAATCTACTGGAGTAGTATAGTTGTTTGGCTTTCTTTATTACTTTGGTGAGAACTGATGAATAGTGTTTAAGAATATCTTTGTGAATTAAGCCCTGTCTATATTGCTTTTCATATTGGTGTTTTTTGTCAATGGATTTCAGAATGGTGCTGGTTAGCCATGGGCAACCAAGCCGTTTGTTTGTGATCCGTTTCGTTTTTATAGGACAATGTTTGTTGTATAGCCTAAGTAATTTGTTAAGAAAAATGTCTGTCCAGTCATCAATATACCATTGGCCTTGGAGAATTCTGTAGGCCAGTCAACAGTCTCTAGGGCAGCTGTGAACTTCATTATTGAGGCCTCGTCATGGAGTCTAAATGAGACTTTGTTGTATTCAAGTGGTGGTTTACTAATGTTTGTCAGGAGGAAGGTAGGGTAGTAGTCTGTAGTGCTATCTGTGATTATCCCTGATTTAAGGGGGGCTAGTATATTGGTCCATATGCGATCTATTATGGTTGCACTTGTCTCAGTGAGCCTGGTTGGTTTAGTTATTGTTGGTATGAGAAGTGTGTTGTTCATATTGTTGATGAAATCAGTTACAGGCTGATCATCTAGTAAGCCAAGGCTGATGTTGAAGTCTCCAGCTAAGAGAAGGTGGTGCTTATTCATTTGTCTGTTTGTTATTAGTGACTTTAATTTCTCACTGAAATTTGGGATGTTTGTGTGAGGTATCCGGTAAATGGCACCGATTGTTATAGGTGTCTTAAGGTGTTTTACAGTAAAATTAGCAAAAATGTACTCCCCATATTCATCACTAAAGCAAGTGGTGTTAATACAAGATAATTGGTTAGAGTAATAGATTGCAATACCACCCCCAACTTGGTTTGGTCTGCAGTTGTGAATTGCTGTGTATCCTGGTAGAGGGTAGATATCTATTGTGTCCTGCTTAAGCCAGGTCTCAGTAAGAATAATGCAGGAGAAGGGTGTCTTTAGTGATTCAAGGAGTGCCAGGAGGTCATCATAGTGTTTGCTTAAGGACCTGATGTTGTAGTTAAGTATTGATAGACTTGTAGCATTGTTTAGGATAGTGCTGGCTTGTGATGCTGTGTAATAAAGGCAGTTACTTTCAAATAGGTTTTGATTGGGTGTCAGATTATGGAGGTTTAGATCAGGGTCAACGTGATCAACCATCTTCTAGGTTTAAATTATGGTTATTTATATCCTGAGTTGTGTTGCGTTCTAGTACTGATATCTGTAGTGGTGGGAAGTTTGGATAAGTATATAGCTAGAATATTTTGGTCATATAGAGTATAGTCACTACTACACATAATGAAGTTGATGTTGTCTGTGTTGAGCTGGAATGGGTTGTAAGCTAAGTCATTTCTAATGTAGGCACATACTCCACCACCCTTTCTGTTCCTATCTAAGTGTTTTATATTGTAACCTTCTATTTTGACCTCGTCGTCAGTCACTGTATCATCCAACCAGGATTCAGAGATGGTTATAACTGCCGCCCTAATTTTGTTAGCTAGAATCCTAATCTCTGCCAATTTAGGAAGAAGTGATCTTGCGTTGACATGAATAAAGTGAAGGCCTGTTTTCATAAAACAATTATAATCATCAATATATGGCAATGGGTTATATGTATTAAAATTAGGTAAATCAATGTCATCATTGCTAAAGGGTAACTGTGTCAAAGTGCATTTGTTACACACAAAATGAATTCTGGCACCGTTGCTATAATTGTACATACATCCATCACGCACCCACCCTTTACACATTTTACATAAGGTGCCTTTTCTGTTTTTCATGCGTACTTTAGTACATTGTATGCACCTGTTTGGTAGTGTTTGAGATAATAATGGCTGTATTGTCTCACATTGACCTATGTATGCATTACATATGGAGTTAAGGTTATCATTCCTAGCTACTAGACCGTCATTATCACCGTCATTTATCTGTCTGTTTTGCCTCTGCACAATAGTTTGAGGTCTTGGATTAATTTGGATAAGACCACTTAAGAGCGCTTCAATAAGAGCTGTGTGCCACTGTTTTTGTTTGGGTATGCGGTGTTGCCATGCCTTGCGGCGATAGTGACATTTACTTTTCTGGTAGGATGGCAACTGTTGGGCTTTTACTGTCCAGGGCGCTGTTACTCCATTCGCCTTTTCCAGCCCCCATGACTGATCTCTTTCTTCATGGAATTGAAGAAGAAAGATAAATATAATTATGGCAGCCTATACCTCCCTAATGCCTGCCATTTTCACTCTTCGCTCTTTTACTCATATACAGTAATATTTATTTCTCTTTTCCAGTCACCTAGTACACCCTAGTATCTGCTTTAGCAATCACCACTGAATTACTAGTAAATTTTCTTCTTCAAAACCCTCTTCACTGCTCACTTTTCCCTTAACTTCACAAACCCCTTTCAGTTAACCCCTTATTACACACTCCCCTTCCTGCCTCACTTCACAGTCCGGCTTCACCTATTAACTTCTAACTCCTTTCCATTCTGGTAGACCAGAAAGATTTAATCAATGGTTTTATCCTTCCAAAATCCCCTCAATTCCATTTATCGGGGGTTGTGTGGTGTTGTTGACTGCCTGACCTGGTCTGCTGACTCAGCCATTTTTAAAACACTGAGGGAAGTAAACGCCACCTACAACCTGACTTTCCTTGAGTTTATAGATATATTTGGCGTTTTCTGCTATAATTCTCTCACTGTACACTGGTCAGCTGAATATAGGCCAGCTACTAAAACATTAATCTTGACTGTTTAACTATTCACTTCTTTCCCACGACTGTCACTGAGGGATAACCGTCCTATAACCTTGGAGTTTTGTACTGTTGATTTGACGATGTCTCCTGTGTTTCCCTCTCGTTAGCCCTGGTACAGGTGATATGATGGTGGTACAGATATGATGCTACTGTCAACAGATGAACGTCAGTAAAGATGAGAACTTCACTTCGCTAGTTGTACGTCTGGCAGTAGCTGCTAAGTCACAAAGTGTCTTATGATCCATAATAGGACTGCATGGACATGGTGGACTGCATGCGTCTCATGCAGCCATTTAAGGACATTTACTCCCTTTAAAATTCTGTAACCCCAGATATCCCGCTTCATTATCTTACATGTATACCTTATCCTGCTTGTAACCTCATGTCCACCTCTTTATTGTAGTTCACATACTCTCCATCCTTCTTGTAAACCCAAGTTTTGCGCCTTATTACAGTACATGTATTCCTCATCCCGCTAGTAATGCGAGGTTTACTGTCTCTCTGCAGCACGAGGACGGGGTGTCGTTCACGGGTCTGAGGAGACTTCTGGAGTATGAGGTGACCAACTTCAACATGACACAGCTCCAAAATCCGCTAATGTCCAGCCAGAGGGTAAGTAAGAAGGGGACATTTCTTGTCACCCTCTTGCTCTGATTCAAATCACATACCTCTACTCTTTCACTGAACTCCATATTCGCTCTCTTCCTTCAGGTTTGCTCACTAGGACTATGGGGAATGAAGATGTTGCAGTTGAATATTCAGTAACCTTTTTGTTCAGCATCTCCTCTATCATACTCCTAATTATCTCTTTAGCTTGCTTAGAGTGTCTATACAATGGCGTCCTGATGGGGTCATTATCAGTCATGGATATCTGGGCATGAGGATCATGGATTTTCCCCAGCTTGGATTCATCTAAAATGAGCAGTTGATCAAACGACAGCAATAAATCCTTTAATTTTGTCTATTTCTTACTATTAAGTGGATCTAACCTTAATTCTTGTAACATTGATAACTAACTCTCTCTCTCTCTCTCTCTCTCTCTCTCTCTCTCTCTCTCTCTCTCTCTCTCTCTCTCTCTCTCTCTCTCTCTCTCTCTCTCTCTCTCTCTCTCTCTCTCTCTCACTCTCTCTCTCTCTCTCTCTCTCTCTCTCTCTCTCTCTCTCTCTCTCTCTCTCTCTCTCTCTCTCTCTCTCTCTCTCTCTCTCTCTCTCTCTCTCCATGTTTGAGTAACAGGCATCTGGTCACTGAGGTAACATTTTCAATAATATGTGGAGTATACTAGCGACTTGGGTTACATATCGTACAGTCTACAATATCACCTTTTTGACAAGTACGATTCTGTTCCTCAGTTGCATTCTTATAAGTTTTATAATGAGTAGGACACAGCTTAACATTAACATCTATATAAGCCAGCGGAAAGTATTTTTCCTCGTATCTTAACCTTCGTCACTGTCATCCAGTGACAGTGAGCAACAATAGTTCCGGGTTTAATTTTTAATCTTTTGTTGCTCATATTCCTAAGGGGTAGGAACACTCCACCTTCATCATCAGACATACATACCACAGCGGGTTCACTTAAAACTTTCTTTTCACCTTTAAATGTCCAAAGTTTTCAAATAAATATAGGGTTCGTGGTTTCAAATTTCACACTGACAAATGTATGGTTCAATTTCTAAAGTTTTTCAAATCTGGACATAGTTTATCTGTTTTTCTCTCTCTTACTCTTAATCATTTGCATTTTGGTCAGTTTCTTGGCAATAGTATAATTCTTTAAAGGATATTCCTGCGTTTCCCACTGAATGTTATCCTGCTTGGTATTCCACACAATTGATGCTCTGGCTGTCAGATCTGCACCTAACAGAACATCTACATCCATGTTAAATAGAAGGACACAAGTGCAACTTATGTGACATTTTATTGTGGCCCCCCATACCATCCATCATTAAGTGGTCTGGCAGAGAGGGCAGAACAATGAAGGAAGGTTTAACAAATTTACAAAGGGTCTCTCAATACCAGCTTATGTAGGTTCTCTTATAACCATATGAAAATTGTTCATTCCTCTACTGGAAAGACAACAGCAGAAATTATGTTTAACAGCCATGTTAGGGAAGACAAGTCATTGTTTAACATGCCTGCTGGAGAGAAGTAATTTGAAGATTATGTTGTGTATACCAGAAATTTTGGGAAATGTGACCCTTGGGTAGAAGAGAACATTGTGGAGGTATTTTGGATTAACAGTTATAAAGTGCAAATTAAAGGCTTTGGTAATATGATATGGAAAAGGCAAACAGATCAACTCATGCCACGGTTCAGAAGTGATGAAGAACAAACACTGACTCCAACAGTACCAGAAGCTGTAAGGAATTGGTTGGTAATTCCTGGTTAGTATGGGAACAGGGTACCTTTATGGTCAGAGGAACTGCCCACAATAAGCAGTGATAATAAACTGAAGGATCAGGTCAGGAAGAAACTCCTGGAAGGTTTGATGAAGACATCAGTGTGAGAGGAGAGGTTGCAACTCAGGACAGTGCCAACACTCCATATCTCAGACGTTCCAGAAGAGTAGTCAAACCTCCAGACAGGTTGGATTTAAAAGTAGCTTTGGATGATGAGTTAATCTTTATATTGTAATATTACAACTTTTTTTGATGATGTAATTAGAAATGGAGGGATGTAAAGTGTTGGGAGCAGTGAGAGAATTAAATACTCTTTGTTATGTTCAATCATCTATTGTTGTTGTGGTGTTGATAGTGGTTGTTGACCGGGACTTTGGAGAAAGTACAGTTGTTATTGTTACTCTGGCTTCCATTATACCCTACAACTATAACAGTAACATTGTCGTATAGTTGATGGTTCAATAATGGCTTTGTATAA